>NC_139001.1:90005662-90062040 GCF_964374135.1 Grampus griseus | reverse complement strand
ATTATGTCTCTGCGTAATACCCTCAGCTTGTGTGCCTTTGGACTCACCGACTCACTTCTGATGAATAAAATCCAACAAAAGTGAAGGGCTGTCCTTCTGACATCTTGGCAGCATGAGGCAAAGCCTTTGTCAGAATGGGGCCAGCACCAAAAAAAGCAACAAAACAAAGGAAAAGAAAATAAAAAAAGAAAAGAAGAAGAAAGAAAAATAGGAAAAAAAAAAAAAAAAAAGCCCAGACCACACAGAAGGAGAAACATTATCAGAAATCTTGTTTGAAAAAAAAATTGTTTGAAACCAAATCAAGCCTCTTAAAGCTGGCCCTGTTCTTTGGCTTAAGGCTTCTCCTTTGCCGAAGTTTTCTATCATCTGCAATGAAGAGTTATAAATGGTATATTAGTGCCAGTTTTTAAACTCATAACCAAACATCACACCCCAAAATGTCTTCATCCATTAATAAGCAAGTATTCATTCAGTGACTCTAACGTATGTGCACAGCATATGTTTAAACCTCCAGCTAGCTATTTGCTTTAGCAAAACAGGATGCGACCAAATGAAATATTACCAATTCAATGTTCACATACCATTTAAGGTGAGGAAGATTCCTTAAAACATGATTTTATATGGTACACTTTTCAAAATAGTCTCTCTCAAAGTAAGTTAAATAGTTGCAGTTTAGTGATTTGTTATATATTTTGGTCACTTAAAACTATTACTGGGTTAGGATTTTATCCCTTTTTTGGATGTTCAGAGGAAAATTATAAAAGGACATTGGCAACCCTTTATCCATTTTGAAGTCAGGCATAGTAACCCATCTGCATTCTAGGATATCATAAGAGATTTAGAAAAGGCTTTTACTGAGAAAACGAGACATTTATCAAACATCGATTTGAATTTGCTTTAGGTTGTGTTTAATACAACTGAAGTCCTTAGTTCCTGGCCATGTTACTGTAATTTAAAGGTGACCATAAAATTTTGTTCTCTGGAGCTAACCCTTTGAAAGCTAGTTGCTTTTTAAATTAATATGAATAATACATGAAATGTAGATGGAGATTTTTCTGGGCTCATGCTATTGCATCGTTATGAAGATATGGCAAATAACTGCCAAAGAAAGAAGTTCTAAAATAAAACAGAATAACATCTATTATGCATTCATATTATTGTTGCACATCAATATTCTCTACTAACTTTTGCAGTACATGACTACTGAAAAATCATTGAAAATATTTATTGCAAAGTACATATCATGCTTTAAAAAACTGATGAAAACACTTAGCTGTACAGCCCGGTTTAAAAATAGGATACTCGTTCGTTCTGTGTGGAGTTCTCACGTATAACTTGCCATGTCCAACAATTAAAACAGTTAATATAAAAATGTTTTAAAACATAAACTCTTTTAAGCACAATCAAATCTTTCTTTGATAACTTAGCAGACATTTTGATATCCCATTGCTTCATCCTATCAGTATTCATTGTAATATACAAAATTTAGATGAAATTAATTCGAGGTTTTTAAATGTTTTCATAGCAATGACTACAATGGTTGAGTTACATTAATAATAGCTGGAATAGACTCATGGAGTTTAAAATTTTTTACCTTTAAAAATATGTGTCATCTTTAGAAAAACAGTTTGATATAGATAGACATCTAGAGGATTCTCCGAAACGCTTGGTGAAAAGATCAGACTTCCTCTAGTCAAACTGGATAATGAATCTGGCTACGTTTGGTGATTGTAAAGGGGTAGTCCACTGATGGGAAAATACTAGAGACACTTGAGTTTCCTGGATTACATTTTAGGCATAAATGAACAGGTTAGTTGTACATTATCCTAAACGAGGAAACTCTCCTAGCTAGCACTCATGAATCACAGAAGACACATATCTATCTGCCAGTGCATACACTGGTCACACTAGTTCTGTAAAGAGTTAAATGGCATACGTATATTTGCATATATACATGTATAAACACATACACATATTCTTGAATTAATGGGCCTAGGAAAACTCCAGGTCACATTTTTTAAACTAAAATTATGTTTTTAAATGTTGAAAATCATAAGTTGCTCCCAGTTGTTCCCCTACAGTTCTCCTTCCCAGAGATAGCATGTCTAAGGGAAAATAACGTTTACTTCACATGGACCCAGAGAGTTTCACTGGGCAATTCTACTAAACTTTCTAGTTTCAGATAATCCCGATGGCACTTATCTTGTTCCAGAGAAAAGGAAAAAAAAAAAAAAACTTTCAAAAATAGTAGGAACAGCAATGAGATCAGAATTTCTACTTAATGGAGAAGCACAAGAGGCATTCCCGTGGAGTCAGGAATAAGATAAGGACATTCGGTATTTTCACTACTGTTTAATACTATACTGTGTTAGAATAGCGTTTCTCAACCGAAAATGTCTCCAGATAATTCCAGATGTTCCTAGGGATACAAAATTACACTCAGTTGAGAACCACTGTATTAGTAGTATCCAACAAAGAAATCAGGTAAGATAAAATTGTTAAAAATATAAGAAGTAGAAGAAAAGAAGATAAACCATCTTTATTTGAGATGATATGACTGTATACGTCAAGATTCTAAGAGAATTTATAATTAAAAAAAGAAATCAGTAAGTTAGCAAGATGCTATAATGAATACACAAATTCTATAGTCGTCTTATATATAAACAATAACTCCTTAGAAGATATAGTAGGAAAAACAATTTATAATAGCAAAAAATAAAATAAAATGCTTAAGAATAAATATGCAAAAATCTATATGAGGAACATGTTAAAACACTCCTAAAGCACATAAATGGATTTGAATATAAAGATACCTCTTTTTCTTATCATAAAGATGTCAGTCTTTCCAGGTTAATATATAAATATAAGGAATCAATAAAATGCCAATAACTTTTTATTAAACTGGAGAAGTTGATTCTACAGTTTATATGGGGATATAAACATCAAGAAGAGCTAGGAAAATATTGAAAAAGAAGAGCAATGGTGGTTTGGGAGACAAATAGCTCTATCCGAGCTTAAAGCTGTCTATAAGGTGATTGCAAGTATAGTCTGTTATGGGCACAGGAACCAATGGAATAGAATGGAGAATTTAGAAATGAACCTTAGTACATATGGAAATGTAGCATATGATATAGTTTGTTTCTCATTTATTTAAGCGTAGATTAGTGTTGCCTGTTCTAGATCTTCATATGAATGGAATCCTGGATATATGTTCTTTTATTTTTGGCTCCTTATCAAAGTTCATTCATCTTTACTCAGTAGAGTTTCATTATATTATATGAAGATTTATGCATTCTCTTTGGCAGGCACTACACTTTGCTTCCTCTGGCCAGAAGAATTCTGCTGTCTGCATTAGGAAAGTGCCCTTGGGCAGAAAGCTCACTTCAGGCTTTTCCCTTGTCTCATGGAATCACAAATGGATGCTGTGTGTTGTCCAAAGCTTAAAAGCAGTTATATCATATATTTTGTCCAGTTTTACAGTTGTTTAAGGTAAAGGGTTAAGTCCAATACTAGCTACTTCAGGATGGCTGGGAATGGAACTCAGTCAGGACTTAAAAAAATATTTTTATAGCTCTGTCCACAAAACGGACCCCGAAGTTATGGCATTCCAGCAGCAATAGGCCAATTTAGTGCCCCTATCTTGGTTTCTAACTACTCTTCCTAGGAGAAGGAGCCAGAGCTTCATGGAACAATAACAGATTCCAGATATAGCATGTGGAAGGTAGAAGGTGAGCTTGAAACACCTTTTTGTGTCAGAGACAAAGAAGTACTGAAAGGCTATTGAAAGGCATTCAAAAGTCTTCAAACTCTTCCCCTCTGAAAAAAAAAAAAGGCTCAAAGGACATCCTTTCACAATTGGGTAAATTTTAATGTGAATTGTATACTATATGATATGAAATTGGTATTGGATTTTTTGGGTTAGATAAAAATATATTTTGTGTTTTTGTTCTAATAATCATTACAATCATCATGACCTTCAGGCAATTTTCTGAGTATTTTACTTACATTAACTGATTTAATCTTCAAACAATCCTTTGAGATAGATATAATTATCTCAATTACACAGACATCTATATTACTTTTCAACTTTTTCTCTTGTGGTGTAGAGCAAAGTTTCCTATAACATCACTAGTTTTTAAAAATCAGTTATGAATAACTTGTTACTCATTATAAGGTTCTGAAGTACATTGGATGAAAAAACGGTCATCAAATATATCAGAGATTTAAAATTATATATTAAAATTATGTACTTAATTACATATTTATATATGATATATTTTAAATTGCATGTATTATTTATTATAAGGTAGATAATATTACTATATTTATATTAGATATATAATATATATTATATGTGATATATGTTTATTATGTATACATATATTAAACATATACATATTTATATAATACAAGATATGTAATTATGTATTATATATAATAATTATATATATTATGCTGTAACAGAGTACTACAAACTGGTTGGCTGAAACAACAGAAATTTATTGTCTCACAGTTCTGGAGCCTAGGAGTCTAAGATCAAGGTGCCAGCAGAGTTGATTCCTTCCAAGGGCTGTGAGGAAGAATATGTTCCATGGCTCTCCTCAGCATCTGGGGGTTTGCTGGAAACTTTGGCATTCTGGGGCTTGTAGATGCATCAACCTCTCTCTCCTTCCATGTTCACACAGCTTTCTCTTTCTAGGTGTGACTGCTTCCAAATTTTCTCTTTTTATAGAGATACCAGCCATGTGGGATTAGGGACCCACTCTACTCCAGTATGACCTTGTCTTAACTAATTAAATCTGCAGTGACTCTATTTCCAGTTAGGTCACAATCTGAAGTACTGGGGGTTATGACTTTAACATAGAAACTTTGGGGGGACGCATTTCAACCCATAGCAATACAAATGTACGTTGTGCTAAAATCATGCTTTAGTTTTGATTTTGGTTTTCGTAATCATATAGCACACATTTTTGGTGACTTGATTCTTTACTCAATATTATGCTCTTGAGATTCATCTTTGTTGACACTTGTATCATATTTATTCTGTTGTATACATATACTATAACTTATTTGTTCATTCTACTACCAATTGGTATGTACGTTAGTTTAATTTTTATATTTCTACTAAAACAAATGCTGCCATGACCATTCTAAACATACAAGTCTCTAGATGCAAATTGCAAGGTCCTCTTTAGGGCAGTATTCCCAACTAGTAATTGGGTTATAGATGTGCAGGGTTATTGGTCCCTTCAGTCCTGGGGCTGCAGACAGCCTTGTTCATTACCCTAGTATGCTATGGAAATATTTTCTTTTTCTATGGACTTGAAAAATGCTAGAAGCCCTGCTTTACTATGATGTTGCTAGAATATAGGGCACATCCAAGTGCACATTTACTACATGCCAACAAATTGCTTTCAAAAGTGGTAGCAGTTTACACTTCTGTCATCAATATGTAGGAGTTCTCAATTCTCTACACCCTTGACAATATTTGGAATTGTCAGAATTAAATTTTTGTGAATCTGGTGGTGCTGAAATAATACTGAATTTTGCTTTTGATTTACTTCTGATTACTAAAGATCAGACAATCATTCTATTTATTGGAAATTTGTGTTTTCTTTTCTGCAAATTATCTGTTCATGTATTTTGGGTATGTTTCAGTTGGATTGTTGGACTTACGTCTTATTGATTAAAGGAGTTTTTATATATTTGAAATGCTAATTGTTTGTTGCTTATATGAATACAAATATAGTCTCCCAGCTTGCAGTTTGCCTTTTAACTTACTGACGGTACTTTTTGATGAGCAGATTTTCATTTCAGTTAATTGGATTTACTGATCTTTCCTTAGATCTTTTTTGAGTCTTGTTTTAAAAATTCTCTGTTTCCCAGAGGTATAAATATATTCTCTTATATTTCCTTGTAAAGTTTAAGATCTTGCCTTTAAAATAACTAAATCTTGTCGGTTCTGAAGCTCTATAATACGCTTTTTTTAAAATAAATTATTTTAATTTTTTAACATCTTTATTGGAATATAATTGCTTCACAATGTTGTGTTAGTTTCTGCTGTATAACAAAGTGAATCAGCTATATGTATACATATATCCTCATATCCCCTCCCTCTTGCGCCTCCCTCCCACCCTCCCTATCCCACCCCTCTAGGTGGGCACACAGCACCGAGCTGATCTCCCTGTGCGATGCGGCTGCTTCCCACTAGCTATCTACTTAATGTTTGGTAGTGTATATACGTCAGTGCTACTCTCTCACTTTGTCCCAGCTTACCCTTCCCATTCGCCGTGTCCTCAAGTCCATTCTCTACGTCTGCGTCTTTATTCCTGTCCTGCCCCTAGGTTATTCACCTTTTTTTTTTCTTTTTAGATTCCATATATATGTGTTAGCATACGGTATTTGTTTTCCTCTTTCTGACTGACTTCACTCTATATGACAGACTCTAGGTCCATCCACCTCACTACAAATAACTCAATTTCATTTCTTTTTATGGCTCATTTCTTTTATTCTTTTATATATTCCATTATGTATATGTGCCACATCTTCTTTATCCATTCATCTGTCGATGGACACTTAGGTTGCTTCCATGTCCTGGCTCTTGTAAATAGTGCTGCAATGAACATTGTGGTACATGACTCTTTTTGTATTATGGTTTTCTCAGGGTATATGCCCAGTAGTGGGATTGCTGGGTCGTATGGTAGTTCTATTTTTAGTTTTAAGGAACCTCCATACTCTTCTCCATAATATGCTTTTATGTGACAGAAAGTTGTGATCTGGTATCTTTTTCTCATATGAATAATTGGCTTAGCACCATTTTTCTTTTTCAGTAATCTACCCTTTCTCTAATGTTTGGCGATGGCAATATTTTCATGTTCCCTAATATATATAGATCAGTTGCTGGGCTCTTTATTCTCTTCTGTTGTTTTATTTGTCCAACATTATACCAATACAACAGCATCTTAATCACTACAGCTTTGTAATAAATCATGTTTCCTGACTGAGCAAGGCTCTTAGTTCTGCTTCAGGAATATTTTTGAGTCTTTGCTCTCTCCTATTCATTTCATTTATCTTAATTTTTTTCCTATACATTTTAGAACCAGCTTATCAAGTTCCACAAAATACCCTGGTGGTATAAAAAATAAGCTTGCTGTGTTTCTATACATTAAAGGAAATGGACAATTTTAATTATATTCAGTCTTTTTATCTATCGAAATGTTACTTCTTTCTAGATTATTTAGGTCTTTTTAAGTGTCTTTTAATTGACTTTCATAATTTTCTCCAGAAAGGTTTATTCCTGTATATCTTTATTTGCTGTTATAAGTTATATTCTTTTTAAAATTTTATGTTCTGATTTCTTTCAAACTGGCATATTGAAATGCAATTCAACTTGATGTACTGATTTTGCATCTGACACCCTTGATAAATACTCATTATCGTTATTGATAAATACTCATTATTTTAATAATATGGTTGTGTTAATTAGTTATTTATGGATATTGGTTTATAAATTAATTGCTTGTGGTTAGAAAATATATTTATGTATAATAATATATATGTATTATATATGTGTACATATCAATCATTAGCAATTTGTTAGACATGCATTAATACCACATACTTAGACGCTTTTTGAAATGTTTCATGTGGGGTTAAAAAATGAGGTTTTAATTTATTGGGTTCAGTGTCTTATATATCCATAAAAGCAAGTTTATTAATTCTGCTTTATTTTTAGTATATTTGATCTCTCAATTACTGAGAGAGGTATTTTAATGTCTGATATTGATTGAGGATTTGCCTGCTACTTCCATGTTGATTTTTCTTTATATAGTTGTTTGAAAGCTATTAGGTAATGCAACTTTAGAATTTATGTATCTTCATGGTAAATTGAACTCTTTATCAGTGTGTGGTGATCCTTTCTAATTCAACCATGCTATTTTACCTTCATGCCTGTGTGTCTGCAACAATAGCAGTCTTTTGGGTAGATTTTCCTGGTATAATTTTTCTCCAATCTTTTCCAGTCTCATTTCTGTGGCTTTTCATTTTAGAGACATCTCTTGTCAACAGTATAACGTTATCTTTT
Source organism: Grampus griseus (assembly GCF_964374135.1). NCBI lineage: Eukaryota > Metazoa > Chordata > Mammalia > Artiodactyla > Delphinidae > Grampus > Grampus griseus. The sequence continues at coordinate 90,053,957 of NC_139001.1, read as the reverse complement.
ATTTCTTTAACTATTCTAAAAACTGAGGAATTTAGCACAATTATTATTCATGTATTTGGATTCAATTCTGCTACTAATTTTATGCTTTCTATTTGTCTTGTTTTATCTGTATTTCTTTTGGATGATTTTTTTCCTCTATTTTTCTTCATCCCATTTGATCCTTTTAGTAGTTTGGAGGTTATACATTCTATTTCTGTTATTTTGCTATGTAACCTAAAAACTGCACTGTTATCCTTTTAATGACTCAAATTAGTCATTGTTATTTTTATACAATAAGTTTTGTTTATTCACTCATTTATTCATTCATTTATTTTTAGATCCAGGAACATATTTATGATTTTCTTTGCTCATTATTTCTTCTCATGTCTCAGAATTCCCTTCTGGGATCATTCTCCTTTTTCTTGATTTATGTCCATAGGGAATTTTGTCTAAACTGTGTTTATTTCATACTTAGTCATGAATATAAGTTTATGGGGCATACAATTCTGGGTTGACCACTATTTACCCTTAGTCTCTGATTTATTAGTACTACATAGGTTTCTTTTTCTTTTTCTCCTTTTTTTATGCTTCTTATTTCACAACTAGGATCTCTTTGAATATTGTCTCTCTTCGTATTTTGGGGCCTCTTTTTTTGGAAATCAGGTTAGGTATACATTAAGCCTAGCTGTCTGTATTAGTCAGTTTGGGCTGCTGTAATAGAATACCATAGACCTGGTGGCTTAAACAACCAATATTTCTCACAGTTCTGAAATCTGGGAAGTCCAAGATCAAGGTGCCAGACAATTTTGTGTTTGGTGAGAGCCCTGTTTGTGGCTTGTAGACAGCTGCCTTCTTTTCCTTACATGATGGAGAAAGCAGAGTGAGAGAGCTAGCTCTCTGGACTCCTTTTCTAAGGGCACTAATCCCATCATGAGGACGCCAGGCTCATGACTTCATCTAAACCTAATCACCTCCCAAAGGTCCCACCTCCAAATACCATCACAAGGGGATTAGGGTTTCAACATGAACTTTGGAGGGACACAAACATGCAGTCTGTAACACTGTCTCTGTCCTCTATACCTTAACCTCTCTTTTATGTTTTCAAACTTATTGTTTATTTGTCTGGAATTTTATTATTTTTTTGAGAAATATGTCAAATATGTGAAAGCCAATGATGATGGCTGTAATGGATCACTAGCACATTAGCTCAATTCTTTCTGCATAGGCATTGTATAGTCTCTTCTGTGACTCAGGTGATGTTTAACTTTTGAGAGTAAATGTTACACTAATGTAGTCTCCTAGAAGACTTTAGAAATAAAAAGACTAGGGAGGATTCTTTGCTTACTTTGTGAGCTTGGGAAATTCTTTGATATTTACATATTTAAAATATGTAACAGTAATGTAAATCTCTAAAAGTTAGCTAATAATTGCAGCAAAAATTTAGATGACATTTATGACAATTCTTTGAGTTTGCAAAAAGGCCATCAAAACTATATGGTAGCATTATCAAAATAATAGTATTGTTATTGTCCATCTTAATGTTTTCATTTGTCTGGATATGCTTGGACTCGTCTCAGAGACCCAGACAGTCATTTGGAGCTTTTCCACTTAGAAATATATTTGAAATTTCAGGAAGTATGTGTTCAACTATCTCAGTCATGGTGAGTCTATATATAATCCATTATAGTTGTATCTATATCTACATTTATAGCTTTAAAGTATATATTTACCAGTATATACTAATTGACTAATAGTTATTTAAGCAGAAAATGTCATGATTTCTTGCCTTGAGCTACCAACTGAAGTTGAAAGTTGAAAGATATTCCTATACCTTGGATAGTATGCTAGGAAACATAGAGCTAGAGATAGAACTTGAGATGAGAGAGTGAACAGCACTGTATCAAGTTTTCTGAATTCTCACTAAAAGCAGAGGAAATAAACGTTTTTGTAAGAGTGCTTTTCTCTTAAAGCATATTTTAATCACAGAAACTCATGAAAATACATTAAGGTTGTGATTTACTGATATCATAAGAAAATCAAGTGAGTTCCTGTGAAGAATTACAACCAAAATATTTGTGAGCTCAGGAATCGTCTCTCTTTTACATGATTGGAGGAAAGCAAAATTAGTCAACTCTCCTAACCACATCCTGCTTAAACCTGAATAGAAAGAGACATATTCTTCTCTTAGAAAACTAACCCTCTGTCATTTCATAGACAGTAGTTATAGAAAAAAAATAATGTTTAATTCCTTTTGAAAATATAAAATGCTTTCAAAATATTTTTTATGCAAATTCATTGTAGTTATTTCTTATAATAATAACAAAACCCAGTATTGTTTTAACTTTCAAACTATTTCCCATATAAAAATGTCAGTGTTTCTTCAAAATTTTATAAGTGCACTGAAGTATAATACTGATAGTATTTATTATTATATTTATCACAGTAAAATGAGATATGAACATTTATACTATGTCCAGCACTGTCCTAGCACTTCACATAAATGTTCACATTCAGTTCTATCCTCAGGACACAAGAGATGTACCATTCCTATGCTTGCGTTGCACATGGTAAGAACAAGGCATGGTTCAATATCTCATAAGAGTCCACATCTAGTAAGTACTAAAGCAGTTATTTAAAGTTAAGAAAATTGCTGTTAAGTCAAATAGCTAGTCAATATAAGAGTCAATATCCAAGTCTTAACTTCCATGGTTCCAAGTAACTTCCATTGTTTTTTTATGGGCTGAATGATTTCTTTGTTTTGAGCACGTCATTTTCCTAAGATTCCTTTAGGTAGCGATGATAAAGACACTGTCCATTTTTAATTAACGAGCGTTCCTTAACGTTATGTAGTGCTAGGTCACCGGACACCACATTGGATAGCAGGTGCATATTCAGAATCACCTGGCAACTTCTATAAGGTACAAAATGTTTTGGCTCCTCAGTTTTCATCATTTGGGGGAACTTTTCCCATTTTTATTGTATAGAACCTGTTACTAAGTTCCCTTTGAAGAGCAACTACTAATCAACTTCACCTTCATATAATAAAATGACATTGAAGAACAAGTTTTACTCTGTTAATACAGCCAGTGGCAAAATAACAAAAGGGACATTTGTGAAGAAGTTTGTATTTCAAAACAAGTACTTAAAGATTTAGTACAGGAAGTTTTATTTTCACAATTCTAAGAGTGATGTTGACTTGTAGAAAAGTAGGTAAGAAATGAAAACAAGGACAAATGTTTGGAAACAAATTACCTCACCCCCAGACAAACTACAGTTAAATTTTTATTTATGTATGTCTGTGGAATTTTATGGGCTGTGTATTGCTTATTTAATTGTTTCTTTAATGTTGTATATAAACACAATGGTTAAACATTTGCTTTCTGGGAAACAAAGGAAGAGCTTTCTGTCTTTATCTGAATAAGATATCTCCTCCAGATAATTTTGTATTGATTGTAGAGCACTTTCATGATCCTCTATTTATTCATCTATTACTTTTTTATTGAGCACCTAAAATGGAGCAAGCTCTAGCCTAGGTCTTGTGGTACGTGTGTAAAAATAAGATAATTCCTATTGTCAAGAGTCTTATATGCCAGTAGGGATAGACAATAACAATAAATATAATAAATATGTGTGTCTTATACCATGTGAGGAATATTATGGAGGAAAAGGGGGAAAATTAAACAGGATAAGAGAGTGTGGTAGACAGAATTCTAAAATGACCCCCTAATGACCTTGTACCTGTATAATCTTCTCTCCTTGAGTTTGGAGAAGGCCTTTGAATATAATGATATCTCACTCCCATTACACAGCAGAAGGGAATTTACAGGGTATTAAGGTCTGTATCAGTTGACTGGGAGTTAATCAAGGGGGAGATTGTCCTGGGTGAGCCTGGCCTAATCCCATGAGGCCTTTAAAAGATGGTGAAGGATCAGAGAGACATTTTCCTTCTGGCCTAGGAGATGATGCCAACTACCATGTTGTGAGAGAAGGAGTCTGTGGGGCAAGGAATTGAGGGAGGTCTCTAGAAGTTAATAGCCAGTTGTTTACAGCCATTAAGAAAATGGGGGCAGGGGAGTTAGCCCTCCAATCACAAAGAAATTACTTCTACTAATAACCGTAAGCTTGGATGAGGACCCTGAGCCCCAGGTGAGAACCTTGGCCCTAGCCAGCACCTTGATTACAGCCTTGTGAGAACCTGAGCAGAGGACCCAGTTAGGTGGGGCCTGGCCTCCAACCCATGGAAACTGTGAGATAATACATGTGTGTTGTTTTGAGCTGCTAAGTTTGTGGTAATTTGTTATACAGTAATAGAACACTAATATAAGGGGGTTGGATCGGGGGGCTGCTTCACAAAGGTGAGATGGGAGGCAAAAGGTGGAGAAGAGTGAACAAGGCACCGTTTTAGGGTTATGATCATTTGAGTCAAGTGACGTATCAAAATTACTGGTTTCATTTATAGAAATTGAGAAACAATAAAAAAACTTTCATGATAAGAAAAATGAGGGAGTATTTGAGCAGATAAAACAAATTATTCCTTCCTCAGAAACCCAAAGTAATCATTATTCTCAGAGACAGTATTTTAAATTACAGAAATCTTAGGAGAAGTGTCTCCTGGAAGGATCAAAATCAAGGACCTAGAGATATGCAGCAATAGATGCTGGGAGGGATGAAGGTGGAGGAGGTGGCAGTAGCAGTAGATATTGTTTGTTTCTTTATGTGATGAATATTTAAAGGAAGCAGGACCCCAAGAGCAGCTACTTAGCAATTAATCAATCGATCCATTCACTAATCAATAAGTAATTAGAGTTTTTATTGTATGTGCAGTAAGCGTTCACTTGCACAACCAGGAGACACCATAGATGTAATGACATTGGCTCTTCCTAAAAGCTGAAACTCAATTGGATAAAGAAAATATGTGAAGTAGTTATTTACAAGTCCATATACAAACAAGACCTAACCTCTTATGTCGTATGACCACAAGTTGAGGAGCAACAAAAGTGGAAAACAACACAGACTGAAACAACCAAGGAAACCTTTGTGGATAAAGTAAAGTTGGAGCTGGGCTGTGATGGACATGGCAGAATGAAACCAAGCAAAGGAGATTTGAAAGCATTATGAGAAATGGTAACACTGTTACTAAGGAAACCCAGTATTCTGATTGCAGCTTCAGATTTAGAGTTGAAAGCAGCAGCAGATTTAGAGATGAAAGTATGACCATCAGAAGATGTTACTAACTCTCTTAGTTTTCTGTCGTGGCAGACATGGTGTGAAATGAGAATGCACTGTTCTCTAATCCTCCTCTCTTGATTCCCTCACCAATCTTCCATCCTGAAAAGCAAACAGCAAGCATCTTATTTAATTCACAAGCACTGAGTTCTACCAGAAAGACATTGTCCTAAATATAAGTACAATGGATTCATGCTAGTGAATGAATGAATGACTGCATTCCAGATTATAAAATATGGAGACTTTTAGTTTTTAAAGTAGTATTCAAGTTTAATTTGGCTCTCTACTAGAGCTCAAGTTCCTTGAATGGTAGCTATGTTTTAAGTTAGTATTTTTAGCACCAGGACAGGGACTGGCATTTTGCTAAATGCATTACTGAATGAATGATGAATGAATGAATGGTAATCTGGTTACTTTAATCATGTATGCATTTAGACAGATGATAGAATTTATGCGGGCATTCCCCACACTCATCATTCTTGCAAATACTGCAAGCCTCACCCTCATTTCCTCACCCTAATTTCATTTTCTTTTGAAATACAGTACAAATATAAATAAATATATCCAGGTGCCAGCCATGTTCCAAAAGAAATTCCACCACGTAGAGTCACAGCAAATGAAATCAATTGATGCATCGTACTCTGACTGAGTGTTGGCAAATATCAAGATTGGCAGACAGATGAAATTTCACAGAGAAGGTACAGATGGACTAATCAGCTCAGAAAAGAAGTCTTTAAGTGTTTGTTTGGAAAAGCAAATGTTTCGTTTCAACACAACTTTCGTTGTTGTTATTGTTGCAGTTGTTATTTTCAAACCATGGAAATATCTTTAAAAGTTTGAGACTTACTACAGATACCTCCTTACCTTGTATCACTTGTTCTTGATCAGACTTTGAAAAGAGGATTTTTTAAAACAAAGTAGTGCCTTGAAAATTATCTGTATCCTATTAGTTTTATTATGCCTTAATTTAGAATTAAATAAATATTCCTAACATAGTAATCACTAAACAATTTTGTTTTACCGTAAGAGAGTGTTTTTCTGAACAGATTTCTTAGGGTTAGACAACAACAGATATTGAAGTTCTAGAGAGAGAGAATAATTAAACATTATCTCAGAATTAGGAGCACAATATTTGACTGTTTGATTATTTTCGGAAGTATACAGTGTGAAATCAAGGGTGCTCATTATAGAGAGAAAGACTCTTCATTGTATGAACATAAACCGCCTGAGAGACGAAATCAATTGCTTAAGGATGCCCAGGTCCAAAGGACACATTTTAAATTTGTGTGTTTTGTGAGCTGGAGCTGAGTTTGTTATCCTAGGTGTTACTGTTTTGCATCGTCTTCAGTACTGTCCTTTCCAGCAGAATCTAAATCTGTTTTGTAGAGTTAGCCCTTGTTAGTGCTTAATAAATATTTAACAATACGATGTGCTATGCATACTAATGTGTTGAATATTTTAATTTTCTGCATTCCTGTGTGACTTAGTCACATTGCATATTAAAGAAAAATTTTGGAGCTTAAGTTTGGGTGAACATAGAAAAGTTCAAAAACTAAGTTGAGACTGCTAACCACGTGGCCCTCTCTTTCTTGGAATAGATACATTGTTTGAATGAGCTGATTATAGCTCAATGGAATAACTTTACTCATGTGATGACATTCACATTGAAACTGCCTGTTTTTAGAGAAAAGACCATTAAGGGAAGACCTTCATTTAGAACTCACTTAGCAGGAATATAAGGTGATTCAGCTGCCATAGTAAGAGTTCTTAGTGTAGATTCGTTTTCAGAACTGTCTGCTTGTTTTAAGTCAAAGCTACTTACTTCATCAGGTCTAGCAGGTGTAGCTGCTTCTACCTCAGTGTTTTTTCAGACTTTAATATACATACAAATCACTGGAGATCTTGTGAAAAGGCCCCTTCTGATTCAGTAGGTCTGGGCTAGAGTCTGAGATTCTGAAATTCTAACAGACTTTCAGGTAATGCTGCTGCTATTGGTGCAGGACCACACTTTCAGTGGCAAGAGTCTAGAACACTGGTTTTCAACCCTGGATATACATTAGAATTGTATGTGTGGCTTTTTAAAAATTACAGATTTGATTCACTGAGTCTTGGGGGACTTATCTACGTTTGTAAAACTCTCCAGGTGATTCTAAGTATTAGACAGGTATGAGAAATCCCATTGTGAGAGATGTTTTTACCATTTCAATCAAAAAGTGTATTATTTTCTATTCATTGTTTTGGAATTAGAGTCTCCTGGCTCCACATATGAAATCTGGGCCAGGTAAAAGGTGATCTCTCACCACCTAATAATAATAACAAATATTTATTGATTTGTCCCCTTGGCAACTCAGCAATTTATACCTTCATTTAAACTAGTATATTACTTTATCTAAATGATTAGGAGCAGGGCAGCAGAGGGGGTCCTGGGAAATGTATTCTGTTCAGTTCAGTTGCAATAAACACAATGAAGTACGTGGGGGTGGTGCCGCCCTGGGTAGATCGGAGAGGGGATGTAAAAACTGTAAGCAAGGGCTTCCCCGCTGGTGCAGTGGTTAAGAATCCGCCTGCCAAGGCAGAGGACATGGGTTCGATCCCTGGTCCGGGAAGATCCCACATGCCGCGGAGCAACTAAGCCCGAGTACCACAACTACTGAGTCCGTGAGCCACAACTACTGAAGCCTGCGTGCCTAGAGCCCGTGCTCCTCAACAAGAGAAGCCACCGCAATGAGAAGCCCGCGCACTGCGATGAAGAGTAACCCCCGCTTGCTGCAACTAGAGAAAGCCCGTGCGCAGCAACGAAGACCCAACGCAGCCAAAAATAAATAAATTAATTAAAAAAAAAAAGAAAACTGTAAGCAAGGGAGCACAGTTACCTTTCTCAATTTGTCCTGAGGCATAACTAGAGGTAGAATAAATTATTCAAAACTTGCAAAGAAAAAAAAGGCAAATGTCTGTGCTTAGGATCCCATGTTCAGGTGCACAGATGTGTGTGTGTGTGTACATATATATATATATATATATATATGTATATGTGATGAGAGAGAGAGAGAGAGCACGCTTCTTTGAACACCCTAGATTTTCAAGTGCAGGCAAGAACAGATGGATCTGACAAGAGCAGAATGGAAACACACATCTGTGGAATCGCCTGCATAGATCTGTCTCCTCCCCACCTCCACTTCTTAATTCCAGGACAGAATCTTTTCAGTTATTGTGTTAGTTTAAGTTAAAAAATATGTGATGAGTGCCAGTGGGAAATAATGTTGAGCATTTGTTACAAGTGACTTGTAACTGATTAGGTCTTATCGATCTCTTGGGACCCTACTCCTGAACTTCCAAGCTTACTCTCCCTGGTATGGACCTAATCTGTATCTTTTCTAATGTGGTCAGAGGCAGGAGGGATGAACAGTTGCAGGGAGTTTTTAAAAAACATAAATCTAACCTGAATGCAGACATAGCCCATCTAGACTTGGAAATCTGTCCCTCTGGAAAATTGCTGAACAATACTGAACTATATAGGCATCCATTTCTGCAGTTACACCAATTGGTTTATTACTTCAAGGTGACATTTTTGGACCCTTCAAATGCATAATAAATGTATAATAAGAATTTATCCTTAATGGAATCAGGACAATATTCAGTTGCAAATAATTATATGATATTCTTTCAAAGAGACCATCATCAAGCTCAACTGTGGGTATATTTTCTTTACCTAAAATTACATGGATTCTGCACATTTTCCCACAACCATAAAGAATACTAGTTATTAATTTATAGCATGCTTCACTTTCCTCTTTGTTCAAGCTGGTTTATTTCTGAAGTTCTGGCATGAAGAGCTACTTAGAATGCACCATTGGATGTAATTTTTAGGGAATATTTCTAATGGAGAGAGAAGGGCAATGAGATTGGCAATTAGTTTTAAGTAAAGACAGTCATTTAACCTGTTATTCTGGGAAAGAAGTGACCCAGGCTTTTCTAAGTTCAGAACAGAGAAAAAAGGCAAAACCATGAAATTCTATTAAGTGAGGAAAAAAGGCTGATAGCATATATTATTATAGCATGTGGAAATCAGTGTTTCAAACTTGCTCTTAATTTGTCCGTGGTGAAGGAAATGTTATGAAATCTTTGTTTCTCTCCCAAACTATGTGATAGTTTATACTTATGTGAAAGACAGGTTTCCCAGGAATATCATACAAATCCTGGAAATTTGCGATAACCAAAGAATTTTGTAAAACTTATTTTTTATAATGAATTGTTACTTATTTGACTAAGTTATGACATACTTAAATGAAATTGAATTTAGTTACTTTGCCTGTAAATGAATGAACAAGACTTTTGTTACGTAACTCACTACACTATATCCTGTCTGTACTATGAGGTTTATCTTGTTAGTCAGAAATCATCAGAAGGATATGATATAATCTTTTCCATTGTCTGCTTTGAATTAAGAGTATCTCTGATCCAAACATAATGATCTAGTTCAGCATACTGTAATTCTGAAATTTATTTATTTGGTGTGGAGGACCCAGTTGCTTAGCTAACGTATATGCATGTGTGAACATTGTTGAGTCTTTAGTAAGGGGGGAGACTTAGAAAAATTATTTAGCTCATTGCCAGAGAATGGAAGGTTGGAATATACTTTTTGTGTTGGGAGAGTTCACCATACTTCTAGGAAAAGAGAGAAATAAAATGATTAATAAAAATATTTTAGCAAGTACTGTAAAAAATTTCTCAGAGAAAAATGATTAGGGAAATTAAAAAAGTAATAAACTTGAGGATGAGATATGCTCAAAATAAACCAATGTATTGCTATGGAGATGTGATTCAGGATAAAACCAGAAGTCTAGACATTCAGTCCTGCAACTGTTAATTGAGATTTCAAGCAGTCATATAATTCCTCAAAATAGCCATGGTTTTCCATTTTGTAGAATTCTAATGGATATTGCTATTCTATCCTCTATTACCAATTTTTTAAACCTTTATTTCCCATCACTAAATTAAGTGACATCCATAACCCATCAACTTCATTTGGTTGCTTGTCTGTCGTTTTTGAGCTGAGTTGGGTCTGGGTGTGTATGTATGTATATATATATATTTTTTGGGGGGGGTATATTTGATATGTTCAACCCCTCTACGCTAGAAACTATGTTCTTAAAATTTCCTTTACCTTATATAGCCAAAGCTGCTCTCATAGGTGTACTGATTATATTTTTGATGATGATTGAAGAAAAAAAACTAAATGGTGAACTTTTTCCTTTGAAGGGATATTCTATTTTCTCCGAGTGGTTCTCTGAAAATTATCTCAATAGAATTGCAACAATTTTTTCCTGTTCATGAAGTCAAACTAAGCTCTGATATACTTTAAAAAATGCTATAGTTATTTTCTCTATTCAGTTCACTTGTTAAAATAGATCTTTATGCAAGCAGAAAATTACCATGACCCTTAGGCTGCTTCTATATCTCCACTATTCTTTTTACCACCGACAAAGTGGTAGAAGGATACTTAATTGCAAAGACAAAGTGTAGATGGAAATTGAAATTCAAAGGCTGAGTATCTCTTAGAAGTAGGCTGTATTGCAGATTTAGTGATCTCAAGGGATAAACTAAGAGATACTACAAAAATCCTCTTAATTGTACTAAACTCTTTGATATGGATCACAAAATATTTTCAAAGCCCTTCAGGAAGAAAATGTTTATTCTCAGGAAGTGAACAGGTCATTCAGTTGATAAATTTCAATATATTCTCTTATATAAAAATGAAACTTAAAAAACACAAATTTTTATCTTTTCTAAAGAATTAGACACTATATTATTTCCATTTCACTCTTTTCCATGGCTTGATACTTACACACACACACACACACACACACACACACACACACACACACACACTACATTTCTCTTTACAGATATTTTAAATATAATTTTTATTGGCTCCATAAATGTGGCACAACTCACAACCATGCCCTTTCAAACCAATAATCTTTCTTACCGGTCATCTTAAACTTACATTGCTTTTCCTAGCATGCACTGTGCTATGTGATCCTTTACCCAATTTTTTTTTTAATATAACAGCTTTGTTGAGATACAAATTACATGCCAGAAAATTTACCCATTTAAAGTATAAAATCCAGTGGTTTTTAGTATATTCCCAGAGTTGTGCAAACATCACCACAGTCCATTTTATTTTATTCTTATTTTTTGTGGCCGTGCTGTGCGGCATGTGGGATCTTAATTCCCTGACCAGGGATGAACCCGGGTCCCTTGCAGTGAAAGCACGGAGTCTTAATCACTGGACCGCCAGGGAATTCCCCACAGTCCATTTTAAAATATTTTCATTACCCCAAAAGAAACCCTAGACCCATTAGCAGTCACTCTCCACTTCCCCTCAAGCCTTCAGCCCTAGGTAACCACTAATCTACTTTTTGTCTCTATAGATTTGCTTATTCTGGACCTCTCACTTAAATGAACTGATATAATATATCTATTGTGAATGGCTTCTTTCACTTAGCATGATATTTTCATGATTCATCCGTGTTGTATCATGTATCAGTACTTCAGTCCTTTTATGGCCAAATAATGTTCCAGTATATGGAAATGTCACATTTTGTTTACCCAGTCATCAGCTGATGGATATTTGAGTTTTCATTTTCTGACTATTATGAATAATGCTCCAGTGAACATTTATGTACAAGTTTTTGTATGGACATATGTTTTAATTTCTCTTGGGTATAAAGCTAGAAGTGGAATTGTTTGGTCATATAGTAACTCTATGTATAACCTTTTGAGGAACTAGCAGACTGTTTTCCAAAGCAGCTGCATTACCACCAGCAGGGTACAAGAGTTCCAATTTCTCCACGTCGTCACCAACACTGTTAGCATCTGTATTTTATAAACAGCCATTCCAGCGGGTATGAAGTGTTATCTCATTCTAGTTTTTTTTTTTTTTTTTTCCAACTATTGCAGTCCTCTTCTTTCTGGAGGGTAGAGTGAAGGTGGAGATATGAGGGTTTTCTTTCTTTTTTTTTTTTTTTTAAACATCTTTATTGGAGCATAATTGCTTTACAATGGTATGTTAGTTTCAGCTTCACAACAAAATGAATCAGTTATATATATACATATGTTCCCATATCTCTTCCCGCTTGCGTCATTCTAGTTTTGATTTGCATTTGCTGATAGCTGAGGATGTTGAACATCCTTTAATGTACTTGTTGTCCATTTGTATATCTTCTTTGGGGAAATGTCTATTCAAATCCTTGCCCAGTTTTAATTGGGTTATTTTTCTTTTTTCTTTTCTTTCCTGTTGTTGTTGAATTGTTAGAGTTCTTTATATATTCTATACAGTTCTCTTATCAGATAAATGATTTGCAAATATTTCCTTCCATTCTGTGGGTTATCTTTTCACCTTCTTGATGGTGTCCTTTGAAGCACAAAGAGGTTTAATCTTGATATAGTCCAATTTACCTGTTTTTGTTTTGTTGCTTGTACTTTTGGTGTCATAGCTAAGAAGCCTTTACCAAACTCAAGTCCACCTCTGTGCTTTCACTGCCCAGGGTGTGGGTTCCATCCCTGGTCAGGCAACCAAGATCCTCCCAAGCCATGTGTCATGGCCAAAAAAACCCCAAAAAACAAACAAACAAAAAAACTCAAGTCGACATACATTTTCTTCTAATATTTTTACAGTTTAAGCTCTTACATTTTGGTCTTTGATACATTTTGAGTTAATTTTTTGTGTATGGTATGAGAAAAGGGTCCAACTTTATTATTTTGCATGTGGATATTGAGTTGTCCCAGCACCATTTGTTGATTTGTAACATTTGTTGAAAAGTATACTTTCCGAATTGAATTGTCATGGCACCCTTGTTGAAAGTCACTTGACTATAAATGTGAAGGTGGATTTCTGAATTCTATATTCTATTCCATTCATCTATATGTCTATCCTATACCAGTATCACTTTGTCCTGGTTACTGTAGTGTAGGTTTCTACTATGTTTTGAAATCAAGAAGTGTGGATCCTCCAACTTCAGTCTTTTTCAAGATTGTTTCGTCTATCCTGAGTCTTTTGAAGTTTCATAGTAATTTTAGACCAGTTTGTTAATTTCTGCCAAAATGCGAGCTAGGATTTTGACAGAGATTATGTTGACCTGTGGATTAATTTTGCTTTTTTTTTTTTAACATCTTTATTGGAGTAAAATTGCTTTACAATGGTGTGTTAGTTTCTGCTTTATGACAAAGTGAATCAGCTATACATATACATATATTGCCGTATCTCTTCCCTCTAGTGTCTCCCTCCCTCCCACTCCCCCATCCCACTCCTCTAGGTGGTCACAGACCACCTAGCTGATCTCCTTGTGCTATGCGGCTACTTCCCACTAGCTAATCTGTTTTATGTTTGGTAGTGTATATGTGTCCATGCCACTCTCTCACTTTGTCCCAGCTTACCTTTCCCCCTCCCTGTGTCCTCACGTCCATTCTCTAGTAGGTCTACGTCTTTATTCCGTCTTGCACCTAGGTTCTTCATGACCACTTATTTTTCTTTTTTTTTTTTTGATTCCATATATATGTGTGAGTACACGGTATTTGTTTTTCTCTTTCTGACTTACGTCACTGTGTATGACAGACACTAGTTCCATCCACCTCAACTACAAATAACTCAGTTTCGTTTCTTTTTATGGATGAGTAATATTCCATTGTATATATGTGCCACATCTTCTTTATCCGTTCATCTGTCAATGGACACGTAGGTGGCTTCCATGTCCTGGCTACTGTAAATAGAGTCTCAGTGAACATTGTGGTACATGACTCTTTTTGAATTATGGTTTTCTAAGGGTATATGCCCAGTAGTGGGATTGCGGGTTGGTATGGTAGTTCTACTTTTAGTTTTTTAAGGAACCTCCATACTGTTCCCCATAGTGGCTATATCAATTTACATTCCCACCAACAGCACAAGAGGGTTCCCTTTTCTCCACACCCTCTCCAGCATTTACTGTTTGTAGATTTTTTTATGATAGCCATTCTGACCGATGTAAGATGATATCTCCTTGTAGTTTTGATTTGCATTTCTCTAATGATTAATGATGTTGAGCATTCTTTCATGTGTTTGTTGGCAATCTGTATATCTTCTTTGGAGAAATGTCTATTTAGGTCTTCTGCCCATTTTTAGATTGGGTTGTTTGTTTTTCTGATATTGAGTTGCATGTGCTGCTTGTAAATTTTAGAGATTAATCCTCTGTCAGTTGCTTCATTTGCAAATATTTTCTCGTATTCTGAGGGTTGTCTTTTTGCCTTGTTTATGGTTTCCTTTGCTGTGCAAAACTTTGAAGTTTCATTAGGTCCCATTTGTTTATTTTTGTTTTTATTTCCATTTCTCTAGGAGGTGGGTCAACAAGGATCTTGCTGTGATTTATGTCATACAGTGTTCTGCCTATGTTTTCCTCTAACAGTTAGATAGTATCTGGCCCTACATTTAGGTCTTTAATCCATTTTGAGTTTATTTATGTGTGTGGTGTTAGGGATTGTTCTAATTTCATTCTTTTACATGTAGCTGTCCGGTTTTCCCAGCACCACTTATTGAAGAGGGTGTCTTTTCTCCATTGTATATTCTTGCCTCATTTATCAAAGATAAGGTGACCATATGTGCATGGGTTTATCTCTGGGCTTTCTATACTGTTCCATTGAGCTATATTTCTGTCTTTGTGCCAGTACCATACTGTCTTGATTACTGTAGCTTTGTAGTATAGTCTGAAGTCAGGGAGCCTAATTCCTCCACTTCCGTTTTTCGTTCTCAAGATTGCTTTGGCTATTCGGGGTCTTTTGTGTTTCCATACAAATTGTGAAATTTTTTTGTTCTACTTCTGTGAAAAATGCCATTGGTAGTTTGATAGGGATTGCACTGAATCTGTAGATTGCTTTGGGTAGTATAGTCATTTTCACAATGTTGATTCTTCCAATCCAAGAACATGGTATATCTCTCCATCTATTTGTATCATCTTTAATTTCTTTTATCAGTGTCTTATAATTTTCTACATACAGGTCTTTTGTCTTCTTAGATAGGTTTATTCCTAGGTATTTTATTCTTTTTTGTTGCAATGGTAAATGGGAGTGTTTTCTTAATTTCACTTTCGGTTTTTTCATCATTAGTGTATAGGAATGCAAGGGATATCTGTGCGTTAATTTTGTATCCTGCTACTTTACCAAATTCATTGATTAGCTCTAGAAGTTTTCTGGTGGTATCTTTAGGATTCTCTATGTATAGTATCATGTCATCTACAAACAGTGACAGTTTTACTTCTTCTTTTCCAATTTGGATTCCTTTTATTTCTTTTTCTTCTCTGATTGCTGTGGCTAAAACTATGTTGAAGAAGAGTGGTGAGAGTGGGCAACCTTGTCTTGTTCCTGATCTTAGTGGAAATGGTTTCAGTTTTTCACCATTGAGGACGATATTGGCTGTTGGTTTGTCATATACGGCCTTTATTATGTTGAGGTAAGTTCCCTCTATGCCTACTTTCTGGAGGGTTTTTATCATAAATGGGTGTTGAATTTTGTCGAAAGCTTTCTCTGCATCTATTGAGATGTTCATATGGTTTTTCTCCTTCAGTTTGTTAATATGGTGTATCACATTGATTGATTTGCGTATACTGAAGAATCCTTGCATTCCTGGGATAAACCCCACTTGATCATGGTGTATGATCCTTTTAATGTGCTGTTGGATTCTGTTTGCTAGTATTTTGTTGAGGATTTTTGCATGTATGTTCATCAGTGATATTGGCCTGTAGTTTTCTTTCTTTGTGACATCCTTGTCTGGTTTTGGTATCACGGTGGTGATGGCCTCATAGAATGAGTTTGGGAGTATTTCTCCCTCTTCCATATTTTGGAAGAGTTTGAGAAGGATAGGTGTTAGCTCTTCTCTAAATGTTTGATGGAATTTGCCTGTGAAGCCATCTGGTCCTGGGCTTTTGTTTATTGAAAGATTTTTAATCACAGTTTCAATTTCAGTGCTTGTGATTGGCCTTTTCATATTTTCTATTTCTTCCTGGTTCAGTCACGGAAGGTTGTACTTTTCTAAGAATTTTTCCGTTTCTTCCAGCTTGTCCATTCTATTGGCATAGAGTTGCTTGTAGTAATCTCTCATGATCCTTTTTATTTCTGCAGTGTCAGTTGTTACCTCTCCTTTTTCATTTCTAATTCTATTGATTTGAGTCTTCTCCCTTTTTCTCTTGATGAGTGTGACTTATGGTTTATCAATTTTGTTTATCTTCTCAAAGAACCTGCTTTTAGTTTTATTGATCTTTGATATTGTTTCCTTCATTTCTTTTTCACTCATTTCTGATCTGATCTTTATGATTTCTTTCCTTCTGCTAACTTTGGGGGTTTTTTGTTCTTCTTTCTCTAATTGATTTAGATGTAAGTTTAGGTTGTTTATTTTAGAGTTTTCTTGTTTCTTAAGCTAGGATTGTATTGCTCTAAACTTCCCTCTTAGAACTGCTTTTGCTGCATCCCATAGGTTTTGGGTGTTCGTGTTTCCATTGTCATTTGTTTCTATTTTTTGATTTCCACTTTGATTTCATCAGTATCTCTTGGTTATTACGTAGTGTATTGTTTAGCCTCCATGTGTCTGTATTTTTTACAGATCTTTTCCTGGAATTGATATCTAGTCTCATAGCATTGTGGTCAGAAAAGATACTTGAGGGCTTCCCTGGTGGCGCAGTGGTTGAGAGTCCGCCTGACGATGCAGGGGATGCGAGTTCGTGCCCCGGTCCAGGAAGATCCCACATGCTGCGGAGCAGCTGGGCCTGTGAGCCATGGCCGCTGGGCCTGCACGTCCGGAGTCTGTGCTCCGCAGTGGGAGAGGCCACAACAGTGAGAGGCCCACATACCGCAAAAAAAAAAAAAGAAAGAAAAGATACTTGATACAATTTCAATTTTCTGAAATTTACCAAGGCTTGATTTGCGACCCAAGGTATGATCTATCCTGGAGAATGTTCCATGAGCACTTGAGAAGAAAGTGTATTCTGTTGTTTTTGGATGGAATGTCCTGTAAATATCAATTAAGTCCATCTTGTTTAATGTATCATTTAAAGCTTGTGTTTCCTTATTTCTTTTCAGTTTGGATGAACTGTCCATTGGTGAAAGTGGGGTGTTAAAATCCCCTACTATGATTGTGTTACTGTTGATTTCCCCTTTTATGGCTGTTAGCATTTGCCTTATGTATTGAGGTGCTCCTATGTTGGGTGTATAACTATTTACAATTGTTGTATCTTCTTCTTGGATCGATCCCTTGATCATTTTGTGTTGTCCTTCTTTGTCTCTTGTAATAGTCTTTATTTTTTTTCCTTTTTTTTTAACATCTTTATTGGGGTATAATTGTTTTACAATGGTGTGTTAGTTTCTGCTTTATAACAAAGTGAATCAGTTATACATATACATATGTTCCCATATCTCCTCCCTCTTGCATCTCCCTCCCTCCCACCTTCCCTATCCCACCCCACCAGGCTGTCACAAAGCACTGAGCCAATATCCCTGTGCCATGCGGCTGCTTCCCACTAGCTATCTACCTTACTACGTTTGTTAGTGTGTATATGTCCATGACTCTCTCTCGCCCTGTCACAGCTCACCCTTCCCCCTCCCCATATCGTCAAGTCCGTTCTCCAGTAGGTCTGCATCTTTATTCCTGTCTTACCCCTAGGTTCTTCATGACATTTTTTTTTCTTAAATTCCATATATATGTGTTAGCATACGGTATTTGTCTTTTTCTTTCTGACTTACTTCACTCTGTATGACAGACTCTAGGTCTATCCACCTCATTACAAATAGCTCAATTTCATTTCTTTTTATGGCTGAGTAATATTCCATTGTATATATGTGCCACATCTTCTTTATCCATTCATCCGATGATGGGCACTTAGGTTGTTTCCATCTCCGGGCTATTGTAAATAGAGCTGCAATGAACATTTTGGTATGTGACTCTTTTTGAATTATGGTTTTCTCAGGGTATATGCCCAGTAGTGGGATTGCTGGGTCATATGGTAGTTCTATTTGTAGTTTTTTAAGGAACCTCCATACTCTTCTCCATAGTGGCTGAACCAATTCACATTCCCACCAGCAGTGCAAGAGTGTTCCCTTTTCTCCATACCCTCTCCAGCATTTATTGTTTCTAGATTTTTTGATGATGGAAATTCTGACTGGTGTGAGATGATATCTCATTGTAGTTTTGATTTGCATTTCTCTAATGATGAATGATGTTGAGCATTCTTTCATATGTTTGTTGGCAGTCTGTATATCTTCTTTGGAGAAATGTCTATTTAGGTCTTCTGCCCATTTTTGGATTGGGTTGTTTGTTTTTTTGTTATTGAGCTGCATGAGCTGCTTGTAAATTTAAAGTCTATTTTGTCTGATATCAGAATTGCTACTCCAACTTTCTTTTGATTTCCATTTGTGTGCAATATCTTTTTCCATCCCCTGTATGTGTCCCTATGTCTGTATGTGTCCCTAGGTCTGAAATGGGTCTCTCGTAGACAGCATATATATGGGTCTTGTTTTTGTATCCAGTCAGCCAGTCTATGTCTTTTTGTTGGAGCATTTAATCCATTTACATTTAAGGTAATAGTCGATATGTATGTTCCTATTACCATGTTCTTAATTGTTTTGGGTTTGTTATTGTAGGTCTTTTCCTTCTCTTGTGTTTCCTGCCTAGAGAAGTTTCTTTGGCATTTGTTGTAAAGCTGGTTTGGTGGTGCTGAATTCTCTTAGCTTTTGCTTGTCTATAAAGGTTTTAATTTCTCCATCAAATCTGAATGAGATCCTTGCTGGGTAGAGTAATCTTTGTTGTAGGTTTTTCCATGTTTGGTGGTGTGTTGGGGTGTCTGTGACCTTATTATGATTTTAGGCAGCGTCTCTGCTAATGGGTGGTGTTGTGTTCCTGTCTTGCTAGTTGTTTGGCATAGGGTGTGCAGCACTATAGCTTGCTGGTCGTGGAGTGGAGCTGGGTCTTGGTGTTGAGATGGAGATCTCTGGGAGGTTTTCACCATTTGATATTACGTGGAGCTGGGAGGTCTCTTGTGGACCAATGTCCTGAACTTGGCTCTCCCACCTCAGAGGCACAGGCCTGACACCTGGGTGGAGCACCAAGAGCCTGTTATCCACTCGGCTCAGAATAAAAGTGAGAAAAAATGAAAGAAAGAAAAAGTTAAAATAAAATAAAGAAGTTATTAAATAAAAATTTAAAAATAATTATTAAAATAATTAAAAATTAATAAAAAGAAAAAGAAAGAAAGAAAGAAAAGAGCAACCAAGCCAAAATATAAATCCACCAATGATAACAAGGGCTAAAAACTATACTAAAAAAAGAAAGAAAAAACAAAAATGGGCAGACAGAACCCTACGACTAATGGTAAAAGCAAAGCTATACAGACAAAATCAGACACCGAAGCATACACATACACACTCACAAAAAGAGGAAAAGGGGAAAAAATAATGTATCTTGCTCCCAAAGTCCAGCTCCTCAATTTGCGATGATTCGTTGTCTATTGAGGTATTCCACAGATGCAGGTACATCAAGTTGATTGTGGAGATTTAATCCGCTGCTTCTGAGGCTGCTGGGAGGGTTTTCCCTTTCTCTTCTTTGTTCGCACAGCTCCCGGGATTCAGCTTTGGATTTGGACCTGCCTCTGCGTGTAGGTCTCCTGAGGGCATCTGTTCTTCGCTCAGACAGGACGGGGTTAAAGGAGCCGCTGATTCGGGGGCTCTGGCTCACTGAGGCAGGGGGGAGGGAGGGGTACGTAGTACAGGGTGAGCCTGCGGCGGCAGAGGCCAGCATGACGTTGCACCAGCGTGAGGCGCACCGTGCGTTCTCCCGGGGAAGTTGTCCCTGGATCACGGGACCCTGGCAGTGGCGGGCTGCACAGGCTCCCGGGAGGGGAAGTGTGGGCAGTGACCTGTGCTTGCACACAGGCTTCTTGGTGGCTGCAGTAGCAGCCTTAGCGTCTCATGCCCGTCTCTGGAGCTCCTTTAAGCGGCGCTCGTAATGTCCTCTCCTCGCGCACCAGGAAACAAAGAGGCAAGAAAAAGTCTCTTACCTGTTTGGCCGCTCCAGACCTTCTCTCGGACTCCCTCCCGGCTAGCCGTGGCGCACTAGCCCCCTTCAGGCTGTGTTCACTCAGCCAACCCCAGTCCTCTCCCTGGGATCTGAACGACGCACGAACCTCAGCTCCCAGGCCCCGCCTGTCCCGGGGGTTGAGCAGACAAGCCTCTCGGGCTGGTGAGTGCTGGTCGGCACCGATCCTCTGTGCGGAAATCTCTCCGCTTTGCCCTCCGCACCCCTGTTGCTGTGCTCTCCTCCGCGGCTCTGAAGCTTCCCCCTCCGCCACCAGCAGTCTCTGCCTGCGAAGGGGCTTCTAGTGTGTGGAAACTTTTCCTCCTTCACAGCTCCCTCCCACTGGTGCAGGTCCCGTCCCTATCCTTTTGTCTCTGTTTTTTCTTTTTTCTTTTGCCCTACCCAGGTATGTGGGGAGTTTCTTGCTTTTTGGGAGGTCTGGGGTCTTCTGCCAGCGTTCAGTAGGTGTTCTGTAGGGGTTATTCCACATATAGATGTATTTCTGATGTATTTGTCGGGAGGAAGGTGATCTCCTCGTCTTACTCTTCTGCCATATTGAATTCCCCTCTCCCCAAGTTTCTTGAAGCCAAAATATTTATGTTCTTCTTTTTAAATTTTTGATATTTTTTTCTTAATTTTTTTTTAATTTGAAAATTATAGATCCACCGGGATTTGCAAAGATATGACAGAGAGGTCCCCATGAAGTGTTGGTCCAGATTCCCCCATTGGTTACATTTTCTATAATAATAGTGCAATATTAAAACCAGGAACTTGACATTGGTACAATAATTGTGTATAGCACTATGTCATTTTATTACTTGTCTATATTTATGTAACCACCACTTCAATCAAAGTATACCAGTAATCTATTACCATAAAGCTTTCTCTCATGCTATCACTTTATAGTCACACCCACTTTCCCTTCTCCCAAACATCCTTAACTACTGGCAACCACTACCTTGTTCTCCCTCTCCAAACTTAAGTATTTCAAGAATGATATATAAATGAAATCATAGAGTTTGTGACCTTTTCAGATTGGCTTCTTTTTAAGCTAACGCTGCTACATAAAGTTGTTGTTGTTTTAATCCACTCTGCCAATTTCTGCTTTTTAATTGATGTATTTAGAACATTTACATTTAATGTAATTACTGATATATTGGAGCTTGAGTCTGCCATTTCTTTTCTTGCTTTCTGTCTGTTCCCTCTGTTTTTCAATTCTCTGCCTTTTCTGTGGGTTACTTGAACTTTTTAAAAAAATCACATTTTGATTTGTCTAAAGTGATTTTGTGTACACCACTTAGTATAAACTGTTAGTAACTGCTCTAGGTGTTACAAAGTTTATGTATATTTAGACATAGTTTCTCACAATCTACTGTTGTTAATACTTTGCCAGGTCCAGTAAAGTATAGAAATCCCTTTAAATACTTTTGCCTTCCCTCATGTATAATATACTTCTCTTAAATATTCTGTATTCATTGAGGAGCCACATCTGACAATGCTATAATTTTTGCTTCACCCCTGAGACATGTTTTAGGAAACCAAAAAGAGGAAAGCTTGTTTATTTAACTATGTTTTTGTTCTTTCCATTGTTCTTTCTTCCATCCTCATGTTCCATGATTTATTTATTTTTTTTTTATCATTTCCTTTTGGTTTCAAAACTTAATCATTCTTTTAGATTAGTTTGTTGGTTACAAGTTCTCTTAGTTTGCCTTCAAATCAGTATTGTTGATGGACTGGCTGTTGAAATGAAAGCCAGCTGCAAGGACTCAGCCCAGAAAATTTATTACACAGTGATATAACCAAATGCTAAAAGGGGAAGCCTGGGCAACTGTAGTAATAAAGTGAAGACAAGAAAGTAGCAAAGCTAATGCAGAATATCTCCAATAAGTACAATTCAGAAATAGTTTTTGAGTAGTCATGAAACATATATCATTTAACACTTGAAAAAATTTCTGGAAGTTGGTGTTTTCTTTTTTTTTAAAGCTGAAGAAACTGAGATTTAAAGAAGTTAAGGATTTCTCTGATTAGTAAGCAGAAGTGCTAATATTTAGATCTAGGATCATGGTCTAATTCCAAAACACACATTTTTTTTTCTCCAAAGTCTCTGTGCTGCATTTCATAGTAGAAATTATTATATAGACATTCATTGTCCAGAAAATAAAGTAAAATTCTATTTT
Organism: Grampus griseus; assembly: GCF_964374135.1. Lineage (NCBI taxonomy): Eukaryota > Metazoa > Chordata > Mammalia > Artiodactyla > Delphinidae > Grampus > Grampus griseus. Next base: position 90,031,487 of record NC_139001.1, on the reverse strand, counting down.
AATACTCTCCCCTGATAGCAACCTTTTAGTTATCTAGATGTATGACTCCTTTTATGTATAAAGGAACCAATATTGAAATATAAAATAATAATGTCAGTAAATGTACGGTTTATTCCTGATTCTGTCACTCTCTCATTCTCTGTGTGTTACCCAGCAAGTTATTCAGCCTTTCTAAGGCTCACCTCTCATATAGTTTGGTGAGAGTTTCCACATAGGGGCATTGAAATATATTGATTGCAGATATCATTTACATGCATTTATAACGTGTCTGCTTTCTTCTCCTCTTCTTTCTCCTTTTTCGCCTCCTTTCTCTTCTTCTTTTCCTTCCTCCTCCTCATTCTTCACCTTCTTTTTTTTCTTCATATTATTCTTAGACTTCTCATATGATTGCAAAACATTTTTTCCAATATTGTAGGAGTTAACGTTACTCTATCTTTTAGTGAATCATTACACTTGACACTTGACATTTATGTTTTTAAGTCAACAGTTTTCTGATTGTGAATTAGCCAGTTTCTCATTCTAATTAGCAGTTGTGCTCTGACAATATTGATTTGGCACTGGAAAGCAGTGAACAAGCAATTCATAAGACGCTAATCCAAGAGGAACATGCATGTCAGGTTATTATTTTAATTAGATCTCATGAGCTGAACCTCCTGATTAGTTATTGCCAAAACATTTCACCTCTTCCCACAAGTGATTGAGACAGGCGGATGACTTCTATACCAGATTTGATGGAGAAGAAACAACTTTTAAAACATATTTTCAAAGTGCTGTTAGGCTTGGACAGAGCCTAACTGTAGAACCTGCCCTCAAGTCAAATGTTTAAGGCAAGTAGAAAATAACTATGAACTTGCATAGGAGATGTAAACATACATAATGATACAAATATATATTGTTATCAAAATGAGAAAAATTAGAGCAATTGTCTAATTATGAAATAAGTATCTAAAAGGAACACAGTTTTATAAACAAGAGCAAGCATAAATTCCTCTTAGGTTACCTAAAGAATTCAAGCTAAGAAAAAAATGGAATTTTAATTCATTAGGAAATGAAAAAAGTATGGAAATTGAAAGTGGTTAATCTGTACATATTAGCATTGTCTAAGAGGATTTTTTAAATAGGGACATGCATAGTAAATGTGCTGATTTTTTTCATAATGTGAATATTAATTGTATGTCAAAATGCAGTTTATATTTCAGAACCAGCTTTCTTCATTCACATGTTCAGACAGCATCAGAGAGAATTCTTTCTAATTAGTTGTTTGCTGTGACTAAAGGGATCTTCCTCACTGATCTCAGGAGGTACAGAGATTTGGACAATTTTATAACCATATTCTCTCACATGTTATAGGTTCTTCCATATTAGCATGTGATTTTTTTCACTTCTATTTTCCATTTCTTTTGCAACCTTGTTATTCAAAAAGCAATGTGTGTTATAGTGGGAGTTTAAAAACAGATAAACAAATCAGATAAGCTTTACTTGATACACAGTTGAAGATGGAAATTGGCCTGCTTTGACCAGAATTCTGCTTTCATATGATTTCAGAAATATCACTTTATCATTCTATCATTTTGATTCTCTTTTATCATTCAGCATTTTACAGTCTCCTTTATGACTGGAATATAGATAAGAAGTTTGAGCTGAAATTCTTGGGATTTATTATGCTTTTTGTTTTATAAGTATTTAATTGATTCAACTGGCACCAGTATGTGAACAGAACTCAGATTTATCTCAGCCCAAAGCCTATGAAAGGAAAGGCAAGATTGCCTTACGATACCACTTAAGGACAGACATTCCCAGTTTGGGGGTGAAAGATGGCTGTAGTTGCCCTGCCTCTCTTTGAAGTAGTTTGCTGCTTATTATGCTGATGGAACAGAGCTGCTGACAGGGAAGGAAGAGGGGCGAGGGGAAAGGACTATACTCAGGTTGCAACACAGAGGTGATACTTCTCTGAATATGTTATTAATGCATGTATAACACTCTCCTCATGGAGGTGAGAGTTAATATTTCATTTAATAATCTAACCTAGCCAAATTTTGCTCAAATCTGTCCTTTCCTTAAGTGTTTCCATCACCTACTGTCACACTGTTGGCTGGCATCCTGAGGAAATTATTCTTTAAGATTCTGAAATCTGCAGTGATATCTGGCTTTCCTTAAGTTACCCCATGACTTTAAGATAGCCGCAGCTACTGATAAGAAGAAAAAGGTTATGTGTGCATAGATGGGTAGAATAATCTTTTTATTCATTGACTTTCTGCAAGAACAACTAATTGATTTTGTGTCAACAAAGTCTATCATTTATTCAAAAACATTAATCAAAGCTACCTAGTTTTTTTGAAATAGTTTAAGATCTTGGAGTTAAAAAAATATGTATATAAGAGAAGCTAATCTCAAGGAGATCACAGCCAGTGGAAGAAAATAAACAGATAGTATGGTAAAATGTAGGATAGAGAAATGAAGGTGTTAGGAGAGCCTAGAGAAGGGGAATGTAGAGGTGGTAGACAGAGAAAAATTTCTTAGTGGAGCTGATTCCTGTGCTAGATTTCAAAGGATGAGTTGGAGTGAGCCAGGAGAAGAGTTGAGAAGATAAAGGCATTCCAGGCATAAAATACTAGTACAGGATGCACAGGTTCAGAACTAGGAAAAAGCATGACATGTTCCATGAAACAGGATCAGTCAGTGCGTCCTGGGACTCATAGCCCCAGTGTTACCTGCAGAATCTCTGCTATGCCGCCAGCCCTACTGAATCAGAATCTGCATTTTGTCAAGATCCCCAAGTGATTTGTATGCACCTTAAATTTGTAAGCAAATTCAATTTATTTGGCAAGACCACCTCATAGACATGGTGTAATTTAGTCAGGAGGCGTATCATTTCTGATAACTTTTCTTTTAGTCATGTTAGAAACTGTTGATTCCATTAATTGGTTAGATTTTCAAAATGGCAGCATTATAATTCTATCATTTTTTCTCCATTTGTTAGCTGAAGCACTTTGTAAAGAGATACTTCCCTCATCCACTATGAAATAGTTACCATGAAATAGAGATAATAATTATTTCCCTTTATTTATTATTTTAAGAATAAGTTGGGGGCTTCCCTGGTGGCACAGTGGTTAAGAAACCGCCTGCCGATGCAGGGGACATGGGTTCAAGCCCCGGTCTGGGAAGATCCCACATAGTGCGGAGCAACTAGGCCCATGCGCCACAACTACAGAGCCTGTGCTCTAGAGCCCGTGAGCCACAACTACTGAGCCCGCGTGCCACAACTACTGAAGCCCACGCGCTTAGAGCCCGTGCTCCACAACAAGAGAAGCCACCGCAATGAGAAGCCCGCGCGCCACAACAAAGAGTAGCCCCGCTCTCCACAGCTAGAGAAAGCCTGAGCTCAGCAACGAAGACCCATGCAGCCCAAAATAAATTTTAAAATTAATTAAAAAAAAGAATAATTTGTTTCTCTAGTATCCCCCAAATATTTAGTATTATTACATATAAATAGATTTTAAAATATTTGATGTATTCCGATCCATTGCCCTTATTTTCTCTATCGATGTTCAAATTGTCACATGTTTGATAAAGGGAGCATCTTCAGGATGGTTTCTGAATCCTTCTGACATGAAGACAGTGGTCTTTTTGAACTTTCTTGCTTTCTCTTATGTCAAGATATGTTGCATATTTCATACTATATACCTCCTGCCTAAATATGGAATCAGCCATTTCTCTAAAGGGCTTTGGTCCCTTTTGAAAGCAAATGATATGATAGTTTCTTAATGGGATCCTTCTATTCTTTCCCTGACTTAGAGCAGTGTTCCAGACAAGTCTCATTTAAACATTTTATTTGTTAGGTTACTTCATTATACAAATTCTTTTAACGATTTTTTTCTTTAATTCATAGGACAGTCCAAACTCCTTAGCTTCACATCTGCAGGAATATGTTATATGGGTTTAATTTACATTTCCATTTTTTCCTGGTTAACATATACATAAAATATGCACCATCTAAACAAATTTATTAGTTATTCTTTGAATCTTCCTAGCTCATCACTATTTTCAAACATTAGTTTACATTTTAATAGTCATCTGGGATAAAAACACATTCCTCTTTCCTTTATTTAAATTCATCAGATCAGCTAAGGCCTTAATGCAAATCCCATCAGCTCCTAAAGGTCTTTGCTGTCCATCCACATCACAATGTTCTTTTCCTCTTCTAACTATATTCTAAGCCTCCTTAAGGTGAGGGGCTTTGCTGTATTTTTTATTTTTTTCTCTTTCATTGAATCTTTTGTCCCACACACAGAAGGAACTTTATCAACATTTGCAAATTTACTATTCTAAAAATCTTTTTTTCCTAACAAAATTATAAACCCTATTTTTCTTCTCTTTACACATTATTAATTATGCATGTGTCAATATTTGAGTGGTAAGAACAACCTGTTTAGACTGGCAATTCTGAAATAGTTTATTTTCAAGTTATGGATGATGTAGACTTTTAAAGAGGAATAACAATAAAAATAATTAGATCAAGCAGCATAAATAGATAGAATGTAGAGTTACTGATGCCGGATTCTTTTTTTTTTTTTTTTTTTTTGCGGTACACGGGCCTCTCACTGTTGTGGCCTCTCCCATGGCGGAGCACAGGCTCCGGACGCGCAGGCTCAGGGGCCATGGCTCACGGGCCCAGCCGCTCCGCGGCATGTGGGATCCTCCCGGACCGGGGCACGAACCCGCGTCCCCGGCATCGGCAGGCGGACTCTCAACCACTGCGCCACCAGGGAAACCCTGATGCCAGGTTTTTAAAAGCACTTCACATAAGTACAAGTACTGTATTTTTAGTTTTAAGACTACCAAATTTTACTCTTTGTCCCTGAGTTGTTTGCAAACTTGATAGTGGTAGAAGGTGAAATGAGTTTCTGTAAATGGAAAGAAGATATAGAGGACGTTAATATAAGAGGAGGGTATGGAAGAAAATAATGGGATGATGAGAAATAAAAAGTGAGGTAAGCACAAAGGAAAAAGCTGAACTGAGAAAGATTTTGTAGGCAAAATATTGAGGCAGTTCAGTTTCCTCATTTGCAAACTGGGGAATAATAAACTCATAATGTTTCTCATAGAACATACTGAGAGAGTGTTTGTAAAATCCCAAGCATAGTGTCTGGCAATTGCAAGTATTCAATAAATGATAATTACTGTTGATATTGCAGACAGGTATAGAGTTTGAATATAGCACAGTGTATTAATATACTACAAATATGACACCCTAATATAAATATATGTAGTATGAGTATGTGCACCAGACGTATATACATACGTATATCTGTACATGCACACATATGTGCAGTGTGTATATCCCCATCCATGTGTGGGCATGTACATGCATGTATATATGCATAAACACACACATGTGCACGTGCCCATGCATGTTTTTCCCCCCAAGGGAGGTCCTAAACTTCTGAAACTATAGAATTTAGGTGTTGTTATTATGCACTGATTTACTAGCAAGTGTATTTATTAAGCTGAGATTCTTTGAAATGGCTCTTAAATAATTATTCCTAAAGAACTTTTATTTTTCTGAAGTGTAAAAGGAGTTATAAATGTCCTTTTCTAAAACATTTGGTGGTGGTATCCGAAAGTCTTGCAGAGGAGTCCTGGAATCAAGCCTAAGTTCAGGAGTTGAAGTGAAAGAACTTGATCTGGAAATCACAAGGCTATTAATTTTAGTTTTAACAATTAAGAAGGAAGAGAACAAATAGGTCTTGGGTATCCAGACCCCCAGCTGTGATAGCTATGATTTATCCTCATGACTGTTAAAAACCAAGAGTACTCAGGCCCAATCTGCCTTTGTTGTTGTTGTTGTTGTTAGTTATGTTCTTTTTTGGCTTTGATGGCTCTCTTTAGGCAAATGTTCATCCTTAGTGGCAAAGATAAAAGGAAAAAAGAGAAGACAGGAAATGGGAGGGGAGGAGCCTGGTGGAGTCAAATTCACATTTAGAAAGCAAACTGTCATTCAGACCACCTGAGCAGAAGCATACCACGAAGGAAATTAATAATGTTAACCCATTAAACTTGATGAAAACCTGTGTCACAAAATAGAGTACTACACAGAGGAACTAATGAGCCAAGGATGCAATCAGCTGAGTGACATCGATGGCATATATGATCTGGGTACTTAAATATATGAAAACTTAAATCAATTTGGAGACGCTTCAGAATAGAAGATCATTCCTGATGTCATTTTAGCTTTCCCTTCGTAAGTATCTTTATTGAGCACTTACTATATAACAACCATGACCCTAGACACTATGTGGGACAAGTATATGGGTAAATCTTGTAGGCAGATGCTGTATCTTTTTATAGAAAACATCCAGCATATGGTTTGGCTCATAATTCATTCTCAAAAGGTGTTTGTTAAATTCACTTAAAATGTAAACTAGAGTTACTGTCTCTATGAGCAGGAAGTCAGATGGCAGAACAAAACATAAATATATCTAAGAAGTAGCAAACAAAGTAATACTTATAAAAGGTGAAGACAGTAAGTGCCAAGGTTGGGGATACTCATCTGAACTTGAAGGTGAGAGAGAAGAAAAAGATAATCCAGACTGTGGAGGGAGAGAGAACAAATGTTCAAAGGAAAGAGTGTGTGGTTTGTGTTTAACAGTTCAAGAGATCAGTTGATGAGGAGGTTGTGGTGGTAAGAGATGGCAGATACAACTAGATAGCTGCAATGGGACTAGATTCGGACCTGTGGATTTTATCTTTGGAGAACTGGGAACATTTATATTTGCAAACAGAGGAGGAAAAGTTTGAAGCATAAGAATATTAGAGGCAAACAGGAGATTTCTTCAGTAATTTTGCAATTAATTAATAGTTAGGTCTCGGGCTTCCCTGGTGGTGCAGTGGTTGAGAGTCCGCCAGCCGATGCAGGGGACACAGGTTCGTGCCCCGGTCCGGGAAGATCCCACATGCCGCGGAGCGGCTGGGCCTGTGAGCCATGGCCCCTGAGCCTGCGCGTCCGGAGCCTGTGCTCCACGACGGGAGAGGCCACAACAGTGAGAGGCCTGCGGACCGCAAAAAAAAAAAAAAAAAAAAAAAAAAGTTAGGTCTACTTGAAGTGATACCTGTATGAGACAGAAGGGAAAAAGGGCAGGGCACAACAGCTAAAAGAATGACACAGCCGTTGAGAATGGGACAAATACTGGTTAGAACCAACTAGGCCCAAGACGGTGGAAGATTCCACCTCCAGTAGACCTTGAGCCTCTTAACCTGCTCATTGGAATACATCAGCTATATGACACACCCACAGGCGCCATGACAGTTCCGAGGCTGACCGTAAAAGGTCAAAAAGTGGGTGGTGGCCCAATTCCTGGAAAGCCCCACTCCGTCCCCAAAATAGTTGGAATAATCCTCCCACTCATTAGCCTATGAAATTACCCAACCCATAAAAACTAACAACCCCGTACCCTAGGGCCTCTCGGCTTCTGAGACTGCCTACACTGTGTCTGTGGAGTGTGTATCTCCCTGAATAAATCTGCTTTCACTCTACTTCGGCTTGCTCTGGAATTCTTTCCTTCTCAAAGCCAAGGACCCTCATTTGGCGGCCCATCCTGAGACCTGGGATGTGAATATTTTCTCACGCCCTGTCCCTCTGCAACATGTATAAGGATCTAACTTAAAGTATCTTTAGTGGCAAGAGGATGAAATTTGGAGGAAGACAAGACATGATTTTTTTTTTCAGATATAGATTTAAATCTTTCTGGTTATATAAATTTGGGAAAGTGATTTTTCTGAACCTCCGTTTCTTCATCTGTAAATGGACATAAAACTTATACATTGCCAGGTGGCTAACATAGTACAGAGCAGAAAAGATACTCCAAAAATGTCAATTATCTTCTCTTCACCTGACCTATATCCCAGTTCTCTTTTGTAACCTTACCAAAGATTCAGTCCACAGAAAGCGTTGAAATTAACTCTGCATGTAAAAATAATTATGAAGAGTTAGTACAGTATCCAGGTAACTCTGAACCTTCATACTCTTACTTTTTTCTTTTGTACGTGGGTATTTTTCTCTATCCTTTCCTCTCAGGGAAACACAGAGACACAGACATACACCCAGACATACACACAACCCACACTCATTATTTATGAATACTACCCGGACCATTTGCGACAAGGAATGCCTTCATAGATAGGTTATGACTTTGTTTCTCTCCTCAAGGCAGTAGTAATGGATACTAGAAGAGTTTTTCACAGAGAAGGTGACTTCTTCCTATGTTGTCACCCCTAATCAGAGGACTGTACTTTCTGCTTGCTCTTTTTCCCCTCAAGCAATTTAACTTCTTTGCAGAGAGTAGAAGCAGGATTTGCATACAGAATACAATGATACTTCTTTTCTCAAAAAGAAGCACAGTTTAGCAGAAAGAGCACGAGATTTGGACAGATAGTATTAAGTTCAAAGTTTCGCTTTGCCACTTATACCAGATATGAAATGTTAGAATGAATGGAAAAAAAAGTTAAACTTTTTAAGCTTTGCTCTTCTCCCCACTAAAAATGGGGAAATGATAAATTCTGCTTTGCAGTTATTGGATTAAGTGAGAAATCTTGTGTAAACTCCTGACATAGTATCAGTTACATAACAACCTAAATCAGGTTCTATAGAGTCTAACGATGGAGGTATCTGCTCATATAACAAAAAGACCTTCTTCCTTTAGCCCTGCGAAGCACAGAATGTGGGTGATTTCTTAGAGCTGCTTAATAGGCTCCCATGGATTCTCAGTGCAGCTGGAGAGTTAGGCTCAAGGTGTACTTGAATATGACTCCAACAGGATCATAATAAGGCTGAGATCCCCACTGCTCCAAGCCCACCTCTGTCCTATGACCGTTTCACTTTCCTCTCCTCTGTCCTCCACGATTCTCTCTTCCAGGAATTTTTCATCATTTAGCTGGAAGTTAGAGTCATGGATGAACATGGGGGAGAAGGTGCTGCCAGGACATTTGCTCCAGCTTGGGTTCCATTGCGCCACGTTTGGCTGCAAACGTGTCGTAGTGGACACAGCTGTGAGGTCCCCTCCAAGCTCAGGAGCCTCAATAAATGCTTTAGCAGTGTCAGCCTTGTTCACAATTTTAAAATCACCTAAAACATGAGTTTTCCATAAATTCTTGTTCCCTTCTCTAATGCTCCATTACTTCTCGTAAAAAATTGGGGATTAGGATAATCAGAAGAATTTCTTAAGAAGAGGCATCACAATGTTTCCTTTAAAATGAATACAACTTAATAGAGCTAAAGTGAAACTTTACCTTAAAATGTTAACTGATCCATCCCGTAATTTACTGTTTAATAGGCAACAGCAGTAACAGACATCACAGGGATCTTTATTATAGGCATAATATGGCCAAGTTTTGTACTCAAGAAAATTGGGAAATTGCACTCCACATATTGGCAGTATTTCATAATGTTCAAGGATGAAGTTTCTGGAATCAAACTACCCCTGTTTGAAACACTAGCTCTGCCATTTATGAACTGTATGGTCTTGGGCAACTTATATAATGTCTGTGAGTCCTCTCCCTTATCCATAAAATGTGCATAATGACAGAACCTACCTCATTGGATGGTTGTGATTATTAAGTGAATTAATGCAGTAAAGAGCTTGTAAGTGCCTGTTCTAAGGCACTTATTGAGTATACCCTCAATAAATGTTAGCTATTGTTATTTCTGCACTGTTTCTTTCTATAGCTTTATTTCTAGAATCCATTCTTTTATATTCTCTTTTTTAACATCACACTTGCCCTATCCAAACTTCCTGCCTCTTCCCATGGAATACTGTCTAGGTCTGAGCTTCTAGATCTTACCTATTGCTTACAACATTTTCATGAAATTCTTTCCCCTGGCGACTAGCCTCAGAGCAGAACTTATCACATCTCTGTTTCCACCCAGAGAGCAAGCTCCATTAAAGAATTATTAATCAAAGAAGTTGCTGGCATCAGGGGTTCCTACCTGCAGTAATGGATGACCTGACGGTTAGGGGGGGAATGCACTTGTGACAGTCCAAGTGCATTCATCATTCTCCGCTGGAAGTCAATGGCAGGAAAGTCTGAAAACAGTAGGTAAGATGGCTTCAGGAAATACACTAAGGCTCAGCATCAGGACTCCAGGTTTTGCCTGGGGAGAAATCCACAGGAATAAACCACTCTCTTCATTTGGGAAGATTAATGGGAACTGGGATACAATCAGTTGTAGAACCAAGGAAGCTTGCTTTTTCTAGAACTAGCAATGAGGCAGAAACAGAGAGAGGCTGAATTCTCATTTACTGAAAGGTGATTCATGAGGTTGCCCTGATTTAGTGAGAAATGCACTGTCTACGTCAACTTCTAGATTTTGTGGGAAGATAGAAGAAGATGGAAGAACTGCATGGCTTGTAAAACCCAAAGGGAAAGGCTGAGTAAGGGATGTAAGGTATGTCTGGGGATGAATCAACCTGCCTGGCTAAAAGACTTAGGCAATGACAAATTTAGGGTCTGAATTTGAAGAGCATTAAAGGGAAGGCTAAGGGATTAATATTTCTTTCTGAGGAGATAGGAAGCCATTAAATTTTTGAGCAGAGAGGTAGCATAAGGCAGGGAGGGCTTTAGGAATGCCGCTGCTTGTGTATATAACATATATTAAAGGTGCAAAGGACTGTGATATCAGTTAAATAATTCTTTCAATCAGAAAAAAGTCTGTCTTCGGTTGTTGACGTGACAATGAAAAGTTTTGAAGATACACTTAGGTTTTAGCTTATATTCAGGATTTGTTATATGAAAACATACCTCTATTAGTTTTTTATTAATAAAGAAGTCCTTCAGAAGTATATAAATCCTGTTCTTCTGAGATTATTAAAGCCCTCAGGTAACTCTTATGTTAAAATAAATAACATGGATGGACCTGGAGATTATCATACTAAGTGAAGTAAGTCAGACAGAGAAAGACAAATGTCATGTGATATCACTTACATGTGGAATCTAAAAAATGATACAAATGAACTTATTTACAAAACAGACACAGACTCACAGACTTAGAGAACAAACTTATGGTTACCTGGTGGGAGGAGGAAAATGGGGGAGAGGGATAGATTGGGAGTTTGGGATTGACATGTACACATTGCTATATTTCAACTATCAACAGATAACCAAAAAGGACCTACTGTATAGCACAAGGAACTCTGCTCAATATTCTGTAATAACGTAAATGGGAAAAGAATTTGAAAAAGAATAGACACAAATATGTGTATAACTGAATTACTTTGCTGTACACCTGAAACTAACACAACATTGTTAACCAACTATGCTACAATATAAAATAAAAATTAAAAGAATAAATAACAAAACGCAAAACTTTAATGATGAAGTAGGCAACAAGGGTAAAGAGAAAGGGGTAAGTTAAGATATGCTAAATTACTGTGATATACTGTGAGCCAGGAGTTACTCTGCATGACAGATTGAGTGAACTATGCTATTGCATCTGTTAGCGACCCATGAATGAATGGTTACTCAATGGTGTGACCATCCATCCCTATAACTCCAGCCTGGCAACTAAAGGAATCTTGATTTTTGTACTATCCTATTCCCTGTCTTCTAAACCCTATAAGATAAGTTTTTTCCCTTCTTTTGGTATTTGTCAAAAGTAAGCCTGATAACCCCAAACACCTTGAAAAAGTATTTATTACTTTTGGCAGAAAAGAAAAAAATGCATTATAATAAGAGGACACTATGTGTTAGATAAGAGTGGGTCTTCATTTCAAGCTTTATAGAATGTCAGGTTCTCTCTCAACAGTTCCTTTGAGGAAACTGTGCTCACGGCCTCCAGAGTAAAGCAAAATATGAGAACTAAGGTATGGGCTTACAAAGTCAGTGATCTGTTTGCCTTCAGGCAGCGGGACAAGTTTTAGATTGGCCAATGTCATTACCATGATGACGAGCTTCAGCAGCAGACGTGGAGGAATCAGGGAGTTACATTCCGTGAATCATCCAATAATGGAAGGGTCCAGGACAGTGTTTTGCAAAGTGTATATATACTGATGACCTTAGAGAGCTTCTTAAAATGGATTAGACCCTCTGGGCTTAGACCCTGGCATCTGCATGCTTAACAGGATCCCCAAATGATTTGAATCTGTGCTTAAATTTAGAAACTATTAGCTTATTTTTTCCTTACATACATCCCTCTTTTTCTCCTAGGACTCACTGACAGTCATGTTATTTCCCCAACTATAAATAACGAGTTACTGGAGTGGAAGCTCCATCTGAGACATTCAAAATTATAAATGTCAAATGATATGTTTTTGTGCATATTAGGTGTATGGAACATACCTTGCTAACTGTTACACTGTGCCCTGCTAAAAAGGCTGAGCCGTGTTGTGTAACTTTTTATGTAATGTCTTAAGCAATCATAACTGTATGAGCCAAATAAGGAGTACATTTCCCAGCCTCCCTTCCAGGAGATTGGGGCCTTGCAACTAGGTTCTGGGCCAATGGAACAGAGAGGGAGTTTATGTGCACCATAAAGTATGTTCGTAACTCTGCCTCTGTGCTTCAGAGAGTGTCAGCAGAGGGCACCAATACAGAGGATTTTCACAATCTGTCACTTACCTTTTTTTTTTTTTTGGAGTTTCATGAAATTTATTTAAAAAAATTTTTTTTTAATTTTATTATTTTTTATGGAAGTAGAGTTGATGTACAGTATTATGTAAGTTACAGGTCTACCATATAGTGATTCACAATTTTTAAAGGTTATACTTCTTTTATAGTTATTATAAAATATTGGCTGTATTCCCCATGTTGTATATTATATCCTCATATCTTATTTTATACCTGATAGTTTGTATCTCCTAATCCACTCCCCCTGTATTGCCCCTGCCCCTTCCCTTTCCCCACTGGTAACCATTGCTTTGTTCTCTGTATCTATGAGTCTGCTTCTTTTTCTTTCAACATCACTTTCTTTTCAAGTCTTTGAAGTTCTTAGGTATTCCTAGTCACTCCCATAATACAAAGGAACTTAATTTTTCCATATAATACATTATTCTCTGACCCTTTCCATCAATGCCACCTTCCTTCTTCGGAATGTAATTAGCTGGGTTAAATTTGTCCATGTCCTTGTTTATCAAAGTAAGGACTAACTAGTCTGATAAAGCTTAATGGGCAATGAGAGTTAATGGCTTAATTATCTCTCATTATTTAATTAATGTGTTAATTATCTCTCCTTAATTAAATAATAAATGGATTGAAACTAAACTCTATAACCTGAGGCTCTTTGGATTCTTTTCCTGACTTTGTTTTCGGCCCCAACTCCCATCAATGCTCTAGGCACACACTTTGTTCCAACCAAATAAATGAGTCTTCTCTGCCCATTTTACCCACATTGCCTACTAACCACACTAGGCTTTCTTCTTGCTGGCTCGATTGCTCACGAAAACTTTTCCCCAAACGTAATTACTTCTCAGGCTTTGTGGTTCACCTCCATTCTTAGAATATTCCTTGATAATCCCTGATCAAAGTCATCTCTCTCTCTTGCTACGTGGTGGCTCTAATAGTGTGTATTTAACAAATATATGCTCTACATATTAAATGTGCCAGACAATGGGGATACAAAGAGAATTAAATTGAATCACTCACTGTCTTCCATAAATAATGTGTCATGCCAGACAATAAACAACTGTAATATACTGAAAAAGAAGATGATAGATAAGGAATTATGAGAGGTTAGTGGTGAAGTGCAATCTCCACTAATCAATTAATATGTAAGATGTGTGACTTTGTTATGCTAGTATCTGTTATGCATGATTTTTTGTTTGGAGCAGCTGTGTGTGAGGACTACAGGCTGCACAGTATTAGATATGCTTAGAAGTATGTTATGAAGCTGATGAGAACCAGAAAAAAAAACAAGGAATATCTCAAGGCTAAAGAATAAGAGTAAGCATTAGGAAAGAAGGAGCTAGTCTATGGGGAAATGATATTGTGCCAGCTACGAGCTTAGAATTCAAGAGGCTTTGCCCATTTCCATCAACCCTCTTGAAACCTGCCTCCATCATGTGAACAAGCCCAAACTAGCCTGCTGGATAGTGAGACAGGAGGCCCACTAACCACTGTCACCCCCGATGAGAGCCTGTCTCCAGATACTCTGTCAGCTGACCAAAGATAAAATAGCAAACCCAGCTTAGACCAGTGAAGCCTGGCACATAGCCATAGAACTGCCCAGCTGACCCATGGGCTTGTAAATAATAGTAAATTATTTTTGATTTAAGCCATTAAGTATTGAAGTGGTAGGTTATTTGGCAAACACTAACATATTATACACTTGAGTAATGTTTAAAAGGACTTAAGGGGGGAAGGGATGATGTAATAATTATTCACAACAGCTCACATTTATTGAGCACTTACTATGTGCGAATTACTATATATATATGTACTGAATGTCACCATGTATGTGTGGGTGTCCTCTAAAAATCATCCTGAATGGTAAATATTATTCTCCTTTTTACAGATGAGAAAATTGAGACCTGAAGTAGTTAAGGAATCTGACTAACATGCCAGAGCTCTAAGGGGCAGAGTCAGCACTTAAAATCCCCCTTCTTAATCACTTCTATATCACTTCTATCTTATATTGTTTTTCTATGAAAAGAGCAGATCAGAAGCAGGACAGAATTTCCTGTTTTAGAATTTCGTGTTTTAGAATGTTCCTTTAATGTGCATCTTATGGAATGTCTCATTAATTCTTGTGGCTTCTTAATGAGTCATGTTAGCCTTGGTATCATCCAACAAAATTCCCATCCCAGTTTCTTGCTCTAGTATCTTAATCTGAAAGAGAGATACTGATGAAAATTTCATGTCCAATGGCAAGCCATGGGGGAAGACTTTTGGACAGGCTGGGCCTGATGTTCTTAAATACATGGTCATACAGTTAGAATTATTTTGCCTCTGCCTAGGTAATCCCTTGCGTCCATTAAGGTAGTTCTGGAGTTCTGAGACAACAAGGTAATAAGTGACATGTCTCACAAGTAGAAACTAGTATATCATATTGGTCATCCCAACTCTCAAAAATTAATATTCCGTTTACTGGGGTGATAGTTGATGTCTGTTTAAAGGAGTTTTCTAAGGGCATCCTTTGATTATGCTAGTCTAGGGTGTTTTTTTTTTTTTTTTTTTAATGTGGGCTTTTTTTCAAGGTACAATTTTCATATAGATGTACAGTTCTATGTATTTTGAAAAATGTTTATAGTTGTGTAACCACCGGCATGACTAAGATATAGAATATTGTCATAAACTCTAAATTTCCTAAACGCACCTCTGTAGTCCATCCCCTTCCCTAACCCCTGCCAGTATCCCCTTCCCTAACCCCTGCCACTGGCAACCATTGATCTGATTTCTGTCCCTATAATTTGCCTGTTCTGAAATGTCCCATAAGCAGAATCATACAGTAGCTGCTTCTCTGTCTGCCTTTTTTCACTTAGCACAGTGCTTTCGAAATGCACTCATGTTGTTACATAGATCAATAGTTTGCTGTTTACATTGCTGATTAGTATTTTATATTATAGTAGGATCACAAAGAGTTCATCTCTTTCCCAGATGAAGAACTTTTGGGTTGTTGCAGTTTTTGATGAGTATTAATAAAGATGCTATAAACACTCATGTAAAGATCTTTGTGTGGACATGTTTTCTTTTTTCTTTTTTTTTTGCATAAACATCTAGTCATGAGATTGCTATGTCACATGGTATTATGAAATGAATGTTTGTGTCCCCTTAAAATTCATGTTCAAAGCCCTAATCCCCAATGTGATGGTGTTGGGAGGTGGGCCTTTGGGAGGTGATTAGGTTTGAATGAGGGTGGAATATATATGATAAAAATTACTGCCCTTATAAGAAGGGAAAAAGACATCAGAGCCTTTTCTCTCCTCCATGTGAGGATACAACCAGAGGCCGGCCATTTGCAAACTAGGAAGAAGACCCTCACCAAGAACTGAATCTGCCAACACTTTGATCTAGAACTTCCCAGATTCCAGAACTGTGAGAAATGAGTGTCTGTTTTTTAAGCACCCAGTGTATGGTATTTTGTTACAGCAGCCTGAGCTATATATAAGGCATGTAAGACAAGGGTTAAATATATATTTCATCTAGATTTTTGACATACTTACCTTTCTATTTTTTTGTGGAACTCTCTTTTACTTTTTATCAATTATGTTTTTTTGGTACCTTAAATTTTAAATCTTTTAAAAAGTAAGCTAAGTGTACTTTTAATATATTTTAATTTCCTTCTTTGATTTATTAATGCTCAAAAACGACTCCTTTAAACTCAGATATCTGCTCTGCTCCATAGGCCAAGTATGTGGCAATTCTATTTTTCAAGAAACAATTATAAACTATTTTATTTTCTCTCAAGTATTTAATTTATAAATCAAAATGTACGTTTTATGCCCTGAAACCAAAACAAACATCTTATGAAAGACAGTGGCAGGCAGAATTGGTAGACGAAGAAACTTAAATAGATGTAAAATTCATTCCGCTCTTCCTCATGAGGGTCTAATTTAATCAATGCACCTGCAGTCGATGGCTACCTTTTAATGTGTATATCATATATCACATAGGGAGTGACGAGGAGGCACAGCACTGTTGCATTTTGAAATATGAATAAAGAGATAAAAGTAAGAAAGTATAAAAGGAAGGGGTTAGAAGTTTCATTACAGCATTTTGCAGGAAGCTAGCCAGACAGGCTTTAAATATATTTTAGATCTATTGAATTAAGCCATGAGTGAGTCATTGTCTGGGAAATAATTTATATTAAAGTATCAACTTGTACCTTGTTGGCATAGGAATCAATTATAAAATGCATCCTATTGCACTAAGAACAGAAAGATTTTTGGAAGATATTTATATTCTATAATGGGAAGTAGGGAACACTTTTGAAGAAGGAAAGAACAGATGGATATCATTAGAATACATTTCACAGATTTAAAACTGCATTAAACAACACTAGTAAATGTATCAGTTAAGAGATAGTCAATAATCACTTTTTCCCTGAAATAAGAGGGAAGCCAAATTAATCAGTTGAAATTATATTTATAATATATCTAATATATCTATAATATAATATATATTTATATATTATAATATATAAGATGTATTATAATATATAAACATATAATGAAATATATTTATAATATATATTATAATATATAATATATTTATGTTGGGCAGCGGTGGTGGTGTTGGTAACTCAGAAGAACTCCCTAAGGAAATTATCGTGTCATGTTACCTTATTTAACTTTGGGGCCCACAGGAGATATTGAACCTCTGCATCCCTCCCATCCCAGGCAGGATGGAGAGCCAGGATGATGGCTGGCATTGTAACAGCCAGGACCCCGGAGTCCCTGACTCATTTCTGAAGTGACATCTGCTGGCACTAGATCTATATAGTTATTTTCTAAATGGTTAAGTCTCAGTAGATTCTGATGAACATCTTTACAAGATAATTAGGCACATTCTAGAGAGTGACATTGGTTTTTCCTTGAAATAAACTTGCTCTCCTAGCTGTATGCCTGCAATCAGAGTGTCCGAATTAAAGTCTATGACTTTAGTAACAAAAAACCACTAATGTCTCCTTCTCACTACCTTTTTTCAGCAGGTACTTTTGTATCTACATAAGTGTCAGGCTCTGTGCTAAATGGTACCCATATATTATTTTCCATCGTCACAACCGTGCTAGGAAGAAGGCATTGTAATTCCCATTTTGCAGATGAAAAATGAGTTCTAAGAGCCGATAATTTGCCATTAATCAATCAAGTTATTAGTACATGGTTTGTTTGAATTGTGTACTCAGGTCTGTCTTGGTGTTATTTCTGGTGGACGCTGTAGATTTTATGCAAGGGATAATTTTCCCCTTCTTCCTCATTAACAGACACCCCAATATTATTTGTAATGAAAGTCTTTTCGTCTAGTTGCTTGAATTTAAAGTGTGCTAACTTATATCCACTATAGTATCTTCCCTTAAATAACTAATCCATCCCCTGCATAGAAACATGTTAACTCTCAGTAATGTTTCTGCATATCTCTATAAAAAAGAGCTAAAAATCTAGATGTAGCATGTGTCCTCTGTCAATAGTAAAGCAGCTTAAATAATGATTGCCTGCACAGGATTCTCATTTTATGACATGAGGTAAAGCTATATACACATGTTTAGGGCCACAGCCATACATTACACTTTTTTCTTGAACAGAGCTCTATGTAATTTGAAAGTAGTAGCAGAGAAATGATGAAGATTGCTCTCCTGAAGCATAAATGCAATGAAGAGATCCAGCTCCTAAGATCTAGTCACCAGTGGACCACCTAAGGCGAAAACCTGACAAATTAATTCATCTTGTAGCAGAGGGTGTCATTCCTTGCCTCTAAATGTATTCAGTTTATCTGTCATCATCTGTGGGAATGGATCACTGGGTAGCAAGCTATCCCCAGAAACATTTGATAAGATGATGGTTTTTCTCTAAAAATTGTATTTTTATGTAAACCACAGCCCAAATGTAGTTGAATTGCAGTCAGAGAACACACTCGTCTCCAAATTATGCATCAAGATGTATCTGATAACCTTGAAAGTATATCGCTTTGGAAGGGTTTAGTGCCTCTCCTAAATAGGTCTATATTTTTAAATATATTATGTTTTCATGTAAAATATAACAAAATATGTGTGGCTATTAAAAATGTAAAATCAATGCTTCAAGTTTAATACTATAAAAATGAATTTCCATAAAATATGCATAATAGAGATATGGATGCTGAAGATAGGAAAACAGAGAGTTTTTTTGGTAAAACATAAAATGCTGCTATCATTCTGAGTTTGTTTTTTTTTTGTTTGTTTTTGTTTTGTACATGAAGCCTTTTTTCCTCCTAAAGCTACTGAGACAGCACTATATTTTTGTTACTGTTTTCTACTTTTGAAAGGAATAACAATGTTGTAGATAGTCTCGGCGAATAAACTGAGCTCATCTTTTATTGTCCTAAATAGATGAATTAAATACAGTCATTTTCTTTTCTGTGTGAAGAAAGCTACGGGTTTTAGCCCTCATCATAGCCATGTATATGCTGGTTGAAAATTTCATCGACTATGTTCACATAAGCAACAGGTAGTTTTAAAATGGCCTTAAATAGCACATAGACTTCTGCCATTTTCTTTGGAAAGAAGCTTTTCTGAAACAGCTTGAAAATGGAGAGTTAGTCTTTACTTAAGAATTAAGCACTTGCTGTAAGGACTAGGGAAATTAAACTCTAATGTATTATTTTCTTACATTATGTAAGGAGAAGAAAAGTAACTGGATTATATTCTTAAATCCCTGGATTATGAGGATGTCTCTAAATCCTTTGAGAGTATGTTGAGTTCAGTCCTTCAGTCACCTTTTTCAGGACACTTCAGTAAAAGTATTCTCCCTAGAGAACTAAAGGAGACATTATTTACAATTACTCTCACAGATGCAGACAAGAAATCTTTGGAGGCAGCTCAGAGTGGACCCACCCCAAATATTACCATTAATTGCCAAATGCCCATTAAGGAATTTATTCTGTGATTGGAAAAACGCAGCTCTGTACATGTGACATATACAAGGAACCTGAGAATAGATGTTGGCCATACAAGTTTAGAAAAGTTTATATATTTTATTTTACTAATCAAATATTCCCAAGGTGGTGCAATGTTTAGTTTTTGTTTTTTAAAATAGAAGTATTACATCAAGCAGACCAAACCTCTGTTATGTCTGATTCTGAACAATTTTAATTTGAAATTTATTTTTGTCCTTAGTGAGCTCTCTACATGTTTCAGTAGATCTTTTGCCACTCCATAATTGTGAAATTCTGTGATCTTTGCCCTGAACTCTTTATCTACATCAAACATTTATTCATGTCAATCCTTTATTCACATCAAATCTTAGCATGGTTTATTTGCTATTAACAGGGAACTCACTGGAACCAAGCAGTCAAAGGAAAGATGCAGAGAAATTCTGTTTTAGAATTATGAAAACTCTTCCTGAAGGAATCCTATAGGCCCAGGGATTCCTCTAATGCTTAAAAAGCGTTTCCTTTGTGCTGTACTCTGCTCTAAGCATTTTGAATGTATTAACTCAGTTCAGAGTTCAGTGAGTTCAAGTTCATTAGTTTAGTTCTACCATCTATTATAACCCATCTTGCAGGTGAACAAATTGAGCACAGAGAGCACAGGCAAATTGCTAACCACAAAAGCAAGATTCAAATTCCAGTAGATCACTTCTCAAGTCTATGGATTTAATCTGACTTAATCTGATTACTTGAATTGCCCTCCATACATCTTCCTCTGCATGTAAAACTTGGCTTATTATGTAAACAAAACTAGAAAAAATTATATTTGTCCTTTTAATTCTTTCCCAGTCTGGGTTCTATTTTTCAAAAAAAACCTTCTTTGCTTGCCGTAATTTTAGAGTTTTCAGATACATTCCATGAATTGAAGGAGATGCCATCTTCTCTTCCTTGTTAGATGACGCAGAAACATTGCTCTCAGAATTTCTTTCTGGGGGCAAAGAAAATGGATTAAGTACACAAACTCTTCTGTTAGATCAACAAAAGATACACAGTAGGCAGAGGGACATTTATTGATGAGTTTAAATTATACTAACTACCAAATGCAAGGTAAATGTTTGCCACACGTATCTAGCCTTTTGTGGCTACCATTTTAAAGTTACAATTAAAAACTAAAACTGATCCTATTATCACCTCAAAATTCTGACCCATTTAACTGAAAATTTGCTGTGAACAAATTATATGGCAATTACACTCATGGAAGTGAAGGATGCTGCCAATAAATGTGCCATGGCTTTTGCCCATGTGAATCTTACAGCTCAGTTAAAGATGGAAACATACCACAGCTGCAGAAATGAGAGCATATGTAGCATGAATTTATTTGTCTCTAGATGTTAAAAGCTGGTCCAGGAAGAAGGAAATAAATACATGTGAATTAGGGTTGGCGTGAGGGGTGGGCGTCAGTAGGAGCAAGTCGGTATCAAAGGGCATAACTTCAAGGAGAAGAGAGACTAAATGTAGTTTTAGAAGTAGCACATTTTTGGTTGGTGTGAAAATGCATGAAGAAGGTTATGGAAGTGAAAAAGAAAGCTATGGCAATAGTACATTTAGGGAATGTTTCTGGAAGTAGAGGATGTGAGGCTAAGTAGGAATGGTGCAGCTAGAGTGAAAGAAGTCAATGGATCGTCTTTAGCTCAGGACTTCGGCTGTACTAATAATTCCATTGCCAACTGCTTAGCCTTCCCTGAACACACCAAATATATAAAAATACCTCCGCACCTTTGTTCAAGCTATTCCTTCAGCCTACGATTATCTTTTCTCCATCGCCAGCTTATTAAAAGTTATATACCTTTCAAGTTCCACTCAAACTTTTCTCTATGAGTCGTTTGCTAGTAGTCCCCCAGTTAAACTAATTACTCCATCACCTGCACTCTACAGTATGTGAAAGCTGCTATAGTTAGGCTGTTCTGTCATGTTGAACATGGTTAGACATTTGCAGGACAACTCTCTTCTAGAGAGCAGAGTTGGTGTTTTTGCCTCACCCCATGGCATAGGCATGTGCTTTGGAATAGATTTTTGTTGATAATGTATGTTGGACAGAGAGGAAACAGTTTGAAAAAAACGCCCTGGGGTGGGGTACAAAGCTCCTGAGGGGAGAATTTATCCAAAAATATGAAAGGAAGATATTTCATCTAGGGTCAGCTCATTCATACACATGTAAAAATACAGATGTCATGGGCTTGGGGCCACAGATTTGATCCTTGTGTGATCTGTTAGCTTGGTCCTGCTCCACAGTTACAGACAAGACTCTCTCCTTTCCAGCTGACTCTTTTATGTATTTGTTTTCAGTGGAGGAATGGATATGTATTTCCCACAAATGAAAACCAAAGCAAAAACTAGAAAAGAGATTCCACCTTCTGCCCTCCTGAGAACATAAATGTCTACTGTATTTACAAAGGGCTATCCATCATTGGAATCCATTTTTGGTTTTGACTTTCGACTTCTTCAAATGTTAATGCAATGTGAGTGGATAATTTATGCTCCAATTTCAGGCCATGCTGGTGGAAATCTACCACACATGATCCTCCCAAGTCTTTCCCCATCTGCTGACTGTGTATCAACTCAGGGTAACCTTAAACTTTGCAGAGTCACCAGAAACCTGGGTTGCTGGATGAGACAAGCCCACATCTCACTCCTTCCCAATCCAGACCCACATGAACCTGTCTTAAAGCAAGAACTAAACTACTATGTTCAGCCACTGGAATTGTGGGTTTTGTTTTTTGTTTGTTTTTGGAACAGCAGTTAACCTGCCTTAAATAACAGAACCTCAAAAACGCCTTTCTGTTATGACAGTGACTCTCAACCAGGGACAGTTTTATTCCCCAAGGAGCATTTGGCAAGGTCTGGAGACATTTTTGATTGTCACAACTTGGGGAGAGATGCCATTGGCATGCAGTGAGTATAGGCCAGGGGTGCTGCTAAACATTCTACAATGCACAGGATGCCCCCTGCCCCCTATCCCCGGCAAAGAACGATTTGGCCCCAAATGTAAATGCAAATGGTGCCGAGGCTGAGAAGCTTTGCATTATGAGGGTAAGCATTAGAGAAGTTGTCAGTCTCATCATTAACTATTAGCTGTTGAAAAACACATTATCTTTATCTTAACGTGACTTCTATTGCAAATATGCTGACCTAATAGAATTTGAAAATTTAGAACATTCTTTATGGTATGAGTCCTTATTATACCGTAACAATTGCTAAATCAAACCAAATAATTTGAGTTTGTCATCAGAGCACTTCCCAACCCCCTGTTGTTTTTCTGCACTCCATTTTCAGTCCTTCTTTTCATGGCATCATGCATGCATGTGTGCAAGCACACACAGAAATGCTGGTGTCTTTATGTCAACTCCTGACAAACTGTGGCATCTCCCTGAGGAATCATAATTGAGAAAATGGTCAGGCTTCAACCTACATTTTCTATCATCCAGCATGTCACTCCTTAGACATCTGATTAGCCAGGTCTTCTTCTCTCAAGGCCTTGGACTCTAATAAGTTGATAAAATAAAACAAAATATCATGCGTATTAACAACTTCATGTTGTTTTTCTACTTTGAGGATACACTAACTTTTTAACAGGGTCGTATTATTGCAGGAGGGCAATACTGAGTTATGAACACAGCCATGAATTGAGGAACTCCAACCTGTGGTCTTAGCTAGACAATGAACTAACTAGAAAAGTAAAAGTTAGGCACTGACTTTTTCCATACATCATTTCTGTTGGTTGTCACATGAGGAAATTTAACTGCGTGGTTTCTAAGCTTCCTCTGAATCAATTTGTTTGAGCATATATTCATGCCATACATATGTGCCGAGTACTATTTCCTACAGGAATTGTGCTGAGGCTGAAGGCTAGATGATGAGAAAGGTAAATACGGCCCCTTCCTGATGGAACCTACAGTTCTCGCCTCCTGTGTACAGAGCCCAGTTGAAGGTCCTGTTGAGGCTCACAGTTTATTAGACAAGGTGCTTGCTTTTCCATACTGGAAGTGCACTAGGGAAAATGACAAACACATGATTATAGTATGTGTCAGGCTGTGGTAGTTATTTCACTAGAGTTACAAATCAAGCCCCATTGGTGACCATTAGAAGGAGAGGATCTCCAAGTTCAGAAATCTAGGATATCTTCCAGAAAAAAGGAGCATTTGAGCTAAGTATTGAGGACAGCAAGTCTAGGGATAAGGCAAGACATTAAATACCAAAAAGGATGTACAAAATGTTGAGCAAGAAATGTTGGAGTGATGGTTCTGTAACTGGAGAGCAGTATAGTTTTTTGTTTTTTGTTTTATGTATTTTAAAATGTGAGTCTTAAGTCTGCTAGGGCTGCCATAACAAAACACCGCTGATTGGGTGGTTTAAACAACAGAAATCTATTTTCTCTCAGTTCTAGAAGCCAGAAGACCAAGATCAAGGTGTCAGCAGGTTTGATTTCTCCTCAGGCCTCCTTAGCTTGCCAGGTGACCACCTTCTTGCTGTGTCCTCAGGTGGTCTTTCCTCTGTGGGAGCATGTGTTTGTGGCCAAATTGCCTCTTCTTATAAAGACATCAGTCAGATTGTGTTAGGACCCACTCTGCTGACCTCATTATAATGTAATCACCTTTTCACAGGTTTTATCTCCAAATACAATCACATTCTGAAGTATTGGGAATTAGGGTTACAACATATAAACTTTTGAGGGGGCACCTTGATCCAGCCCACAGTAGCGTGTGAGGGCTCTAGTGATAGGTAAGCCTGGAAATTGGTGAGATAGGAGTTTAATAACATTAAGTAGACTGGACTTTCTCTGTAGGTGCCGTTCAAGGATTTAGAGCAAAGTATCTCTATCATTGAGTTCCACAGTACTTTAGAAAGTTAAATCAGATGAAGGAGAGCAGCATTAATCACCCCAAAATATGACTCTTTTGCATAAGGCTTATTTTAGGCTGGTAATTTTTAAGAAACAGCAGACACAGGAGAAGCTCTGAAAATTGATTAGAAGTGACCCTTTTGTAAGAGACATTTACATGTATAAGAGAAATCTCCATTTGTAAGGGTGTCTCTCTAGCTGTACCAGGAAGAGAGGGATGACCAAATCTCTAGAAACTCTTATCAATGGAGAAGGTACCAACAAATCTGCAAACTAAACCCTTGTTTTCTGTGCTTTCATAGTAACTTCCCATAAGTGCCCCCCCCCACCTCACCTCACCCCCTAAGATCTTTTGTCTTTAGCTGAAGATGGTATGTAAGGTGGTGGCTTGGGCCATTTGGGGGAGTTACTCGGGTTTCCTGGGCATCTCCCATGTATACAGGAGGTATACATATTATTAAACTTCTGTTCTTCTCCTGTTGATCTGTTTGTTTATTACAGGGGCGTCTCAGCCAAGAACCCAGAAGGGTAGGGGGGGAATTATTTTTCCTCTACCACACAGGCAATGGGAGAATAGTGGAGATAAGAATAATTCTCTTTAAAGGGTAAAACTGGAAGACATTGAGGACTTATTAGATATGATTTACAGAAGGGAAAGATGAATCAAAAGGTAATGCACATTTTCCCAAGTCCACAGCAAATAGGAAGTCAGAAGATGAATGATTTTGTGTGACATGTGATACCTTGGGTTTTAGGTGTATTGGGATGGAGGTTCTGCTGGCTGTCAAGAAAGATGGCCAGGAGACAGTTGGTACAAACTTTTGGAGCTATGAGTAGAAGGCTGGATTATCAGTTTAGAGGTAATAAGAGCAACTTCTGGATGAGTCAGGTTGCCAACAGTTCCCTGGCATATGGAGAAAAAGAAATATGCACTGGGCATGAAATGATGGTGTGAGATGTTCTGACACTATCATAAGAGGTCTTTTTCAAAAGAAGAGGATGTTTCGTGTCCTTCAAACCCCCTGCATAGGCAGCTGCCATCTCTGCTCTTGAAGGAGAGAGTGTTGGCCTTTGAGAGCAGATTCACCAAGACTCCATCTGCATCCCAGTGGAGGCCTGTGGTCTGATACTTTCCAAGAAACCTAACGTTTGGCAGAAAAAATGGCCCATCCATTATTGATTTGGAGGTTTTCTTTTAATCAAGCATTTCAGTGTAGAGTACACACAACCCAGAGATTCCTGTCTGGTAGCGTTGAAGGCAGTCAGTCACCCTTGTGTTCTCTGGCTTCCATGAGGGTAGGTCACGTTTTCAACGAAAGTTCTCCTACCTGACCCCGTTGGCATTATTCTAGTAGATCTGGCATCAATAAATTGCTA
>NC_139001.1:85951414-86226414 GCF_964374135.1 Grampus griseus | reverse complement strand
AGGTGAACTTTTATGCAGCATGAACATACCTATCACTAATAGAATGGAAAATTCTTAGAATGTAAGCATTTGCAAGTAGAACTAGAACGTGCTTTAAATCAGTCTTAGCTCAGACTTTTACTGTCTGAAGTGTCCTTTTCAGTGGACAGCATTTGGTCCTCTACAGATCCAACTTCATATAGTAATACAGTAGTACCTTCAATTCTGCCTTTGAATTTATCCCCTAGATTAAAAGTTTCTTAGAAAGGATTCAGTAGCATGTTACCTGCCATCCTGACAAAATATAAAACCAGATAAGTAGCCCAAACAATCCCAATGTGACATAAAGTCCAAATTTTTCATGACTGTGGCAAAATAAAAGGGTTTTAATTCAGTGGCACAGTCTGGCCCCAGTCAAAATGCTAAAGAATTAATAACCATAGTGCTCTAGAATTGGTCTCAGAGAGCGGCAGAGAAACCGGATGCCTGATGCAGTTTTCATGCTGATGTAATGGAACCACCGAACACACTCCAATGATACATTTCCTATCTTAGAGCTCCATTACATTTTCACCATAGCTGACCAATGAGTCAGTATTCATTAGTAGGGCTATGGAAAATCTATGTGAAATTCCAATTTGATAAGCTTCCATTGTTGTCTTCAGTGGAATTTTCTTCCAAATACAGTTCAAGTTATGCAAATATAGTCACTTCTTGGGCTTGTTTCAGTTTTAACTGTGAATTTTTTGTAAGGCTTCTTCTGAGACTTTTTTTTTTAACCGAGTAGAAAGGATTAAACCAATTTTTAAAAAACGCAGGCCTAGTCAAATTTAGTACTTTAAGTCCATTTTCTTAGCATATCTAAGGCAAAGACTTAGAAAAAACCAATGAAATCAGTGTTTCTGATTGGTTATGAAAACTCACATAACATAAATTAATGATTAACAGTTAAATATTTAATTTCTCCAAGTAAAATGACTTAACTCTTTCAAGAGAAGAATTATTTAGAAAGAGGGATAATGCCTTTAAATTTATTCTGCAGTGCATTTGACCAAAGAATATATATCAAATTCTTTAAACTGTCTAATTTTCCACATGTGGAATAAAGGCCTCCATTACCAAGGTTTGGGAAAGCTTTGGTAGTTTGCGTCTTGCAAGTGTGCTTCCTGATACCTGGGGGGCGGGGGTGGGGCTTGACAAGGCCACAGACACTTTTCAAAGTGTTTACTCTTTTATGTAGTGTTCCCAACAGACTGAGAGGCCTGAGTTTTGAATTCAGCCAGCCTTTATTGAGCCCTCACTGTGGGGCAGGAAAGGCTGTGTTTTATGGACTTTAAATGCCCAGCAGAACTATATTCACAAAGTACTTTATGTGAAAAGAAAACTGTCCCAGTATCACACAGTCTAAGCTCAGTCACAAAGCCTTTCTTCAAAACCTGTTTTTAGGACTCACGGAGACCCAGCCAATATGTGATTTCTTTGGCCAGGTTTTAGATCTGGAAACAGTCTCTTGATGGGGCTGCATTTTCTGATTTCTTTAATATGACTAATGAGAAGGGTACATTGTGATGCCAAAAAGGGGCCATCAGATAATTCTGAATGATCACCCAGTGGAAGGAAATCGTAATAGCTCAGGTGGGCGTTGCAATCATTGTGCCATTGCAGGGGTAGCTTCTGAAAAGCTTTCAATTTCTCCAAGTGCTTTCACATTTGCCAAGGGAATGGCAAGAGCTTTTTAAAAGTATGAGTTTATTACATTGAGCCTCTCATAGAAAACAAAACTCCAATCAGTATAATATGTAAATTATAGGGAAGAGGGTACATTTTAGGGTGGTAGGTGTGCTTATACATGTCCTCTACTTGCTTTTGGAACTGAGATTATAGCTCTTTAGCGTCAACCAAACTACCTTATGTAATCTTTCAAATGGCAGCATTGACATCCAAGAACAGAAAACACTTGGCAGTGCAATTTTTAGAAAAGATAACAATTGGTTGGTTTTTTAGGAGCAACTGGTGTTTCCTTATATCAAAATGATAGAGTCAGAAAGTACTGTATATTTAGAAAGTGGTTTCTTTCATCTTTGTATGGACAAAACCATACTGGATGATATTAGCAGAAATTGAGAGTAACGCTGCACTACTTGTATTTTTTACTCAGTATATTGTAGAGGAAACAACCAGTCTGAGGATGAAATAGTATGCCTCCAGGATTTATGATGAAAAGCAGTGTTTTCCTGCCTTACCCCAGTTTTCCTTCTTGCAGGGCACCGTTTGGAATGGTTTCTGTTCGCAGCCCTTCTGGTGGCTGCCTCCCTCTCTTACGTTATTGTTATTTGGGGTATAGATTTTTGTCAATGTCTTGCTTATCTGTAATGTTTTAATATCTTTATTTATAAAGCTTAGACATTACCTCAGATTTATTTTACAATGAATCTGACTTAATTAAACTAGACTTCATCTACCTGGCCCTCTCTTCCCCAAATACTCAAATATAGCCGGTCTTGCTGTTACTCTTGGCTTCCTCTGAAACATCCAACATACTTGAACCTCTATTTATTGTTCTGTTAACCATAGAAAATTGAGACTTAATGCATCCATTGGCAAGATGAGAAGCATAGTGTCCTTTGCCCTTTCATCTCCTCTGCCTTTGCTATTGAGTCTTCTATGTTTTGAAATTTTATATTATTTCACTGGTTTCTGTAATTATGACTTATTTATAGGTTGACTCTAAAAGCAGAAAGCCAAAAAAACAGCTTTCGTATGATTATGATTAGGTAAGGCTGCTTACTGCAGCACCAAGTACTAGACCTCCTTCCCTTTTCTTACAATATCATGACCCTGTGACTCTCAAAGAGAAATGCACCTTGATCCTGATGAAAAAGATTCTCCTTTCTTTTACATTTGAAGGTTATATTAGTAAGTTTATGTTGTTTCACAACCACAATCAAGTCTTCTATTTCCCACCCCCCACCCCGCCCCCCGCATATTTTGAATCTAAATGTGAAAAAAACAGTCAGTTAGTCATGAGCATTTAGTTCATATTTATCATGTAAATATTATGGAATTTTTCCCCAGGTAATTTGCCAGATTGGATTAACTTATCCATGGGTCCAGTGCTATGCCGTTTCGGCCACACATATTATAATGTTCTTATTTCTAAAGCTTATGCTTCATCATTTGCTTATAATCATGCTATTGTTTAGTTTGATATATTTTTGGATTGTGAATTTCTTGTACAGATGTTTTTTTTTCCCCCAGAGTTTTATTTTTTATTGCTTTCTGAGCCTGTACATCCTCAAAGGCTTTAATCCTCTCAATGAAACATTCTATATGCTTTAGTCTGTGACTCCCTGGTTTTTACCCCAGGATGTTTTCTAAAGTCCTTCCACCATCCTTCTTCATTTGTATTGGTTGCTTTCCAGACTTCACATTTATCACCCTGTGATTTCCTTTCACTGATCTTCTGAGTTGTATTCACTGTCTTCTGAATCACATGCCTTTTCTTCCTTGCTTTAATTTCTTCTATTTCTATGTAACTCCAGTGACTCATTTAGGAAACATGAGAACTTGACTGCCTAAAAATATCTTCAGGATGCAGGCACACTTAATCAATAGTTTAGTTGGGCATAAAATCCCATTGCCTCTAGAATACAGAGTTGCAGCTTCCATTCTTACTCTTGTTACTTTGAATTTTTTTTCTTTCAGAATCATTGAGGGTTTTTTTGTTTTGTTTTTTGGGCTTTGTTTGTCTTTGAGATTCTGTAATCGAGATAATGTATATTGGCAGAATTTTTAAAATTTATTCTGCTTGGCACTCAAATTGAGGAACAGTGACTCTTCCGCTCTGGAATTTTTTCTCTTTATTATTATGTTAATAAGTTTCTCCCATCAGTTTTCTCTGTTTCCTCTTTTGTGATCTTTATGATGTGAGTGTTAGATCATCAGGATTGATTTTTCTCATGTTCTGAAAGAATTCTCAGTTTGATCCCCCCTTTTTTTTTTTTAAATTTTCATTTATTTATTTATTTATTTATGGCTGTGTTGGGTCTTCATTGCTGCACACAGGCTTTCTCTAGTTGCGGTGAACGAGGACTCCTCTTTGTTGCAATGCGCGGGCTTCTCATTGCGGTGGCTTCTCTTGTTGCGGAGCACGGGCTCTAGGTGCGTGGGCTTCAGTAGTTGTGGCTCGCGGGCTCTAGAGCACAGGCTCAGTGGTTGTGGCACACAGGCTTAGTTGCTCCGTGGCATGTGGGGTCTTCCCGGACCAGGGCTCGAACCTGTGTCCCCTGCATTGGCAGGAGGATTCTTAACCTTTGTGCCACCAGGGAAGCACCCCCCTCCACCTTTATATTAATTTATTTTTACTTAAGCAATTATATTTTCAATTTTCTAGATGTCTTTCTTATTCTCTGTTCTTTCTTGCATACCTCACTCTCTCACATACTGTGAGGGCAAAAATTTTGTTTGACCATGCTACTCCCATTCCCAATAGTGAGGATGGCACTTAGCACTCAATAAACATTAATTAATTGAATAAGTGAGAAAACAGAAAATAGATTATACATATATATATATATATATATATATATATATATATATATATATATAGTGTGTGTGTGTGTGGTACGCGGGGCTCTCACTGTTGTGGCCTCTCCCGTTGCACAGCACAGGCTCCGAACGCGCAGGCTCAGCAGCCATGGCTCACGGGCCCAGCCGCTCCGCGGCATGTGGGATCTTCCCGGACCGGGGCACAAACCCGCATCCCCTGCATCAGCAGGTGGACTCTCAACCACTGCGCCACCAGGGAAGCCCAATAGATTATATTTTTTTCTAACTTACTTAAGGATATAAATTAAAATTTGTTGTTTTGTACTTTTAGGTTTTTTTATTTTAAAATTTTCTCTACTTTGAATCATCGATTTCATCTGGTTCCTTTCATTCATATATTTTTCTCATTCTATTTCCATCACATTAGTGACTTGACTCAAATATCTGGTGGGCCGTGGTTGTCCATTCTTATTACAGAATGAGGCTCCAACAAGATAAGCTGGAACTCTGCATACGTGGGTAGAGGTAGCTTGTCAATGATATGTTTTTGCTGGTCTATAGGGACTACCACATCTGTCTCAAATATCAAATATTTCCACTGGATACAGTATGTCTTATATACTCTGGATAAACTGAATCAGTCTTATAGAATTTTTTGTGGTGATAGAAAATTTTCAACTCTATTTTACAATTAAGAAAACTGAATTTATTTGAAAGTAGAGCAGCTTTAGAATGTGACTAATCTAAGCTTAAAGGTAGATCCTGTCATTTACCAGCTGTATATTTTAATATTTGGTTATCGACTTCTTGATATACAAAATTTACATCATAAAACTTAAATGAAATGATATATGTAAAGAATCTCACACAGTGCCCATTAACCATTAGATAACCATTATCTTAACCATTCAGCAACTCCCTCCCTCCCTTCCTTCCTTCTGTCTTTGCTTCCTTGTTTTCATCTTTCTTTCTTTCCTTTCTTTCCTGCTTCTTTCTTTTCTTAATTATGTTTATGGAGGAAATCATGGCCAAGATGACCCTAGGAAACCATTCTCCCAAGTATTCTTTTAGTGTATGAGAAATCAATCCAAACAAGTGTCAAGGAAAGGCAGCAGTAACTCATTTACTTTAAGGAAAGTATAAAGATCATTCGCAGTTGGCTCATGTTTATCTTTTTTGGTAATTTTTATCATGGTGCTCTTTATACACAAATGGGCATGAGCTCATTTTCTTTCCTATCTACACCCATTTACATGGTGTCATCTAATTGCTAGAATGTTTAATAATTACCCACACAACTAATTATTTAAGGTTTTTGTCATATGAGAAAATAATGTCTTTTAAATCACAGTACTTTTGTAAAAGATGTCAATTATATTGAGAAGTAAAGAAAGCTTTGCTATCCAAGTTTCAGATACAAGTTGTCAGCCCTAAAGGTTCTATGTTTATGAATAGCAAAATCGTTAAGAGGAAAGTATTTTTAAAATAATTTGTTAGAACTAATGTATGACAAAGTAACCTACCTGTCACATCATTAATTTAAGCAAAAAATATATGCGCAACACTGCAATATACCTTTGAGTAGAGGTATGCTCCAACTTGCCACTTTATCAGTGTTAGTCTAAGAATAATTATATTTGAATTTATATACTGGGGCATGGGTCTATCATTGCTGGGGCCTGAAATACTCTCACAACTTCCACAATATGCATTAATGTGCTTAAAAATATCTTGTAAATCTTCTTTTCTTTAAACTTCTTTATGGTTCATAATTGAACTGTGATCCTTACGTGTGAGCTGTGTCATGATTTAATATTAGCCAAAATTAATAGCCAACCTTAAGCTGCTTTATCTTGGCCTATAAGCTTCCTGGTTCCTCTGCATTTAGAGTTCCCAGGCAATTTCTGTTATTTAAAGGCTCTTGGGAGCTAATGTGTTGGTAACAGAGTACCACATAGATAGCTTTTGTTCAATAATAAAATACAGGTCACCATGAAAGGTGACAAATGTTGAGAAAAAAGTGCACCTGGGTAGCAGGTTAAGCCCATGTCTTTTAAAAGCTTGTTATCCAAGGAGGAAATGATCCTGATATTATGAGATATTAAAATCAAAATAACTTTAGAACAACAGGAGAAAAATGAGGTCCAGAAATGGGAGTGAATTAGGTAAGCAGGAAAAGAATGAGCCAGAATAATAAATTGGTTTCCCTGAGGTTCAAGACCTTATTTTCTTATGGAGGGAGACCTTTTCACACAGGATTAGTTAGAATATATTATTTGAGATGGTGACTTATATATACTTGATTTTTAGTACATACAAAATGGTTTTACCAGTAATTTCCTGGTATAACCTACTATATTTTATATACTATATATATTTTGTATATCTGCAAATAATATTTTCTATTATTGTTATTTTTTCTTCCTTTAAATTATATTACTTTCCCTTTGAGTAAAGTTCTCAAGATCTTTGTCTTTTTTTAAGTAAAAGAAAGTTCCAGATAATAGACTTTAGCCTTAAAGCTGACTGGATTCCTGGTAACAGGCATGCTAAATGCTGAGAATATAAAATGAATAAGACCCAGTTGATTTGAAACCGGCATATTGGTATTTTGTTGTTAGCCAATTGTCTCTAAAACCCATGTTAATTCTTGCCCTGGCAGTAGATGCTGGTTTTATTCATTCCATGGACTATCTATCATTAAAAGATTGTCCAGAGTTTTGGCATGCCCTACAGGATTAGTCTAATCCTAGTGCCAGTTCAAAATACTGTCTTTAAGCCTTCCAGGTAAAGGACTGACAAGTTTCCTTAAAATAAGAAGAAATCAGCATGAGTGCCAGTAAGGAAACAGTAACAGGTAGAGACAGGTTTTATTTCATCATAAACCATGTTTTAAGCATGCTCTAACTCAAATTGTGTGTGTGTGTGTGTCTGTGTGTGTGTGTGTGTGTGTGTGTGTGTGTGTGTGTAGACTGTATAAAGGCTAGGAAACCTCCCCTCCCCATCCCTGACATTGCACCAGCCCAAGTTTATATGCTCTCTGAAGCATATCCTCAACTAGTTGCAGATGACCAAAAGTCAGGCCAACGTGATATTTCCTTCCTGTGCCAGGAGGCTGCTGCACTGCCCTCTGGAGAGGTGGTCTATGACCCGTTCAATCCTCTAATCACATCCTAAATCTTTCCTCCATGAAACCACCTGAAGAGAAGAAAAAGATGCAGGGCTCTCCTCAGTGTTCACAAGAATCCCCTTTTTAAAGGTTAGCATTTATTATTGATACCCTGCTGTTTTCCAGCAGGTGTTCTCGTACCACATAGTTCCCTCATGACTCCTAAACCCAGCTCACAGACAGTGGAAGATTCTTCAGCTTAATTCTTGTTAGCTTTTCAGGGCCTCGGTAGACTATACGAACTGTATCCAAAGCCAGTGCTGGCGCTTCACTTTCTCCTTTGTCGTTTTTATAATTCTACTGCTTATACAAAGTACTAGCCGTTGATTTCTTTTTGTGGTGAGGTGGATAATTGAGGGAGCAGAAAGCAGAATTTCTTCCTGACCTGCAGACTGATAATTTGAACAAATGTGTGAATAAATGCTTCATTTGTAGTGAGATGAATTGAATTTTTCATAGTGCTTGGGAAAGGAGGTATTCATGCTATGATTGGGATCTGAGAGTCCACATTACATGTATGTTGAATGTGTTTCTAAAGATGGTACATATCAGAGCTCTCCCAACCTGCATCTCCTCATCAGGGTCCACGTTCAGCAGACGTGTGGGCTGCTACAAGTACAGGAAATATTAATATCAACAATTCATTTTGACATATCCTAAGATTAAGAGAGTGTTCTTTTATAATATTTCCTTTAGCATCACTGACAGTCTGGCCTACAAATCTTTCCCCGCAAATTCATTTCTATTATAAATCAGCAATGTTCCACAAATTCCCAACATAAAGAAAAAAAGAACTGTATCATTTTATTTGGGGGAGGGGCAAATTTTGTTCAGTATAAAAATATCTCTTTTGACTTGTTACCCTATCTGATTATAGACATTGAAATTTGACCAGCCTCTCTAAAATTTAGTCATCAAAAAAATAACTCTGTGTTGCAAAAGTGCTATTCCAGCATATTCTATTTTCCTCTGTGGGAAAGAGGCAAGAGGCCGTATCAGAATTTGGATATTCATAATTGGATATTCACACTCCAATTCATAATTGGAGTGTCAGTATTAGTCAAATTGCAATAAGGAGAGGTATATCTCCCAACTTCCCTTTGAAATTGACTATGTAGCTCTAAGTGTGTTTTATCAAAGCATTTTCTGGGGCAACAGATCTGAAAACATAAACTTTATGTAGCATTGTTCCTCCTTAGATATTTCTCTTTAATATGTCCTTTCTTTTTGAAGATAAAATAAAAGTACATAAAAGAGTTCTGGGAATAGGCAGCTATATGTCATAAACACCCTTCACTCCCCCTCACGCAAGGCCCCCCGAGCTCCTGAAATTTGGAAATAATTTGATTGAAGTGATGACTGCCTTGATCTTGTTTGAATACTCCTCCTTCTTCATTGTCTTTTCTCTATGGGAGGCAGCAATCCTGTCATGGAGTCATTCCTGGGAGAGAAAGAGGTATTTCAAGCAACCATATTTTCCAAACACAAAATTGAGACACATGGCCTGACAGTGACATAATATTTGAAGTGGAGACTGTGCTCAAAGATCCAGAACATATGGTTGAAAGAGTTTTCTTATAAAAAGCAACTATTAAGACACTCTCTAGATTCTTATTCACAAAAGGCACATTCCTCCATCCCTTTTATTCTTGTGTAAAAATATTACCCAAACATGGGAAGACTGACCAGTTTTCCCTCAAACACGTTGCCTTGGCAGTGCAAGAAGCACCCTGTTGACTAGAAAGTTAACTGCACAGCCATCAAGGAAGCAATGCAAACCAGACTGCCAAACATATTATGAATATATTGCTCTTCTTAAAAATGCTAGTTGGTTTTTCATACTGGAGTATTGACTAACTGTCTGTGTTTGATGAATGGTTTACCAGCCTGATGTCGACTTATGGTTAGAGCTTAACTTGTTAGTTCTGCTTTTGCAGCCAATTCAGAATAACTACAGATGCCTTGAGATATTAAAATTGACTGCTCAAATGGACTCAGTATGGGAGTTTCATTGGTTTTAAATTGATAACAGCTGAAAGAGTGAGTGATTAAAGTGTACATGGGCATAGGACACAGCTCTTTCACAGGAACTCTTGTGAACAAACTCCCTTAGTGTGGGAATTTTTCTGTCTTTTTATATCATAGTTATGTCTAAGCAATCTTGGGTTAAATTTTAAAATTGCACAGGAATATTCAGAAGCTTACAGAAGAAATAATTCCTGAGAAACTGAGATAAATTTTGATGAAGTGGGTTTCTAGTCTGTAGGGAACATTTAAAGTTAAGCAGCATTCCATAAGGTGGTAATCGTGTCTATTTCCCAGGCATTGGAGTTAGATAAGCTGTACAGGAAGCATAAACTGTCATAATAGAAGAGTTGAAATGTTGTGTACATCTCTTTCTTCAACTCGCAAAAACCGAAGCACCAAAGTGCTTCATCACAGATAAGTCCAACAAAACCTCTTCTTTGCTGTCTTTTTCTCCTGGGAACAGTTATTATTATTTTCACTATTTAAAAAGATGATCTGAACACTTTCTTCTCACACAGGAAAAAAAAAAAAGACACAAAAGAGAAATAAGAAAACTTTCCTCCCCCTCCTCAAATCAACAACACTCATATAATAAAAAAAATTTTATGAAAATGTATTTTCACAATTTATAGTAGCTTAGGGAAAAAGCCTAGTAAAGAAAAGAATACAGAGAAATTTAAAGAAGTTTATAAGAAAGGAATATCTGTTTATACACGTCTTCGTCAACTTAGATTTTTCCGAGAGTTCAGTGCCTTTACTATCAAATATTGTAACCTAACTCCATTCTATTTTCAATTGTCTCTAGTATTTTTTACCTTTGTTAGTCTGTTAAAAAATATTCAAAGCACTTTGTATTGCTAACTGATAGAGAACATCAATCTATAATAATAAAGTTGGGGTTTGTTGAAGGAATATAAAGCCAAATATCATGTACCCATTTCACCTATACATTTTAAAAAGAGAAACTAAAACATTGTGCCCAGCTAGCATACCCTAAATATGTAGCAATGTCAAGTGTTAATTAAAATTAGGGGACTAAGAAATTTAGATATATTTGACAATAATGTCAGTGGATACTGATACATATGTTCAGACATGTAAGATAATCAAATTATAAAGGAGACTATAATTTTAAAGCAAAATAAGTCATATATATTTGGCCAATATTTATAAGAAAATTTTTTATATATTTACTGCTGAAGTTTTGCCCCAAATTATAACCTAAAGTTGCCTAACTCCATGCCTTCCTGAGATGCATGCAGGCATTGAATCATGCTTTGTGTTGTGATGGATAACTTGTGCAGATAGTCATCTAAGAGGCTGTTACAAGGTTTGACATTTTCATAAGATTTAATTCCCTTAGAAATGTAAGAGCAAAGGAGAGAAATTTTCATTCTCTTTCAGCAGTTGTTGAGCTCCAATTTTTTAATGATTTTCTTATCTACCCATATTAGACAGGAGGGGGATTTTAGAGGAGATGTCATCCAAGTTAAACACATGTGAGGGTCATTAACTTGAATATATCACTCCTAACTTATCTCTTTGAACTTGGAACTCAAACTCATAGAAGGAAAAGAAATGATGCAGGCGGAAGAGGACTGGCCTCAGTTAACCTCACAACGGTGGAATCTATGATGCACTAGAGGCTGAGAAGTAAGAAAGCAGATGGTCTGAAAATAATGTCTTGAGGATATCTTTGTATCTTGATATTCCAAATAATCTAAATTTCAGAAAAGCCATTATTCACCCAGACTCCCTCATCATTTGAACCACTTCATACATTCCTTCTCTGAACAGTGAGATACTGTATTTACATCTTTTTTGACTCTACATTTCAAATGCACTGGAGCCCTGAGCATGTTACAATTTTTCCATCTTAAAAAGAGTAATTAGCATAGGAGAACATTCAATATTATGTAAAGAATTTGACAGGACCTCACTTAATGTTTTTTAGAAACAATTAACATGTCAAAAGAAGAATTGAGAGCCCTTTTTGGTTATAAATCTGTTTACATAATTACCAGTTGAAGAAGTCAAACATTTTAGGGGGAAAAAAAGCAAGGTTAGATCCTCTCTTCATCAAAGGCAGTATTCCCAATGATGTCAGATGTCTCAAATTCTCTAGCATAAGGTTTTTTTATTCATGTACACACTTGTATGCATACCTCTTTAATCAGAAAGATCACATGTTTATAGTATGAATGAATAATATTGAAGAAAAGTAATATTGGCTAGAAATAAGCTGTCCATCACACAGGAGGAGAGACAATTACATCTGTGTGTGAGGTTATGTTCAACTCAAGATGCTACAGTAGTATGGAGAAAGTATTTCAAGGGTGGCTATGCAGTGTAGGAATATAAGCTTTCCAAATGTGACCATACGGTGCCACATACCAGGGCACTACATTAGTAGATATACGCCTGTCCCATGCTGCATCGCGGAGGACAGAATGGGAAGCAGAAACCCTGGCCAGGGAACTGTGACCTCAGAGGGGACTGATCGGTAGGAGGTAGATAGTGGGGGAAACAAAGACCACAACCCTGGTCCAGGACCAGAAAGAAGGTAGAGAATAAATAGCACATTGGAGAAAGTTAAGGAGATGGGACATCTAATCTGAGGAATTCTGGAGAAGGCAGTAAGTACTTTTGCGTAAAGTTCTAGTGGAAAATACTTCCATGTGCTAATCCAAAGCCATTTGTTCCTACAATCAGTTATTATAGTATGAGCACTACCAAAAGCCCAGAGGAGGCTTCTGTCTCCCAGATGCAGTTCTCTGATTCTGAGAAGCTGCCATGGATATGTGTATTGAGCTTCAGTTTCGCCTACTGAGCTAAATGGCAGACACTCAACTGAGATCTGCTAGAAGGAGTCTGTGCTAATCCATTTGCCACACTATCTGGAGGCTAGGAGTGGTTGAGGCAGCCTCTGCTGGACAAGGGTCCCAGGCTGTTGGCTCCATTATCACCAGCCTAGAATCCTAGACTCCAAGAATATCTACCAAGAAACGCAGCAATGCCATACATTCTTGGGAAAAAGAGATACTTGAATACAAAACTGTACTTAGTTTTGTGTGATATTTAAGTACATAAAGAACACTTGAAGTAATGAAATATATGAAAGACTG
This sequence comes from Grampus griseus, assembly GCF_964374135.1. Classification (NCBI taxonomy): domain Eukaryota; kingdom Metazoa; phylum Chordata; class Mammalia; order Artiodactyla; family Delphinidae; genus Grampus; species Grampus griseus. Next base: position 86,213,565 of record NC_139001.1, on the reverse strand, counting down.
TTTTCTCTATTGGGTCTGGAGACATGTGGTGTGAAGTGATGAGATAGTAGTGACAAACTCTCCCTGTGCTATTTGAAAGAGCTATATGTATTCTCCTTTACTCAGGGAAACAATGTATTGCAGTCATTAAGCCCTAAAGATGGCTGAATTTTGAAGTAGATTTGAAGTCTAGTCTTGGCTCTGCTACTTATTTTTTGTGAATTAGGGCAAGGTAATGAAATTTTCTGTCTTAACACTTTCCAGATAATGCCTTTTAGGAATGTTGATACCGTGTAAAGAACAATCAGCGTAGCAAGTAATAACTATCCCTTCTTATACTCCTAATTCTACTCTTATTATCGCATTACATATTGCAAGTGCACCTTGTCCTGAATGCAGAGTAGGTATTCTGAAAATTGCAAACCAGATAAAATATGGTGAGATTTTTGTGACATTGCATTAAAAAAGCCAACATGTTGAGCATTCTGTGTGCCTCACACTGTGCTTGTAGCATTGCATGCGGTATCCAATGATGAGAATAAAGAACTGCGCTTGGGCTTCCCTGGTGGCGCAGTGGTTGAGAGTCCGCCTGCCGATGCAGGGGACGCGGGTTCGTGCTCCAGTCTGGGAGGATCCCACATGCCGCGGAGCGGCTGTGCCCGTGAGCCATGGCCGCTGAGCCTGCGCGTCTGGAGCCTGTGCTCCGCAACAGGAGAGGCCACAACAGTGAGAGGCCCGCATACCGCAAAAAAAAAAAAAGAACTGTGCTTACATTTCTTTATGCTTTGATGGTTTTTCATATTGCCTACTCATACATATTCTGTAAATCACTATGTTCTAAGAGAATACAAAGTTACATAAAGCAGAATCCCCCAAGAAGTGAGTGAGGGGGGAAAACGTACAACAAATACGGCATAATATGTCAAATGCTTCAAGGGACATTCAGGTTGTAGATTTGGGAAAATTACAAGTGGAAAAAGTGTGGGTAAGATTAATATTTATTTTATTCTATTGTCTTTAAGCTGAGTCTTGACTTAGAGCATTTGGATATGTAAGGAAATGGGTAAGCCATCCAAGGTGCCCAATTGTAGGAAAGCATGGGGAATGGTGGCGTCGATGAAACGTAGAGGGTTCGATGAGAGGTCGTTGTGGCAGGTGTCTTGCATAGTGCCAGGCTAAGGAGCTTGTACTTTATTTTATAAGCAATTTTATTATTCACTCAGTACCCATTATATATTTTTATTTATTTGATGAACATTTATTGAAGACCCAGACCCACCATGTGGTAAGTGATGGGCTGGATACTGGCCCATGAAGATGTATAATGTGAGATTCCTTCCTTCAAAATTAGACACTGCCTAGGAAGAAGTATTCTATATCAAAAAAAAAAAAAAAAAAAACCTTCATGTCCATACCCTGCCAACTTGCTCCATTTTAAAAGACCAGTGGAAATATATATTGTTGTCCCTTACTATCCACAAAAGATTGGTGCCAGGACCCCAGCAGATACAAAGTTTGAGGATGCTCAAGTCCAGTATATAAAATGCCATAGTACAGTCGTTCCTCTGTATTTGCCAGTTCTGCATCCCTGCATATGTGGAGGGCTGATTGTATTAGAAAGCTATATTATGGAATTAATTTTACTTAATTCCTGTATAACCTCAATGGGCCATGCCCCAGCAGCCTGTGAATATGAGGGAAGTAACACCGACATTAAGGCACAGTTATCACAAGTCATGGCTCCCACCTGTACAATCATAACAATTCAGCCTGTCTCTGTTTCCAAGCTCTCCCTAGCTATTTCTGGGAGCACCTGGAATGTATCACATCTGAGGAGAACTGCCCTTCTCATGTTCTTCTCCTTTGATTCTTCTTCTTTGATACCCCATTGCCTACAAACTGGCCAAGGAAGGCACCTCACCAGGCCACAGGCAGCCAGCATCTTCCAGTCGATGCCTGCTTCACTGCCTAGGTACTGTCCAGGAGTTTCCAAACCTACAAAAACTTCTGGGTGCCATACAGTGCTTTGATTCCTCTGGTTCCACTGCATTTCTGGGTTCACTCTGTCTCCAGAGCAAACAGGAAGAATGCTCTTCTCCCCAGCCACCTGCATATTTCACTTGGTATTTTAGGTCCTGAAGTAATAGCGCTTAGGCATTGAATCTCACAAAGTGAGAAAACAGCTTCTTTCCATACTGTCTGAGGCCCTTTCCTCAACAGAACTCAGATCTACTCCCTGGGACTCAACTGGGTTACATGAACCATTTTGCCATCTCTCAGAATTCCCATTGACCTCCACAGGCTCAAAATTCCTCTGAAGTCACTGTGTTTTCACCAACGAATATCAATACCTGCAATTAGACATCTGGGTGGTGACCATGATTCTGCCAATTCAGTAGGCAGACCCAACTGAGGTACTCCATTTTATCTTGAAGTGTGCCCATCCCCCCATGGGAGGCCCTGTTAGCTGGGAAAGTTATATAAATAACGAGTATGAAATAAACTGATATTGCATCTTCATGTGCAATATGCAAAGTGCATCTCCCAGGGAGATATCTATTTACTCATTTCTGTGGACAGCTTCGGGACAGGATAAGGTGTTTTAGAAACGTTACTGCATAGTTGCTTTCTGCAGTAAGGGCCGAAAAAGAAATACACACCATGTTTGACTGGAAACCCAAAAGAGACAAAATGTTTTCGGAAGTGTGTACATCATGGACTACTAAATTTGGGCTCATAACCCCTTCTCTCCAATTATATTCCTGGAAATGTTTTTCAGTCTCTTTGCATAAAATAATCCGTGGACCACAGGGAACAGGCAAACCTGCGCAGAGTATGTACCACACCTCCATGGAGCTAGCCAACACTTCCAGAGAACCATACGATTCCCCAGCTCTTAATATGGTTTATTATAAAATCCTTTACCTGCCTCAAAGCACTTTTCTTCAAAGCAGCTTTTAAGCTGAAGCTGAGGACCAAAGAATGCCTTTAACAGAATCCTAAAATAGCTTTTAACCCGAGGCTGAGAAGAGAAAGTGCTTTTAACCTAAAGTGCTTTCCTCTTAGGTGCTTCAGCATGTACCTAGCACTCAGCATTAGTTGCTGTGAGAACACCCTTAAGACCCAAATGAAAGAGACTCCATTATAGATATTCAGACCCGTTATATTAATATATTACACGTAATATTTGAAATCATTAAGCAGTTTTACTCCAACTAAATTTGAATCTTTTCTTATTGAACTATGCATTCATGCAAATAAATTGAAGTCTTACCACCTGGGATTCTAACAAATCTATGCTGATATCTGGAAAAGTACATTGTTCTTTCCTAGATTTTACTTAAATCCAGAGTGACTCAAAATTTCCACACCTTCTCCACCCTAGAAGAAACTTTCAACTTTTATCGATCACTGAATGACATTTCCAACTTTAGTCCATATTTGTTTGAGCTAAAAAGGTAATTTTATTAAATCATTTAGAATTAATTCAATCAAATATCTGAATAAATTTTATGTATCAAGTTTTCTCCTTAGTCTCATCACTCAAACAGAAATAAAAGTACTGATTTCACAGTAATTTTAACTGCAGTGAAGTTCCTACTAAGTAAAGTAAGTAGACAACCCAACCTATAAAAGTTTTAACTTCAGAATAATTGCAGTAAGTTGTGTGCTTGAGCAGTTGAATTCCATGGACAGTTTTCTATTTTAAAAACATAAAATGTACACAAATAAGGTTAAGGTAGCAAAGTTTGACATCTTTGAATTTTATTCCCTTTTCCTTTTGTAGACCCCTGTGTAATTCTAATAAAATGAGGACAGGCAAAGGAAAACCAGAAAGTATTGTCAACCCAAAATATAAATAATCAGTCTTTGCTAAGCAAAATTTGGCCATGTCAGTCATCCAAAATGCACTAATGCAAACTAAACTGAAATATATTTCTTTCATACTCAAGTGACCGTGGCACAATTTTTACATAAAAGTCACTTTCTTTTATACATTCCCTTATTCATTTATTCATTCATTCATTCACTCATTCATATATATTTCACTTGGCATCCAGAAGGGAGTGTAATAGGATGCAATAGAAGTACATCTATTTCTATAGGAAAGAGGAAGAAATTACATTGATCTTGTTCTACTGTGTAAAGCTTCCTTCACCTTGAATATTCTTCTCCAGCTTACTCTATATTGTAAACTTCTATTCATTTTTAGTCCTCCATCTCAAAGTTACCAACTCCATAAATCCATCCCTGTCTTCCTCATTCTGAATTAGTCCTCTCTTTTCTTTATCCCCAAACTGTAATTTCAGTGGTTGAATATTTTAATACCTTCCAAGGAGACTGTGAACTATCTCTGGTAGATAGAGATCACCTTACTTTGCTCTGCTTTGTTATTGCCTAAAAGAGGGTAGGAAAGAAAGGAAGCAGGACATGAAATCTTTCAGTGGTTTTAGAATTGCTATTTATTTACAATTTCTCATCCTTCTTGTGGAAAGTCTTCTGCCCATGGGTGCTCCTTCGGTAGAGCCTGCTCCTCCCACCAGCCTCACAGTGTTGGGCTACTCCTATGTTAAGTCTTTGGACTTCTCTTTTCTTTTCCTTCTCCTTCAGACTACTGAGCACTATTGCTGAAATATTCCAGCCCTGTGGCTTCAGATTCCATCTGCAAGCTTTCCAAACTTAGTACTTCAGCTTCAAACTCCAGACCCTTGAAACTCTAGTCTTGCACGTTCAAACATCTATTTGACATCTCCTAGGATGTTTGGTAGACATCTCACATTTACCTAGAGCAACCCTTGGCTTCCGAATGGCTTCCATGTGTTCTCGACCTCAGGAAATACCTCTGTTCTTTGCCAGGCGGGGTCACCCTCCATGCTATTCTGTCTCTTCTACTCTCATCAACAAATCCCACCTTAAAAATATATTCTATATTCAACCACTCTCAGTTACTTCCACTGTTACCACCCTACCCAAGCACTATCATCTCTCCCTGGACTATCTCACCAGCCCCCTAACTGGCCTCTCTGCTTCTTTTCCTGACGCCCTTACATATAACCTCCACATGGCAACTAGAAAGATCATTTAAAAACATAAATCACTTTAAGTCACTTTCCTGCTCAATAATTTCCAATTACTTAGAATAAAATCATACTTAAAATAATATCTATTGCCCTTCCTGTGACCTATAGGGTCCTACCTGCTTTGTCCCCCAGGCTACCTTATCAGTTTCATCCTCAGCCATACTTCCTGTTTATCATTTCACTCCAGCCACACCGGCCTTCTTGCTGCTTCTCCAGGGTATGCAACTTACTCCCATTTGCTACTCCTCTGATGAGATGCTCTGCCTGTGTATTGGTATGGCTCATGCCTTCACTTCTTTGGGTCTCTGCTCAATGCCACTGTCTAGCAAATGTCTGCCCTGACAACACCTCTCTCTTTCTATCTCCCTGCCATGCTTTATTTTCTCATAGCACCTATCACCATCTGACATTGCATTCCATGTTAATGTCTTTATGTGTTTGTTTCCTCCATTTACATACAGGCTGTGTAAAGACAGAGAGTGTTCTGTTCATTATTCCATCCTCCGAAGGCACTGAAAAATATTCAGGGATGGATAGATTGAATGGATGAATACAAAAATGCAGTAACATTCACTTGGTCAAACCATTCTCTTTAGTATTGTGATTCTGTGCACACACATATAAGGGGAGGGTGTGTGTGTGTATGTGTGTAATTCGTGTGTTGTGCTGCTCTGGGTAAGCAGAGGTAAGGAGAAGTATAGGGCAAAGTGTTGCCTAGGGGAGACAAATACAGAAAAATTTTATTCTCCTTGTTACATTTGGGTTAATAAACTCTTCATTTAAGATACAAATTCCTTCCTGATTAGTGGACCCACCAATGTGTCCGTTGCATTAACTGGACCAAAATTGAGTTGAGATCTATTTTTAATGAGTTTAGGAGCTTAAAGCAAGGGTCCAAAAGGTACTTCATAGAAGCATTGTTTGGGGTTGAGGGTGAAATTGTGAAAGGTGGCGATGGCTGGAAGCCTGAAAAGGGAAGAAGGAGAAAACATGGAAAGGACTGGGGAAGAACTCACCATACCGTCTGGATGGCAGCTAGCCTGTCTCTGACACTCATCTTTGGGCCGATCTTGTCAAAGGATGCCACCCCTGCAGCCAACTGTCTAATGTCTATTGGAAGCTGCAGACCCCAGCCTACCCTTGTTTGAGAAGATCTTCTCTCTAGAGCCTAAGCCAGTTTCCTCCAGGCCAGCCTTTCCAGAGTAGACATTATCATTTTCCACCAGCGACTTTAAAGTCTGTTAGTAGATGAGATCCAAAAATATGAATAAACATGTGGGGGGGAACTATACACAGAAGTGTATATACTTTAAATTCCTATTTATTTAGATTCCAAACTACCTAAAAGTTAAAATAATTAAGCTTTTCCCTGTACTTGCCTCTTATGAGAAAAGAAATCACAAGTAAACAAGGCAATGAGAGAGATTTACTTTCAGTGTATATTAGAGACTCAACGGAGTATCAGCCCAATTTTTGATATCTATGTAACAAAAAGCAGTAGCTGATATTTTTAATCAAAGCCCTGAGACATCATAAGACAATGCAGTACCTTCCGAAGCACTTAAGATAGATTAAGTTCAGTGCTAGTGTTTTAGCATTAAACGTATTTTTCCGCATCTTAATTCAAAGACATAAGCCATCAGTAAACTATAGTTCTTAACTTAAATCACCTATTTCTCCAAAACTATTCAGTAAAGTTGTGGGAAAGTTATATGATGGGGGCTCATATAGTGGGTATTTTAAAGGTGAGGAAGAGAAAAATGTAAGAATGGAAGTGGAGAAAATATAAGGATAGAAATACGATTCCCTCATAAGCAATCTGAAAGTTTTGGTCTGGAAACCTACTCCCAAAACAAAAAGCAAATGTCACTTACAGTTTAAAATCAAAAGATGAAATCAGTGAAATTGCTGAAATTACCTGTGTTGAGAATATTATTTTAGCCCTCCACTCTCCACTGCCCTGCCCTCATAGCAACCTATTGGGAAATGATCTGCCCATGTGTGTGGCAGTCCAGAGGGAGAAAATTTCCAAGTGAATGCTACCTACTATGGAAGCTACATGGGCTGTATTTTTTCTCATTTCAACCCATTTTTTAGACAAAATCTCAACCCGTTGGACATTGTCTATTGGAACTTCAGATCTCGAGTAACTGATGAACAGAAGTCGCTAGGACAGCACTGGTGGTGGAGGTGACAATGCGTATAGCATCCTGACCCAGCTCTCAAAGTTACAAGGCAGTTGCTCTATTTCCTTTTTCTTATTTCGTGGATCTCCCGAGAACCTTGGATTAAACATCTCCAAGACTGGTCCCTCGCCTCCAGTATTTTCTTTGAGGAATTAATAAATTACTTTAATTTTTTTGTTTGTTTTTATTTTATTTTGGAGTATAGTTGCTTAACAATGTTGTGTTAGTTTCGGGTGTACAGCAAAGTGATTCAGTTATAAATTACTTTTAGTTCTCAGTAAATTCTTTGAGTTTCCTCCTACCCCTATCCTTCACCATCATTTGAATAAATTTTTCTTTGCTTAAGATAGCCACAGTGGATTTTTTTCTATTGTAGCCAAAATCCTTGATGAATATGCCTCATTACCAAAATAATTATCCAATATGTGTGTGTGTGTGTGTGTGTGTGCGAACAGTTCAGTTTTTTGTTGTTGTTTTCTCTTCCCCTCTTTATTTCTTCATGTATGTAGTTCTAGGTGCTTTGCTTTTTCTTTAAAATTCACTAGAGTGGCCGCAATGGGCCTCTGTCCTGAAAGCAGAATAACATCATTTTGAAAAGCATGTGGAGACTGTCTCCCTGCATAAATGATGATAACACCGTCACATTATTTGAACATTTAACTGCCTCTATTGAGTAGTTTTCCTCATAGTTTTGATTCATTTGGAATCTAACTGACAAAGATCCCATTACTGGGTGTTCTTTTCATTTTTTGTCAAAAAATACATAGCAGAGATGAGGGAGAGTGAAGCTAATTTGTGATCTGGGAGGCTTAACCTGGTTATGCTGATGAACTAACTAAATCGGTCAAAAGTTTGAGAGCTTAAAGATTAAAAACCACCATTCCCTAGTTAAACTCTAATTCATTATGTAAACAACGTGATTTGTAAGTGCAGTCATGTGGAAGGTCTATTTGTTTTTCTCACCAAAAGATGCTTTCAAAGAAAAATTACAGAAAATGGATTTTCTCCAACCAATGTGTTGCCTGCCACCCCTGGTACAAGCGCTGAAGCAGGAGAACAAAGATGTAATGATCACACCAGCCAAGGCCATAGGCATGTGCAGAGCATTCTGAAAATATTGGCACCCCTAGCAAGAGGTGTTTTCTAAATACAAAAAGTTGTTAAGAGAGGAATAAAGGATTACCAGTGAGCCCACAGATGGGACTATAGATGGGGAGCCGGGAGCTCAGGGTTCTGGGACTGCTCCCTTTTTTGGAATACCATAAGGAGGGGAAAAGCAGAAACAATCCTTAATGTTGTGCCAGCCTAGCAAGCATGGAAGTTTAGGGGGCAAAAGCTAGGTCATCAATGCTTGCCAAGAAAACAAAACACCTTCTCTCTCCCTCCCCCTTTCTTTACACGGTTTTAAGAAAGAAGGTTCTGTGGTTCAAAGACATTCCTATAATTTAATGGTCTTCCTTGGTGTATCAAACTCTGGACTGTATCAGAGTTACAGATGGGTGGCAATCTTACAGCAGCCCCTAAATTGGACAATGATGTCTAAGCTAAATCTCTATGATTTACTTCCTTTGGATATAGCACTTTTGACTTTGCAAAGTCGTTTCATGTATAACACCATCTCCTCCACGTTATATAATTCACCATGTAATGTTGAAGGCTAATGTTGTAGTCAAGTTGGTTTTTAGTTATAATTGATAGAAACTTATTCAAATTGCAAACGTAGGAATGGAATTTATTGGACTACTTAACTGAAAAGTCCAAGGGACAAGGATAGCTTCAGGCATGACTGGACCTCTGGGCACAAAATGCTATCGAATCTATCTCCTCCATCCCTCAGCTGTTTTCCACTCTGTTGGCTTCATTCTCCAGTATGTTTTCCCAGAAGCTGGCAATATAACTTCTAGAAGCTTAGACTCATATCCTCATAGTTTACCAAATCCTATAGAAAGAGGGCTCCTCTTTCCCAGCAGCACTAAAAAAAGGAAGCCTCAGGATTTGCTTGCCCAGATCCAGCTGGGTCATGTGTTCATGTCTGAACCGATTACTGTGGCCGGGGGAGGAAATGCATGTTCATCCCTGGAGCTGGAGCTGGTGAGGTCAGCACTACTCAAAACAAATGGCAGCAGAATGAGAAAGTATCATCCCCAAAGGAAAACCAGGGTGCTCTTACCGGAGGATAGAAGAATAGTTCCAGGGCCAGCAAAACCAACAGACATACAACATACTCTTCCTAACCAGCATCATCTGTAACAGGGGGTCTCATTTAGTTATTTTCCCAAGGCTAGTCCTTTCTATTGTGATTGTAAGCCCTCTTCGAAACCTTGTGGACAATGCTATCCACGTACTAGCCAAATTTGTCTAGTTGCATTAAACTGAAATTCCCTCTAACTTCTAATGCACCCCATGGCAACCATATATGGTGCCTAGGCATCAGGAAGTGAGAAGTTGAGGTGTGTCTGTTTCATTCACCTCTCTGTCTGCATATTAGCTTCAGTAACACTCATTCACTGCACATCACCATCTCCCCAAATGGCTGCTTTTGCCCTGCAGTGTCTAAATCTAGACGACCTTTCAATTCAAATCCCTGGAGCAGGTAGTGTCTCTGATGCCACCTCAGTCTATAGTGTCCCAATTCTAAAACTTTTGCAGGACAAATTGCACTGACCCAGCTTGGGCCACATGACAACCTTTGATTCAGTCAGGTTTACCTGAAAGGCTAGGTCCTTCTACTACAGAGCCATACCTTCTTGGGTAAGTATAGCCACTTTAAAGACAGGATATAAGTGAGATGGAATTTTTTGACCTTTCTGGTAACTAGTGAAAGCAAACGTCTCCCTTCTATCTAATGAAGTTCAACATATCTAAGCTCTTTTTTCACCAGGGCGTTACTGGCAATCAGGGAGGGATTGTTTTCTCTCCCAGTGAGGGATTGCCTGCACTTACCTGGACCACCCAGTAAGTGGCAGTAGCACACCTCCCCCACCCCAGGCATTATAGCAACCAAAAACAGCCAAGAGGGCGTCTCACCCCCTCTAGAGCATTCTGGCAATCAGAAACACTCTGCAATTGAAATTCTCTCCTATCCACCCCAAATGAAAATCTTTCCCCAAGTCCCGTCTTTCCTTATAATTAGTGAATTCCCACCACTAAACTTCTAAAAAAGGGGGTCTATTTGCTACCTCTACTTCTTACCTTCTCTTCAAATCTTTACCACAAACATCTGCTTCTCAGTTTCATTCTATGAAAGCCATTTTCCTTATGATCAGCAATAGTCTCTGAATTTCACCTGGATATCCCATCAGTGTTTTGCTGGGTCTGAAATGCTATCCTAACTTCTAAACATCAATCTCTCTTTTCTTCTCCAAACCCTCAGGTTTCAGCATCTTAGTCTCCTTCAACCAAGCAAAAAACCTGAAAGTCCTCTTTGCCTGGTGGGTTGGCTCACCTCCCGCATCCAGTTACAAATCCCACTGAATCATCCCATCTCTTCGTTGTCTTAGTTCAGGTCCTTATCTTTTTTTTTTTTCCCCAGAGCCTGATGTTTTGTAACTATGAACAAACGACTCAATATCTTTGTGCCTCATTTTTCTCTCCTATAAGATCAGGATGGTAATAGTATCTACCACCAAAGTGTTAAGGATTGTTATAAAGATTAAATAAGTTAAAATATATAACGTACTTTGACCCTTGCCTGGCTAAATATATCTTCGCTATTTATTATTGAGCGTCCTTGCAATAGCACTAATCACATCATATTATAACTGGTTTTGAGAGCTGTTCTTCCCCCTACACTGTGGGAGATCATGCTTCATGGATCATTGCATCTTTAGGATGGAGCACACTGTCTGGACAACAGTGGGCATGTAATAGATAGCTATGGATGAATGTCAATCTTTGCATTCTTTACAATGCCCTGCATATGGTAGGTGCTTATGAAATATTTGCTGAATTGAATTAAATAGAATTGAATTGATCTGGAGAGAATACATAATAAGAAATGCCATAATATAACATAAAACATAATGAGTTTAAATTTTAAGGTGAGAGAAATTTCCTTTGAGACTCCTTCTTAGGATTGACTCTAAACAAATGCATATTTCCACGTTCTAACCAAATTTAGATTTTTTTCTCTATTTATTTGCTCCCCAGTTTTGGTTTCCATGTCCTGTCAACTCTGTTTTCATTCTCACAGCATAGCTTAGATCACCAAAAATCCAGACTCCTATTATCATCTTTATCAGTAAGCTATTGATGCCTAACAAACAAACATAGAATCTCAGTGGCAAACTGCAAAAAGCACTTATTTTTCATGTGTCTGTGGGTCAGTCTACGGCAGGCTTGAATGGACAGCTCTGCTTTAAGTTGTAGGTCTGACTGGACTTGTCTCCTCACTGAGGGTTGACCTCAGTTCTGTGCTATATGTATTTACTCTGGAGCCCAGACTGAAGGCGCAGCAGCTACCCAGGGAAACTCTTGTCTTGGCAATAGTGAAGAAGCAAGGAGATGAGTAGAAATCTGTAATGTGTCTGAAGGCCTCAGTCTTGAATTGACACATCATTTCTACACATGCTACGTTATCCAAAGCAAGTCATATGGCCAAGCCCTATAGCAGTGAAATGAGGAAAATATTGCCCACTCTAGTGAGTTTTACTACACAGGCAGATGGCAGAGGTAGTGAATGTATGAATCTAACTTAGAGAAGATGAGATGAATTCTCAATGATGATTAAATTTACCACAAGCCTATCCTGATTCTGGTCTTCCCAAGCAATCACATTAGCCTCTTAACAAATCTCTTTGTGTTCAGTCTTCCCCACTATCTGTGCCCCCCATTTTTTTATGAACCTTTTGGTTACAGGTGATAGAATACCCAGTTAAAAATTATTTATATTATATTTAATTATTATTATACTTATATTCATATAATAGGAAGTCTAGAGAATGTGTTTTAGGATAGGTTTAAAAGTTCAACAATATTGTTGAGGTCTCAGGTTTTTGTACCTTCTTTTTTAATCATGTTTAGCTTTTGTTTGCAAGCTTCTTGCCTCGTGGTGACAAGATTGCAGCAGTAGCTCCAGGCATTGCATGATTGCACAGTGATGTTCAAAGCAGGAAGGAAGAAAGAAAGAATGTCTTCATATACCCCTCTCCGTTTATCAGGGAAAAAAATCTTCTCTTGTAGATTCCCAAGTCACGTTCCCTTACATTTTACCAACCAGAACTATCTAATTTAAACTAACTAAAGCTACAGGGGAAACAGAAGTCAATGGAGAACACTTTCAGGTTCTGTCTTATGAGTGGACTTTAAAAACAAGAAAGAAGGGGCTTCCCTGGTGGCGCAGTGGTTGAGAGTCTGCCTGCCGATGCAGGGGACACAGGTTTGAGCCCTGGTCTGGGAAGATCCCACATGCTGCGGAGCAACTACGCCCGTGAGCCACAACTGCTGAGCCTGCGCGTCCGGAGCCCGTGCTCTGCAACAAGAGAGGCCACGATAGTGAGAGACCCACGCACCGCGATGAAGAGTGGCCCCCGCTTGCCACAACTAGAGAAAGCCCTCGCACAGAAACGAAGACCCAACACAGCAAAAAAAAATTAATTAATTAATAAACTCCTACCCCCAACATCTTCTAAAAAAAAAAAAAAAAAAAAAAAAAAACAAGAAAGAAGTTGGGAGGGGAATAGCATGTGTATAAGAAATCGATGGTATCTGCACACTCTCAAATAATTACCTGCCTGACTTAATATTTAAGACTCTTCATAACATAATCTTCATCTCCTTTTAAAGCTTAATACATCAAGATTTTTCTAAATAAGAAAGAGTGAATGTTTTTCTCAGCACACCACATCCTTCTCATCACTCTTCTCATCATTGATGTGTTTGTTTGCCTCTCCTCCATCTTCTCCAAATGCCCTTTTTGTCCTTTTTCTTACCTCTCCAATCTAAATCTTACTTATCCTCGAGGATTCATTTCTTCTTTGGTAAGTCTTCCATGTGCACTCAAGGCTGTTCAGGTTGCCCTGCCACATGTATCTGTGCTTCCCCAGGTATAATATTTTTCACGATATGTTCTTACCTGTTTACTTATATGATGCCCGCACTAGTCAAGAAACTTTTAGAGTATAGGAATTGAGTCTTGGTAATTGTGTTACCAGTGCCATTCCTAGTTCCTGATGCAGAGCAGGCACTCAGAATTTTTTTTTTTTTGGCAAATAACTGAGTGAATGAAACAGTAAATACACTAGAATGCCTTCATCTTCATCTTCCTGTATCTACCTATCAGAAGAAAAAAAATTAAACAAACAAAAGAAACCTCTCTCCAGATTTTAACACCACTCCATTCAGGAATCTATCTTTTTGGAATGATCTCCATCTCATAAACTTCCCTCCACTCTGCCCCCACCAAACACTGCATCTGCACTACATGACACAAAAAACTCGATGCTATAGAACATCCTCCTTAGCACTGAGTACCTTTTATGATACCTGTTATAGTCTATTTTTTATATTATTTGAATATTTCTTTCAGCCCTACAGTATTATGACCTCTTGATATCTTTTTCACAACCTAATATGCCTACTTCATCACTACAAGTATAGAAGATAATAAATATTTGTGAAATTCATTTGAATTATGATTACTATTAAAGGATTTTCTACTCTATAACAGTTCCCCCTGACTGTAACCTCTGGCCAAATTAAATGATCAAATATGAAGTTTTGGATTATTTTTCTTAAGTAATATTTTATTTTATCCTTTCTTATAGTGGTGACCCACTGTTTTTGAACAAATCTTTGTTACTTGACCAGCTATTCAAAGGAAATACCTATAATTATTTCCCACTTCTCTACACTATGTTACTGTGTTTTGAGCTTATCTTCTTTCTCTCTCTTGCAAAAAATGCACATTTCCATATTGAAGTACATTATTATTGGTGTTTTAGCCTTAATTCTTTCCCTCTCTGCTAAGTTCTCAATTCAGGCCATCACCTTTTCTGAGAAATGGATGAAAATCGTGACTTTCTTGAAGTCTCACCACAGTCCATGTTGACTACCCCTTTGTAATAATGCATCGTTTAGCATTCTGTTATGCTGCATTTTATATTTTTCTCCCCACTTCTGCTAAAAATATGTTTTAAATGCATTGAAGACCTCCACTGATGATTAAGATGCTGTCTTACAGTCAATAATTCAATAAATATTTATTGAACTTCTAATGTATGCCAAACGTTGTCGAGTTACTGGGGATCCAGTAATAAAGGAAATAGGAATAGTCCTTACTCTCCTGGGTTTTGCATTCTAAGCAAGGGAAGCAACTAACCAGTAAACATATCAATCTAATATGTCAGGTGGAGAAAAGTGCTCCAAGAAAAGTAAGGTGGGGCGGCATGGAGAGTTCTATTGGCAGTGGTTGCCAGGTTTTATTTAAAGGTGGATAGGAAAGGCTACAATAAGAAGGTGACATTTGATCAGAGAGCTAGGACAATAGAGCTCCATGCAGAGGAAATAATAAGTGCAATGTCCCTGCGGCAGAGCATGAATCAGCAACGTCGACAGAGTGGTGGCAGGCAAGTGATGAGCGGGAAAGAGTAGAGAGGAAGCAAATGAAATCAGTTAATTGGTGGAAGGTCAGGTCGTTTACTGCCTTGGAAGTGATGTTAGGGAATTGGATTTCATTCTGTGGTAGAGGGGAAGCCCTTGAACCTACTAAATATTTGTTTCATTATCAGTAATCAACATCTATGCTGTTTAAAAAGGTTCTGGAAATGGATGGTGGTGATGGTCGCACACCAATGCACATGTACTTAATGCCACTAAACTGTACACATAAAAGTGGTTAAAATGGACACTTTTATGTTACATATATTTTAACACAGTTTTAAAAAATCTTTGCGTGAATGCCGTGGACCCAAATTTGTGCTAGGCACTGGTGACCGTAAGAACATATAAGCAATGCAGCACTCAGAATCTGCTTGGAGAAAATACATTCCATATATTATAAGTGTAAATACACAATGCAAGGTAACATAAATCATGTTCCAAATGAGAGGGCTAGGCTAGAATTTCACAAAGTGTGATCTGGGAAACATTAGTCTGGAGAGATGCCCTTTGAAATAAAAGGATCTTACTCAGATAAGTTTGGGAAATAATGCATCCCCCAGTCCCGCCTGGAGATTCCCAGTGCACACTGGCATAACACAGGCTCTAAAAATAAGTACACATGAAAGAAACCTGTTTAACTTTGTTTAACCCAATGTGGCTAAACCATTTTTGATTACAGGCTTTTTCCCCAAAATCGCCTATTAACATCCTGAAGAACTGGTATTCCAAAGAACCTATGTTACAGGAGACATAAAGCTGAGATAGGAAGGATAGAGTTTATGGAGAAAGAGCCATCTGAGCTGAGCCCTAAAAGAAAGGGGATACTTAGATTAGAGAAGAGGAAGGGCATTCAAGGCAGGAGAGAGGTGAAGAAATTCACTTCCAAGTAAGTCTCCGGGAACTTCCTTTCTTCGAATATCATTGAGCCACAGGGTGAATCTTCTGCATATACTAACAACATCATAATTTTGATAACCATTGACAAATTTGTTCTCAAACACTAAGACACCAATTCGCTAAGATTAATTATTTTATAGAAGTTGTCTTAATTCCTTGTCATTATTTTATAGACAACAAAGTTAAGCCCAGAGAGACTATAAATTACTCAGTCATCCCTGCCTAATCGATGGCAGAGTGTTAGTTTTCTTTCTCTGGGGCCGGAGTCCTGTTCCATAGAGAAGGGAGTTATGGTCTTTGTATGTCTGCAATAGACACTTTGGAATTAAAGCAAAAAATCGATTCCTATGCAAGATGCAGATTTCATCATTCAGTGGATATGGAAACAGAATCAAATTAAAGAACAACGCAAGCTTGGATTTTAATGAAGCTCATCTTTGTTTCTTTTGCAGATCAAATTTTTGGCTCTCATCTGCACACAGTGTGTGAACGTGAAAATTCCACAGTTCCGCGGTTTGTAAAGCAGTGCATTGAAGCTGTCGAAAAAAGAGGTGGGTAACTGAATATACAGCAATTTCCCCCAATACTGTACCCTCTACACAACCAGTGCTCAAGTTAACAGCACTGACAAGCTATGAAATTAAAATTTGACTTTTGTTAATCAGTTAAGAGGATCAAGTTTCTTATTAACTTCAGTTTGTTTTCACAGTAGGGACATCAATAATTCCCACTAATGTTCTTTTTTTAATATTTTTTTCTGTCTGACATGTTGTTGATTCAATTGCAAACTTCTTGTTTTCTCGCCAGTGATAAAACATTCATAAAATATCAGCACTCACAGTGTTAGAACCCTCCTAACATTCATGCTGGTAGATTTTGTGCCAGAACATATTTTGGTAAGCCCCCAACATTACCCAAGTGAAGCAAACAGCGTTTCTACTTGCACATGGTGATATTCCATCTTCCACGTGTATCTGTTCAGCACAGAATATGCCTAACTGGTTTTCCTGGAACAATTAACAGACACACCTCCAGTGTTCAGATGACCTTTGATTCCTATATTTCAACATTCTGTTTTCCATTTGAAATTATTTCATCTTACTGAGGGGAACAAAACAAAACCCATTTGACTCATCATTTCTATGCTAGTCTATCTGTGGGGTGTTTTTCCTTCAGACTATGACTTTATTCATTCAAGGTCATTTTCCCTGAAAGATACGTACAGTAGGTTCAGAGTCCCAAAAAATATATTGTATACAAACGTGAAGCTTCATCACCATCTGTTATAAGTTTACAACATATTCCCAGGATCTAGGGGAATATATATCATGTAAAAGACAGAGGTGTTTCCAGAAAAAGAAGTGGTGAATCTATTCCCCTTTTCAGCTCCCAGTCTCTTAAAACAATAGAACCAAGGGAAGAAATCTTTACCAAGTTATCTGCTAGGGAAAAGCCATTTTAATTCTCTCGATGTTACCTGGCTTTATTATAGAAACATAATAAAAATGGTCTGCAATTTCCAGCTCCTGGAAATTCATACTTTGATTATACTGTAAGGACAGCCTTGGGATCCTATTATTCCCATGTCAGTAGGGAATGAGAGAATAACAAGAAGGGGACGAGTGGGTAGAGAAAGTGGATAAAGTGAGCAGCTTTGGGGAAAAGCATATCAACACATCAGAGAGAAGAGCTGAGGGTTCAAAGAGAGAGGAGAAAACAGTAAAAGCAGAATGAACACAAGGAGAGGTATCTGTGAGGAATGGAATCAATTGGAGTTTAGAGAGAATTGTCTTTTTATTGTATGTTGCAATCTCATTTAATTTTGTAAGTACATATTTTAGGAATAAATATTATTTAATAAGTACTTAAAGCCAAATGGATCACTGAAAATGTTATAATGCCATTATTGCTAATAGTTAAATTATCATCATTTTCAGGAAATCTTCATTCTCTTATAAATACTCAGCACTGATGGTGTGAGCACTGTTATATTAGCAAAAATCCAAATAGGACTTTGGGGGAAGCTGTACATAATAAGATGTGTGCCCATAAAAAAAAGGGTTCTATAACTCTCTATTTATGTACATACCCCAGGCAAAATGAGAACTCTGCTAGATACAGCCTTGTGGCATGCAAACACCATGGTATTGCAGAATAGAAAATGCCCATAAATAGAAACTGTATGTTTTGTTCATGGTATTTTGTTGGTGATTTTTAATAAAATAAGACAATGTATTTTCTGACAGGGGCAATCATATTTGGCATTATATTTCATTGTCCCAATGTTTACTCTTAAAATGAATTGGTAGATTCAGCACTGAACAGGCACTAATCACATATGATTATTAAAATAATTCCTAAGTGTTTTAATGAAACTCAAAGACTGCAATTCCATAAAGCAACTGATAATTCAAAGCATTTTGGCAATGTCAGCCTGAAGGAACTGTATGGAAATGTTCAACAAAAACTCAGAGACACAAGGTAAACCTCTCACATCACTGCACGATTTACAAGTGTGTGCTTTTGATTATATTTGTCTATGATCATTTGTTGGATTAATATTCTTACATTGATATGCCAATTCTGTTTACTCAAAGTGTTGTTTTTACTAAATTTTGGCATAAAGCACCTCAGGACAGAAATAATTTATGTGAATCTAAGTCCAATGTTTATGCAGGCTTCTGATGACATTTTATGCTGGGGTTGTTGTTAGGAAGTAGCATATAAAGGTGCCAAGTCTCTCAGCACGGCTGGACTCTGCATATCTAGAGCCCTCCTTCTAATGGCCAGATCCTCTTCCAGCCAAGATACTTAACTGCAGAGTCATGGGAAATGCTTATGGACCAGTTATGGGAAAGGCACTTTTAATGAAAACTGTGTGTTTACTCTCACAGTCTTAGGAAAATGGTCTCAATCCTCACTACAGCAGCACATCAGCTGTTATAAAAAATATTTGTTTCCTTTCTCTCTCTTTTTCTTGAGGTTATTTCCCCCACCTTAAAAAAATCATTTACAAACTGTAGCTGGATTTTTTTAATGCTTCTTACATGCTTGATTTCAAATGAAACAACATCAGGAGGGCATTTCTCACCATTTATCCATTCATTCCTCCATTCATTCATTCAGTTAGTTACTTGCACTTGGCAGAGCCAGTTTGCCCATGCTCCTCTAGTCTCCACAGGGAAATCCTACCCAGCCCTTGGCACAAGATACATTCTCTATTCATCACTGGTACAGTGGTATTAGTTACATTTTAAATTTTGCATCTCTTGGACCTACCTAGAAAGAAATCTCTTAGTGAGCCGAATGTAAACCAATTTAGCGAATCACTTGTTTAGTATGTTTCCTTATCTTGATTTGGATTTCCTTTATTCCTCTAAACCACCAGAGCATTCTCCTTCTTACCAACTATTATAACTAGATTAAAGTTATTTCTGTGGTTTCTGACATTGTCTGCTCAGCCTAGAAAACATACAGAAAACTTGGAGGGCAAACTGTAAAGGAGTGTGTTAGTCTTTAGAGCTTTTCCAAGTGGTTCATTCTCCCTTGCCTTGCCTTTACAGTTTTAGATTTTATATATATATATGTGAAATCATAAGTAGCCAATGAAAAATTCAACTTATGTTTCTTCTTCCAGAGCAGTTTCTGCAAAAATATTGAATTATTGTTCAGCTAATGCTCAATACATATGGTAAACTGACTAAAAGCAGGAGATCATCTGATACTTTTTTGAGGTCTGGGGGGACAAGCCTGGAGAGGATAACATTGTGCCACACTGGTGGTGTGTAGATCCAAAGAGGGAGAAGTCCAGTCTTCAGTGCTTTATAAAATACTTTCTGTAGTTTATGATGACCTCAAAGGTGTCTAGAAATTGCTTACTTAAAAATAGGGTCACCTGTGTCACTTAGAGACAAGGACCTAGGAGACATGAACTAAACAAAGTACTAAACTGGTATAATTAGTACTGAGACCTTAATCCATAGTTTTTTATATGAAAACTACGTAACTGACTGGCTACTCTTTGTGAAGACCAGTTACTGATATTTGGAAAGAACGGCACACAGTGTGTGCGGCATTGTAAACACTCACTGAAGTAACAGACACTAGTTTTTATTGCATTTCGGCAGTAAGTAACTATTCAGTACCTACTCTGTGTCAGTCTCCATACTACCAGCTGAGAATATAGAGCAGATATACATTAAACAAACTGTGATAAGTGCTGTGAAAGAAAAGAATAGATATTGTGCTAGGAGAAAGAACAACCACTACAGTAATAATAAAAAAACAATAGGAGAAGTTTGTCAGCTTAAAAATGGCATAATAGGGGATGGGGGAAATGGAAAGATCTTGGTCAAAGGGCATAAAGTTGCAGTTATGCAGGATGAATAAGTCTAGAGACCTACTATACGAGCATGATGACCAGAGTTAACAATACTGTGATGAATACTGAAAATAAGCTAAGAGAGTAGTTTTCAGGTGCTCTCGTCACAGACAAAAATTGGTAGTTATGTGAGGAGATGATATGTTAATTAGTTGGTCATTTTGCTGTGTCTATGTATATCAAATCATCATGTTGTACACCTTAAATATATATAATTTTGGGGCTTCCCTGGTGTCACAGTGGTTGAGAGTCCGCCTGCCGATGCAGGGGACACGGGTTCATGTCCTGGTCTGGGAAGATCCCACATGCCGCGGAGCAGCTGGGCCCGTGAGCCATGGCCGCTGAGCCTGCGCGTCCGGAGCCTGTGCTCCGCAACGGGAGAGGCCACAGCAGTGAGAGGCCCGCGTACCGCAAAAAAATAAAACCAAAACAACGAATATATATAATTTTTATTTAGAATATATTTCTAAATGACATTATAAACCTTGAATAATAAAACACATACTCTTCTGGTTTTAGCCTCCTGATAAGACCAGAAGTTTAATTACAGCCTATTTCCCAGGTTATTTTCTTGACACATTGTGACAGCACAATACAAGGAGTCACTTGGTGTGAGATACCCAAAAGAACATGCCATAAATGATGAACCAGTCCTTTTTCTACACAACAATACCATACATTGCCAAAGACTTCCTTTATATAATAATGGAGTTAACTAAATGTATGAACACGTTTCTACACTAAATGTATTTTTATGCATTGAATATATTTTTGTTTGTAAAGGAATAGGGCTGGTTTTAAAACAATTTTTAAATTACATTTGGATTGGCATTCATCCTTTGGAATATGGTTTAACAACTCATTCTTCCTCCATGATTCCCAGTTCTGATTTTTATGCCCCTGAACTATTTAACAACATTAAAATGATACCTAGAGATCTGTTGCAAACAATGTGTACACACTTAACACCACTTAACTGTACACTTAAAAATGGTTAAAATGATAAATTTTATATTATGTGGTTTTCTTTACCACAGTTAAAAATCAGTGATACCAGGTCTTCCAAATTTGATGATTCCAGCTATAAGCTACTTTGCAGAATGCCTCAGCAGATGCTAACTGACAATTTTGCTCTTTCTTTTTTCTGGAACACAAAATACTATGACAAGAATGATACACAAAATTACATATTTGACTTGGTGCCTAAAAGCCACCCTGGGATCCATAACCTTGCTTAAAGATTTAAGAAAGACCTTTAGTCTACTTCTGAGAAGGTCCTTAGCCTCAAAAACTTTATCTCTCTACTTGACTTCTTAGCAGCTGTTATATTTTTTTACTGTCGTTTGTTTGACAGGATCCAGTTATAGGTTCCGATGTCTGTTTAAAGAAACAAGGAGGCTGTTGGCTTTAAAATTCCTTCATTGCTTGTGTGATCAGCATTTTCCCAGGCTTTTCTACATAGTTTGCCAAGCAAAGGGACTGACCTTTTGTAGCAAACACTTTTTCATTTCAAAATGCTCACTTTGATTTTTGTCCCATTTTATGCTCATTCCAAACTGTTTACAACCCACTAAAAATGACTGTGAATTATATGTTTGTGTAATGGATTCCTTTTGTGGTCAGAGTGGAATGTTTACTTTGAACAATTAGTTATCTTTGGGTAGATTATAGCAACTTGGAGAAAGAATGGCTAAGATTATTATTATACCTTAACTGTTTCTTTTTGGTAATTCAGCTGCAGTTAACGTGAAGTTTGAGAGAAAGACACATTAAGAATCCCATGCCATTATAAATGAAATCTATTTCTCTAATTGTGTCAGTATTTATTTAGACGTATGTATTAATATCATAAGAAGGTAAGGTTGTACACCTACACAGGAGTATACTTACCGAGTCATAAAAATTCAGAACAAGGACGATACGTAAATTCATGGATATTTACTATTATATATAGTGCATGCCTTGCTTAACATGTACTTGCAAATTAAGTAAGGCATGCCCATGTACGTACTTATTATAAAAAGAACAGGCAACATTCAGTGCACCAGTCTGCCTCTTGAGATACTACCAAGTGTTCACTTGCAAAAATAAAACTACATGGTCTATTCCCATTGCCTGATGATCTAGACCCCTGAAGGGCAGATCATAATGCCTTCCCTAGACAAGCTCTGCTCCCAGTTCTGCTAATTTTGTCCTGTTCATTCTTTCCCACTTTGGGATAATCTATTATAGTTGGATCCAGGCACGCACCAAAGGCTGATACTTCCATGAAGAATGTGTAATTTGTACTGTTTAGTTTGTGATGAGATTCTTGAAAACTTGTATGATTCTATCTTGTTCCAGAGGGACTTCTGCTTGCTAGTTTTAAAAGCAGTGAGTAAAAAAAAAAAAAAAAAAAGTAACAAAAACAAAACAAACTGATAAAAATGACATGTTCAAAAAATAAAATCAAGAGTTCAAGATAAGCAGTATTCCTTTTTCCCCAGAGAATATTTGTGGACTGAACAAAAATGTTTCTAAGAGCACTGACCTATGTCTTCCTTTTTTTTTAAGTGCTTGCTTTTTATGCCTAAAGTTAGGCATCCACATGCGTTTACAATAGCAATGATCCTCCAAGAAACTCCGTGAAAGTTTACAGCAAATTTTCCTTAGTTTTTAATTCTGAGTTAAAATCAAGTCCAGTTTAGCGTTTTTGGTGTTTTATGTTTTGTTTTAATGCAACCAATGACAGCCACCTTCCTGACAGCAGTAGTCTTGTGGGTTCAAGTTGGAATTGGCTCTTTGGGGTAGTCATGCTGGGGCCTCTGTGTTTGTAAGAAAGCCACATTCAGGGCTAGAGGGGAAGACAAAAATCAAAAAAGAGTAAACAGGAAACAGCCAGCGAGAGTATAAAAGAGAAACTGGGAAAAGACAACCAAAAGAAATCAGAGATGACAAGGTGGAGAGAGAGAAAAAAGCTGTGTTTTGCAATTAAGAAAACAAATATGGATAAAAAGACTTGCTTGTGAGGTCTGTAATGAAGAGAAGACAGACTATTGCACCAGTTACCATCTCTGCCATAGTTACCTAATGCCTACTTCCCTGTTCCAGAGAAACGTACTGCTGTTCCAGAAAATGCTTGTCAGTTAAGTCTTGCCATGAATGTTCACAAATTCTGAATGTTCACAAATTCTGTGTATAGACGTGGCTACGAATTAGTTCACTGTACTTATTAGTGACATTTAATGGAGTTTATCTACATTGAGCAATACACAACAGTCTTATTATCAAAAAAAGAGAGCTTAAGACTAACAGAAGTTAACAGAGAAATGAATGTGCAGTTCAATAACCAGAAAGGCTATCTAACGTATCCAGCAATGTGGCCCTGGTCAAATCAGTCAGCGGATATTCCCACACTTTTGAGTCCAGAATGCATACGAATAAATAATGTCTCTTCCTAGATAAAGCCTGAGTCTAATTTCCAACCTCTGCCCCCACTCCCATCCCCTTTCTAAAGTTTAGGTTCTTAACATATTTTTCCTTTGGAGTCAGTTGGAAGGAAACACAGCCAAAATTAATACCCTAGGAAATTAGCCTTTTGTTGTGGATGGAGGATTTAAATAATGCAACACCTCAACATGTCAAGATGCAGTACTCTAAATTATCCTTTAGTGGTGTCATTTATATGATGGGAGTTCTGGGTCTGGGAGTTTTGTCCATTATAAACCCCAATATTCAGAAGTTAATAGTTCAACCATAAAAATAATCTTGGCTGAAAGTTGGCAGGATGTTTAAGCCTGAAAGCAAGTGTTTACAAATGTTGAAGGAAAAAAATCACATGCTTTTGGAAAGCTTTCAGTTTTTTAAAAAATGGGAGTAATAGTGATAATAATACCACTAATAATAAGGCAGTTAGAGATTTTCAGATATTTGTTGCCTTGGGATTCAAAAATGGATTTGTAGTTTTTAAATATTTTTTTTATTCTTGTTGCATAATGTGAACCAATTGATGAAAAAGTAAATTATCAACACTTTCACAAGAGTGTCACTTTATTTTTTGAATTAATCTATTCTTTATTGGTTGAACAAAAATATATACGTTATATTTTGATAGGCATTTCCCTAGAGCTTAAAAATGTATGATAATTGAGAAGCCTTAAGTTAATTCAGGAAGCTATGAACAAGACCAAAATTTTATACTCTTTTGTGGGTTTCCTAATGAATAACATTCCCTTTCTAAATGCCTAGAAAAAATTGCCTTTTCCAAAGAATTTTCACACTTTCAGATGAAGTGTGTCCAACTTAAGCATTAATCATTAATCTGTGTATACCGTAAAAGAGACATACAGATTCCAGGAGAAATAGTTGCATTGGTCTGCATAATTGAATGTGGCATATTTTCCTCTACAGGATGTTTTAAAGTAATTTACTCATCTCCTTAATAGATTCGTGTCTTAGAGATTCTTCTGAACTCTATGAGAGGTTATCTTATAGTCTAATGGGCTGTTGAGTTAGAAATGTTTTTCCTGTGTTTAAATAATCTTTTCTATGCTAGTTTTATTCCTTTTGCCAAATTCTATACTCTTCAAGCCACTTCTATTTTCAGTTCAGAAACAAACAAACAAACAAACAAACAAACCAAGGGCAGGATGCTTTGAAAAGAAAAACTGACCGTGCAAAACCAAAATAAGTCTGAAATGATACTGCTGGAAGAGTTCTTGAGGTTTTAGTAGACCATAGACCCAAAATGTAAAGTCGTACTCTTTTTAAGAAAATAAGAATGCCCTGAGATGTAGGGTGAAAGCACCACTTATAGAAAGAAAGTATTTAAGACATCACCTTCAGTACATTGTGTGCTCCTTTCTATAGGGAGCATGGATTTATTTTTAACTCTTCACACAGTGCCTTGCACATGATGAATTCTCAATAAATGATGAAAGAATGGTTGAATTGCATTCAACATTGTTTAAATCTTGATTGGAAAGTTGTACTCCATTGCTACACCTGCAAATGGTTGAAACTAAAAAGATGAATGACCAGCAGTTGTTGGTTGAAGGCAGCTACAAGATGTGCAGAGAATAATGTAGCTTGCAAATCTTTCTTTTAAACATTTAAACCATTTCTGATGATATTATATTATATTCTAAATGACATCATTCTTTCCCATTGATACTCAGCTGTGCTAAACATTCGAAGTTATGTTTACTTTAAGATTTTATGCTCATCAATTTTTGGAAAGCACGTTTAAGTTCCGCAGCTAATAGAACATCCATTCTCATTTCATCAGAGGAAGTCATATCCCATTAGGCATTATTTCAACACCAATAGCCTGCTGTTTTTCATTTAGTAATTGAATGGCAACTATGACTTGTAAGTGACATGTCTGAGAATGGTCAGGCATAGGCTCAGGTCCCATAACCACACAGAAAGTTGAGCACCACATCTTTTCCTTTAATTCAGACTTGGAATACCATGCTGGTGCTCCTCTGTGTTAGTTTACTTCCCTGTGAATATCTCACCTTCCTGATTTAGTGTTTCTTTTCTATGTAAATATCAGGAAATTCTTAGTTTGAAGATAGATTTTGAGTTTACAGATTCTGTCAAAGAATTTGAAATAAGAAAGATATGGTCAACGACACAGACCTATCAGTTTGAAACTAATGAACAGAGGATACCAATCCTCTACATTCTGACATGGTTTTGCTACTGGATATTGATTGCATTTTCTCCAAAATTTACTTCACAGCAGAAAAAAGTTAAACTCTGCTGACACTATCAAAAGCTCTATAAAGACTTAGAATACACCAGTGTCATTAAAGGAGGACTATTACCTTTCTTGTTTTAAACATAATGCTCTTCAAGTTATGTTTTGCACTTTTGACAGTTTGGGCTAATAACTTAACTCTTGAGTATCCCTACAGAGTGGTGAGACACCCAACAGCACTGTAATCACTGTGGTAAGTTTTCTTTACTTTTGTCTTAAAGGTGAGCAGTTGGCATGTATGTGAAATTGCATAGCATAGTATTGGAGCCTATGTGTCTGGCCTAGAGTTTGACAGCATAAAAACACGCATTTCCTCTGGATTTAATTCTTGACTGACATTTCGTGCTACTCATTCTCTCAGTGTGATCTCAATGCCCCTAAAGCTTCAATGATTCCTTCAATGACTTTAAAGTTCCTAAACGGGCATGACTCCTCAAGCTACTTTTTTTTTTTTTTTTAAATAAATTTATTTATTTATTTTTGGCTGTGTTGGGTCTTCGTTTCTGTGTGAGGACTTTCACTAGTTGTGGGAAGCGGGGGCCACTCTTCATCACGGTGTGCGGGCCTCTCACTATCGCGGCCTCTCTTGTTGCGGAGCACAGGCTCAGTAGTTGTGGCTCACGGGCCCTGTTGCTCCGCGGCATGTGGGATCTTCTCGGACCAGGGCTCGAACCCGTGTCCCCTGCATTGGCAGGCAGACTCTCAACCACTGCGCCACCAGGGAAGCCTCCTCAAGCTACCTTTTTATACTCAGACCTGAGGTCCAGGAACAACCCTTTTTGAGTTTTTCCCTGGCATTCCAAATTCAACTTTTTTAAACTGAACTTAAAACTTTCCTCAACAAACCTGCTATTCCTCCTTTAGTCTTTAATTCAGTCAGTGGATTCATAACTATTTCCCCATTGCCCTAAAAAGAAATTCATTGGACATCTTAAATTCTTCTCTCTCATTATGTACAGCATCTTTCATCAGATCAAATGATCTGTACTTTTTTTACTATCTCTTTTTTTTTTTTTAAGCATTGACTAATTTAATCCTCACATCCACGGTGGCATTGGCACTTTTGTTTTTAATTAATTTATTTATTTTTGCTGTGTTGGATCTTCGTTTCTGTGCGAGGGCTTTCTCTAGTTGTGGCAAGCGGGGGCCACTCTTCATCACGGTGCGCGGGCCTCTCACTATCGCGGCCTCTCTTGTTGTGGAGCACAGGCTCAGTAGTTGTGGCTCATGGGCCCAGTTGCTCCGCGGCATGTGGGATCCTCCCAGACCAGGGCTCGAACCCGTGTCCCCTGCATTAGCAGGCAGATTCTCAACCACTGCGCCACCAGGGAAGCCCATACTATCTCTTGAAGCTGATTCTTCCTCTCACCTCCCATGGCCTTAATTGTGCTCCCATAATTTCTTTTGAGATAAACCCTCTAATTGATATCACTGCCTTTGTTCTTATTTCTTCCCAGGCCATTCTTCTCCATGCTGCCAAAATTATCCCTCTTAAATATAAATAGGATTATATTATCCCTTCTGAGAGCCTTCCCATCAGGATAAACAAAATACCATACTAGTTATTACCATAAAAAGGAGAAGCATATGACCTCTGTCTACTCTCCAGCTTTATAACCTCATAAACGGCTTCCTATGCTCCAAATACATGAAGTTTTCCAAAGGCTGATATTCCTTCCATGAACTGTTTTCTCTCCTTAAAGACCCTTTCCATACCCATTTACCTGCCAAATTCCGATTGATCCTCTTGGGCATAGCACCAGAGTCACCCTCAACAATGAATGTTCTCTGACTCATACCCTCAACCACCTCTCTGTGGTCTCTTGAACATTAGTAGCCACCCCTCTCCACAGTGTTCCAGTAAGAGCTTTGCTTCCCCAACATAGCCTTTATTGCATGCAACCATAACGGCTGGTTTCATAGCCCTTTCCCCACCTAGAATGTGAGTCCTGGAGTCTAGAGACGGTCTGGTTCATCCCTGCCTCCTCACTGCTCAGCACACTAGAGCTGGCATATGTAGGGGTTCCAGTCAAGATGGACGATTAAATGGATGAATAGATGGATATTATCCAAGATTTCTTTTCACTCATCCACCCAAGCATCCATCCTTAGAGAATCAAATTCTATGCTGAGTGGCTGCTTCCCACCAGCTATCTATTTTACGTTCGGTAGTGTATATATGTCCATGCCACTGTCTCACTTCATCCCAGGGATATCAGCTCAGTGCTTTGTGACCACCTAGAGGGGGTGGGATAGGGAGGGTGGGAGGGAGGGAGACACAAGAGGGAGGGGATATGGGGATATATGTATACATATAGCTGATTCACTTTGTTATACAGCAGAAACTAACACACCATTGTAAAGCAATTATACTCCAATAAAGATATTAAAAAAAAATTCTATGCTGAAGATTCATTGAACTGCTAGAAGAGATAGTGATTAAATGTCTCTTAAAACACAATGTAAAGTTACATTATCTGGAAAGGTAAAGAAGCTGCCTTAAAAGAGTTGTTTTGTTTTGTTTGGCGTTTGCATCATGGTATGATATGTGTATATATATCCACCTCAGTCTGTATCCATGTTTATATCTATATGACATACCATATTAGCAATAATCTCTAATAGGATAAGACAGAACAAAAATAGAGCAATGACCCTGGTGTTCAGGACAGGTTTCAGACAAAACTGACTTGCTTATCCTTAAGAGGCAGAAACCAGTCTCTCAACAAACAGTGTTAAATTGCTTCATAAACCTGAGAGATTCAACTAACTAAAGAGAAATTTAATGCTTTTGAGACCTACCAGTGTCATAAGAGTAGAACTATCATGTTCCTGGTTCAAAAAATTATGTTTTTTATATATAAACCTCCAGGCATTGTGCCTACTTCCCTGTAAGTTTGTGTATAATTTTTCCCATTATCACCCCCTAGGTCTCTTTCACCATCACCACTTTCCAGGCATCTACCATCCACTGAATAGCCATGTTTCTGATTATCTTTTCCCAGATGTATTAGCTTGCATTATTTAAGGCTGAATCTCATTTTATTATTTCCTGCTCGTATTTCTAAACTCCTGAAGTCCATTTGTATGATTCTTTTGTCTTCACAGATGTCCACAGTTCCTCCCAATTTAGTATCATCAGCAAATTTAATTAATGCTCTGTTTACCTTTCCTTCTAATGAAACCAGTCCCTTGTTTCATTTCATCATACAAAGTAAAAACGTATTGGCAATAAAACAGTCTGAAGAAATGTTCCCTCACTGTAGGAGGGGAAGTTAAAGATACAGCAAAGAACCATGTGGTAAGGAGTGGACAGGGCAGCAGGGCGGTGAGCTAGTTTGCTGTTGCCCTAAAGGAAAACCTTCACAGCAGCTGCACTCTGGCAGATTGCCTGGGTTGGTGCTGGGTGGGCGGGGTGTGTGTGTGTGCGTGCGCACGTGCGCGTGTTCTGGAATGTAGCTCTATTACCCCAACTGAGGACTTTTTATGAAAGATATTTATTGATATCTGAAAAGCACGTTTAAAAGTATAAATACAAATATAAATGTAAGCTAGTAACATTTACTCCATAGTGTAGCCACAAACCTAGATGTGAATATATGCATCTGGGTATACACAGGCTCGCAATTATTTTCAGCAGGATTTTTCTAACATTCACCACTGTCTAAGTTTTTATCTTAGTCCTTAACTTGACAAAAGCTTTAAACCCGAATTACCCATTGGGTTTAAATCAAATCCCTTATAACTAGTAGACTTATGAAATAAAGCCAGAGAACTTTTTCAGTTGTATCCCACAGGCAAATGTCAGTAAAAATATTTTAACCTCTAGAATTAATAGGCTGAAAAATTGAACTTGATCGGAGAAAGAAGCCTTACTTGTTAACTTTAAGGTAGGCAAGTTTACACGCAAAGAATTACACCATTAGTCTTTGAAGTTGTGTTCATACAGATATGGTATGATTTATGTAAGGAAAGCAAAGGTGACATTTATTAAGCACCCACTATGTGCGACACATAATGCTAGTGCTTTCCAACATGAGTCAGTACTATACATTTAAAGCTTATATTAATTACTACCTGATACTCCAAATTGTATTCCTAATTCCAGTAAATCTCTTAAACATTTGCCATGTTGTATATGAAAAGTCAGTCTTCAGAATGTGGGTGAATTAGTTTAAATCCATTGACTCCACAGGAAAAAAATCTTTCAAATTTATGCTTTGATTAGGACAGACAGATGGTAGACCAGCATCTCTATTGTTATATACAGAAGATAATACACGTTTGCAATGTTGAAATTAAGGCTGATACATACTTTACATATAGCGCAAGGTCACCAAAGATGTCATCACCGAGGCACGGTGTTAACAAAATAGTGACTGGGAATATGGTTAAGCAGTTACAGCCTTGTATTGTTTTTGCAGTGAGAAAAATCTGATGCATGATGCATTCTTATGACAGAATTTTCTCAGATGCCAAGACTTTACAGGCATAACTTCCATAAGCTTTAATGGGAGTTTCCTGCCAGCACCTGTTATGGTGAAGAGTTCTTACTTTTTTTTTTTTTTTTTTTTTTTTTTTTTGGTACGCGGGCCTCTCACTGCTGTGGCCCCTCCCGTTGCGGAGCACAGGCTCCGGACGCGCAGGCCCAGCGGCCATGGCTCACGGGCCCAGCCGCTCCGCGGCACGCGGGATCCTCCCGGACCGGGGCACGAACCCACGTCCCCTGCATCGGCAGGCGGACTCCCAATCACCGCGCCACCAGGGAAGCCCAAGAGTTCTTACTTTTCACACACAATCCAAGACTGGCTTGGAATACTGACTTGGAAAAACTAATATAGTGAAACCTTCTTGTAATGTTTCCTCACATATAATGTTCATCATTTAATCCTTGGTCTGATATATGTATGAGCATGTTTTCCATACAAATTCTTTTCCCACAAGAAAGACTTCTTTTCACAAGCTGTTTATGAATACGAGCAGATAAAACAATTATTCTTAGCAGGTAAACTAAGGGAAAAGTTATTAAGCTAGAAATTGAATTAATGGTAGAAAACAACTCTTCTTAACTGAAAATAGTTCTAGAACTAGATTGTAGATTCCTGAGGAACCAACAGAAACAATTAGAGTACCGCGTGCAAAAAGCAATACCAGTGGCTCTAAAAGAAGATCACATGTTAAAATAATATAGTTTGGTCATATTTTCTCATATATTTAAAGACTAAAGTGTAGGGACTTTTAATATTTAAAGGGATATTGCATATTTAATCCCATGGATAAATTAGCGGGATAAAGTTTTGTGTAGAGGAGAAAGAGTTTAAAGAATTCTTTTCCATATTTTGAAATTAACTGCCGCAAATTCCCATTACCAAAACTGAAACAAAAATAAACAAAAAGGTTATAGCACTTCTGTTTAACTAAAATTGTTGGAGATTGCACAGAAATGCTATTCTATGAACAACCTCTCTTTTGAAGGTATTTGAAATCTCTTCTTATTTACTATTTCTAACACACCTAGCATATAAGAGGGAAAACAGACCTTCATACTCAAAGTCCTGAATCATTTATTGTCATTTTCTTGTTTGACAGCATGCTGGGCGGGGGAAATGCTTTTCACTTGTCAAACATTGTCAAATATTAAATTTTTAGCTCATATTTATAGCAAGATTTTATAATTAATACTGGTAGGTAACAGAGTTAAAGTTGAAAGGAGTCTGAACCCCTGAAACCTTAAGAAGACAATTACAAACCTGTTAGTGAAATTTCTTATGGGGCAAAACATGAGTTCTGAAGAAGGATAACTCCAGGATGATGATGATGTATTTTGGGTACTCATTTACCCCCTTCCTTCTTTCTCTTTGCTGGATGGCTGCATTACTCCATACTGTTCCCTTCAGCACTGTGTCTGACCTCTAGTACCCTTCTCCTGGCCAACCTGCCTCAAGAATATCATTTATACTTCAGCCTGAAGTTCAGACACCCTTATGACTGAATATTACCTTGAGTACAGTTGTTCTAAAAGGCATCAATAAACTGGCATCAAATGGCTTTGTCTCTTATTAGAGTATATTCAAGCACCAGAGAAGGGGTTTTGTTTTGTTTGACAAGGCAAAGAAGGGAAAAGGGAATCATATTGACACCTCTAAGAGCAGGCTATGTTCCCAAGCTTAGTACCTTCCTCCTCTCTAGGGCTTTTGCTTGTAGTACACTTTGCTCTAAACTTTGGCAAAATAAGGTCATTATTTTGTTTTTATATTCTAACCAATGGGTTGGTAGAAATGCATTTGTTTCTGTTTATAGTAGTCTTTGTTAAGGTTTGTTTGAAAACTTGAGAGTCGGTTGGGAATCTAGGACCTCGTGAGTCCGCCATTGTTCAGTGCCATGTGATCTCCAGTGGAGGCTGAAGAGTTTTAGGCTAAGTTACTGAGAGACTTAAGGACACAAGAGAGGAGAGGTGTCTGATGGAGCTAGTCATCTATACACAGACAGCTCCATATGCAGTGCAGGTGCAGAAGAATGATGCAGTGAGAGAAGAATGATGCCAGACTATGTTTTCTGCAGGCCCTACCCAGAGGAGACAGGCTTGTGTACGTCATTATTCCAAGGAGATACAGAGGTCTCATAATTCCAAGGAAGAACAGTGTGTCTCTTAACAACATTTCAATCTGTAGAGCAAAGCCCTATATGGATTTATATAAGCTCAGTTTTTCTTTTTTTTTTTTGCGGTAGGCGGGCCTCTCACTGCCGTGGCCTCTCCCGTTGCGGAGCACAGGCTCCGGACGCGCAGGCTCAGCGGCCACGGCTCACGGGCCCAGCCGCTCCGTGGCATGCGGGATCCTCCCGGACCGGGGCACGAACCCGTGTCCCCTGCATCGGCAGGCGGACTCTCAACCACTGCACCACCAGGGAAGCCCCTAAGCTCAGTTTTTGAACTTCAGTTTAGAGCATTACACTCACCTAAAAGAAAAAGCGTGGTATAAGTTGTCCCAGAAGAAAGATAGATCATTTATTACACTTCCCATATATTGGGAAATTATCATGATAATAAAAATAAATCATATTTAAGAATAAATTGTATTTAGTCAAACTGAAAAACGTGCCTCTCCTCCCCACAAATCTTTAAATACAGTAAGAACACTCCATTTTCCTATGTCCAGTGTATCTGAGAATATAAGGGTGAGCATTTGGATAATAGCAACTACCCATTTGCATTAGCTTGAACCCAACATGTTACATCCACTTCCTTTTCTTTTCTTCTCCCATTATTTATTATACTTGACACTTATCCTTCATCTCTTCCTGTTCCACATCCTCCACAAGTGAACTCTTGCTCTATTTGCCTTCCTTTTAGCTAAAGTCTGCTCTCAAGACAAGATCTAATAGATTGATCCACACTAAAGTGTACATGATTAGTGAAGTTTTATGTGAAATCCCTCCATGGGATTTAAAGACAAAGGAATAAAACTCTAATTACAGAATTTTGAACGTAAGCAATACTATGTAAAAGAAATATTTTAAGATGAAATTATCTTCCCAAAAATTCTAAAAGAAATTGTAAATATAGCCTCTATAATTAATGTTAGGGCTAACCTTGGGGACCAATGAAATAAAATCTAGGTCATCAAATTGATAGTCTTTTATTTCTGTCTTCTGTAGCCCTGAAAGTCAGCTATAGTAACTGATGATGGATTTTCTAATATTATTTTCAAAGTTCAAGATTGGCCAGACCTTGGTGGAATTAGGAAAATTAAGATACTCTTTACTTAAATTTAAGACAATGGAAAACATGAAATGCATTTGTAACTTGGTTTCTTACCACTTCGAAAAATCACACATGTGGAAGAGACACTCGGTAAATAGTGTGTTAATAAACATCAACATATGTAACACATCTTTGCTTAATATACCTTCTTTCCATGACAACAGGTCAGAAAGAAGTGATAGATGCTAAATATCTAATGATAGATGTTAAATATGTGTGTGTATGTATACACACACAAATATTTCAGTAAGACTTTTGATGTAGACCCAAGTGACAAAATCATTCAGAAGCAAGAAATCTGGTTTGTATTACACTAGTGCTAATGAGTTTAAAAAGAGAACAATTGGTACTGGAATGCCTTTTTTTAAGGCAACAAGTCATGTTTTGAGCAACTAGAGTCTGTGCAATTGTTTGCTAGATAGTTCACAGTCCTCAAGTAGTCAAAAATGAAGCTGAGCAGATAGGTCTCTCTTACACCACTAAAGGAAGTCTTCCCCTAATCTTTCTGCTTGTAATATGATAATAGAAGTTTAAAAAGCCGACCTCAGTGATAGCTCTGAGCATTTATCTATATATTCCATTTTGTAGAAGTCTTAAAATCAATGGTTTAAATTGTCTGGGTATACTTAGAGCTTCTAATTAGGGGAAATGATTGTCTTTTTATCTCTCTTCCAGTGACTTATATTTATATCTCCAAACCTGGGTGTGATTTGTCCAGTAACTTGTGAAATACTTAAATTTTGAGATTTTTACTGTGTCACCTAAAGATTTGGAATCTGATATCATGGGTCTTAAAGCATCTTTCAGCTAAATTAGAGGTATAAAATAGAACATTCAAGGACATGGTAGATTTAGGATAATCTCCCAATCTTTTTCAAATGAGCCCTTCGGAACACACACCCATATCATAAGAAAGAAATGTAATCTATGACATAATACTTTGGTAATAAAATAAATATCATAATTATCATTTGTTTGCTAAAGTTTCATATATATTATATGCCTACATATTTTACATGAAACATCTATATACACACATATGAAACTTAACAGTTTTAGGATATAATGTGAAATTGAATATATACCATGATGGTGTTTCCTTCTAAAGTTGACTACAGAGCTTATATACCAACCTGAGTGTATTGCTTGGATGTGTCATATATGTAAAAGTATTAGAGATTACAGGTGCCATTGTCACTGATGCATGACTAATGCATGTCACTAATGCACTGTTGCTTCAGAAGATGCTGGTGCTATGGCTCCATTACATCTGGACTGTGTACTCTTTGTTCTTTGCTGTATTCCAAGTGCCTAGCACACTTTTGCTACATAGTAAGTGCTTAATCAATATTCGTTAAATTGCATAGACAGTTGGAGTTTACCAGCTC
The DNA here is from genome assembly GCF_964374135.1 of Grampus griseus. Taxonomy (NCBI): domain Eukaryota; kingdom Metazoa; phylum Chordata; class Mammalia; order Artiodactyla; family Delphinidae; genus Grampus; species Grampus griseus. The sequence goes on along the minus strand of NC_139001.1, from coordinate 86,178,549 downwards.
AAGGTCTTTCCATCTAGAATGTATTGAAATTTTTCTGTCCTTCCATTTAACCACAATCTAGCACAGGTCCTTCTGCCAAATAGGGAGGATTATGCACTAGCCCCATGTTTCTGTTTAGCAGGAGTATTAACAGTACCTACTCAGTAGTTTATCCTGTATTCTCAAAAAGAAAACAATAATCTTATGTTTCTTGAGAAAAGGAAGTCCAGTCTTTTTAGTCTCATCCATTGTCATGGTTAGAAGCATATTCTTTGACTAGGAAAGAGTCTAATGACACAGAATTTCTCAGAAGTTTGGGAGAGCATTAAGAAGTTGAGAAGAACCATCTTGTCTGTGATGTAAACAGGACTTGTGGGTATTGATAGGATTAAACAGGTTTGTAGACTGTTTTGCCTTTGTGGATGGAATTCAGCTTCCCTGACCCACTCTAGAAGCAGCAGCCAGAATGGGCTCTCTCTCTCACCTGAATGCTTAGCAGAGCCAAGCCATCAAAACCCTCCAGGAAGTGGCTAGCCAAAGGGTCTGAATTAGAGGCACCTCCCCAAAGAAGATCAAAAGTTATGCTCCACCAACACAGAGACACTGAGAAATGGTTGAATGTGTTCTAAATTAAACTGCCCTGGTGGTGAGCAGAGATCTGCCAAAATCTTTCAATTAATCACTTTTACCTCAGGGCAGAGTTAGGCCTAAGAGTATTTCAATAGGTTTTTATTGGAACAGAGTTATTTCAGATATTAAACTATGTTGCACAAAGTAAAAATAATGTTATTTTTAAGTTGCTACTCTTGTTAAATAAAAGTTGGCAAGCATTCTTGGGGTCTGTATTGTGTCTGTGTATTTGTATGTGTGTGGCTTTTTCCTGTGCCATAAGCCTCATTGATTTATACAAGTGAACAGCAATGAATTAGGTGGTAAATATATTCATATAATCATTTTCATTAATAATATGTTGCACATAATAGAAGAAAAGTTTTAAGTATATAATTCTTTGCAACACAATTGAGATATTTTTTTCCTACGTCTTCAGCAATAAGTTAATTAGAATCACCTGCATTTCCTTGGATGGACACCAAATGGATTGCAAACAAAAACAGATTAAAATAGCTGCTGGAGCTCATGGCATACAGATGACAAGATTCACAAAAAGGACAACAAGGCACTGAAAATGTTCACTTTTCAAACAATTTTAGAGGAAATTTAGCTCTTGCAACCTCTCTGTAAAAGCTGCTTATAAGTGTTTTGCTGAAAGGCTAGAATGGCTTTGTTTCTGATCCCTTGATGAGTGAGAGAAATGTTTAAGAAAGATCACTTTACAGAGAGATTCAGGCTGAAATGTGATGACTGTGATTCAAGCCAAGCCAAAAATTACAGTTCAGAATGAAAGGGGAGGGGACGTGGTTTGGGAATCCATTTTCCCACATTCCTGAATCTCAATCATCCCAGCCAATGTTTTAAAAAAAAGTCCAATGGAAAACAATGAAGTCACTTTGTTTAGATGTTTAAAAAAATAGAGGTGGAGGGACTGAAAAGAATGAGAGTAAATTTATAAATTTTAGATCAATATCGATTTCAAGTATGATGGGATCAAAGTCTAGACTTCATATAACTATAATGACTTCATCACACAAGGGGCAATTTTTAAGTGTTTTCTTCTTGTTTGTGTTGGTAAGCCTTTTATTGCATATCTTTAACTTATAAGAGAGTTTGTTGCTAGAATTTTAAAAAGAAAAAAAGTATACATGGGCATAGTCTACAGATTACTCTCCCCTAGGCCTCAAGCTTTCCTTAGGAATGGCATCGTCGGGCAACTAGTTTTCTATCCATAAACCTGCTGTGGCCATCCACTCCTGTCTGGACCTCAGGTTATGCTGGCATGTTTACTTGCAAACTACCAGATGATAATGGCCAACCAAATTAGACTGTTTATTCATATGACTCCTATTTATTCTAGAGAAACACTGAGCAAGTCACAATACCAAAAGAATGATTTATTTACATCAGCATGATCACAGCATAACATAACAATAGAACTCAAACCTACAAGAAACTCAGAGAACGATAGGAGATGAGCTAAATACAACCTCCAACTTCAATGTCTTCCAGACACATGTGATTTTCCTTCAAGACAAGTGCTCTCACTTAATGATACTTAGAATCATTCACCAGTATTTGTCTTCAAGACTAACGTTTAAAAGAAAGAAACATGTAAGAGAATTTATTAAAGACTATTTCTAGGTACTTTGTTTTCCACTTTCCAGAAATCATTTCAGGTGGTTATCTTTAGTCTTATCAAATCAAAGAGGTTAGGATTCCTAGTCAAATTTCACAAGCATACTCAAGCTCTCTCTGAAGTTCTTCTTACTTTGAGTTTATTTCCAATATTATTCAAGTCTTAAGATTGGTATAATTCTGTAAATTATGTTTATTTCTACCATCCTTCAGGCTCATACTCATAGGCCTCAAATTCTCAGCTAAGTTTAAACAATTACTTTCTAGCAATGTAACTCTTTACAAGAATATTTAGTAATAGTGAAAAGTAAGATAGCCAGCTCTTCCCCCCCATACACAATCCCTAAGTGCTAGTGTTGTAGATCTTTTCAAGGCATAAGTGGTACAGTACAGCCCAGTAGAAATGGATCAGTAACGCCATTAACACTCAGGATATTTTGTCCTTTTCCTCTTCCAATTTTAAATTTGTCTTCCCAGGCTGCTTAAGATGTTAGGACTGCACAGAAAAGTGAATATGACTTGATAAATAGGTAGGTAGGTAGGTAGGTAGGTAGATAGATACATAGATAAAGAATTTTTTGCTAGGACCCTTAACAATTTTATTTCCTAGTGTAATAGCTTAAACAGATGGGGAGGTTGGGTGGGAAATATTTGATAATGATCCTAACCACTCAAGTGTTCAATGAAAAGTCCTTGAAGAGGAAATCAACATCCTTCCTTCTGAGCCAAGATTCTTCATTTTTGGTATCATTTTGTCCTTAGTCTCATATATTGTTTCATTTACTTTGCAATTTCAATTTTAGGATATTTAATTTAAGTCTGGAATTTGCTCCTATCTACAGAGTAGGCTACATAAACAATATATAATAATGGTTCATTTATTAGCATCACAGTTTCTAAGCAGTTTTCTCGCGGGGGGGGTGGGGGGAAATACCCTTCTCTTGGTGACCTATTTAAAGTCTAACATTTTTAATTTATCAACAAATGCTTGGTTCTTCCATGTGTTAAGAAAACAAAATTCTTCTTTTCCATATGAATATACTATAAAATATCTGGTAGATGAAAAACTTACTTCATTCAGAAATGAGTAACCTAAAATGCTAACAAAATCAAACAAACAAAATGTAAAGGAAAATTGAAGAAAAGTATTTTGTTATGATATTAAAAAGAAAAACTTATTGCAACAATTGTCTCCATGAAACAAGAATTTATTGCAGAGAATAAGGAAGTAGGAAAAGGAAGGTAGGAAAAACATCAAAATAAGATAAAAATTTAAAAAGAAAGGGCTCATGAAACAAATGGAAGAGAAAAATAAAACAATCTCAGTAATAAAGGGAACACTGGAAAAAGGATTAATGACAATAGGAACTTCTGAAGACAAAGAAAAGGACAGGAGCGAGGCAAAAAAATGAGGGGTATACTGATCCTGGACCCTGTATGAACAAATTCTGCCAACATTAGATTTGGATTCACATAATAAGTGTTTTAAATATTCATAATTTATCTCACATGGATCATTTATATCCTATAGGTTATTACTGAAAAGAAAGTTATTATATAGCAGTATCTTTACAATCCAGTGAAACTTTTGTTTTCAGCATTAAAAAGTCTCTCTTTATGAAAAACAACTCAGGCCCCCGCCATTAAGTTGGCAGACTGAAAAAACATGTCTGATTCTCCTTCCTCAAAAATATCCCAATTAAATAATAGAAAAGATATGTTGGAAAAGAAAAAAAAAAAAAAGTGGTGCTGCAAACAGAAAAGGTACCATCAGCAGACCAGAAATAGAAATTCCAGGAAGACAGAAAGCAGATGGGATCAAACAAGTAAAGATATTAGAGCAAAAGAAACACCATTCTCAGACACCATAATTAGGCACAGTTCTTCCCAGGGATGTCCTAGAGATTATCCAAGCTTAGAGTTAACAAATAAAAAGAGCAAAAATTGGCAAGAGGACAGTAAGTAAAGTAATGCACCAAATACTGGATCTAACGTGTGGGAGAGCTGGGCCCCTCTCCATTTACCTTGCAGCAAGGAAGTCCTCGCATGAGAATAGGTTCTGCAAGGACAAATAAGAGGATGCTGGCATCTAAGAAGGAAAGCAGTGGAGAATGAAGTATCTCAGGTCTTCTACAGCAGGCATAGAATTAGAGAACTTTGCCAAGAAGCAAAATAGTTAAAGTATTCCATGTCCCAAAATCAGTCCTCCTTACTTCAGTCCTCCTTACTGAAGACCTCTAGCCTACTATCTACTCACCACCCATTGATACTGCAGGAACCCCTCACTGAGCCTAACAATTTAAGATTGAAGCCTGTTGAGGGTAAAAAGATGTGTATAAATACAGAAATACCCATGACCATCATTTATTCTAGTTAATTTTGTCTTTCATCATAGGAGTATTCTGATATTTGAACATCCATCTTAAAGAAATTCTAGATGGAGAGAAAAGGGACAGTAGAGGGAAGGGTATATAAAGCAAATAATATAAGAAAATGTTTAGATACTTCTGAGTGAAATTTTACTTATACAAGTGTAAAGAGAAAATCTTTTTTTAAAAAATCATGAACGAAAAATTGATTTACCTACAAAACATTAAGAATCAACTTGATATCTTTAGTTGCTAGAAGATAGTGGAACATTACTTTTCAAAGTTAGAAAAGTAAAAAATAATAAAACTCAAATACTTAAATCAACAAATATGAAGCAAAATAAAACAGTCTTTTTAAAAATTTTTTTATTGAAGTATAGTTGATTTACAATGTTGTGTTAATTTCTTCTGTACAGCAAAGTGACTCAGTTATACATATATACATATAGAGATCTATATTCTTTTTCATATTCTTTTCCATTATGGTTTGTTGCAGAATACTGAATATAAATCCCTGTGCTATACGGTATGACATTGTTTTTTATCTAAAACAGTCATTGAGATGGAAGAAGTAAGAAAATTTACCAACCACATACTTTTGTGAAAAAAAAAAACACTAAAAAAATAAATCCAAGAAAGAATAACAGTGGAATACAAGAGAGGAGCAGTAGTTGACTCTGACCTAGAGCTGCACCGTCCAAGATGGTGGTCATAAGCCACATGTGGTTGAGTTATTTAAAATAAGATAAAATAAAAATTCAGTTGTTCAGTTGCGTTAACCACATTTCAAGTGTTCAGCAGCCAGCCTCATGTGGCCGGTGACAGTTGGTCTGGAGAGTTAATATATAGAACATTTCCACCATTACAGAAAGTTCTATTGGGCAGCACTTAATTTGAGGAAATGAAGGAACCTATAATAGAAGACGACACATGAGACCTTGACTTTGGGGAGATCTTTGTGAAACAAAATTTTAATGTGGAACCCGATCACATTCATTTTTTTAATAGTGACTTATATTAACCCATAGATAAGTCAAAAATATTTATAAAGAATAAAATGTTCTAAACTTTGAGAAAATAAGAAATAATAACATAAAGAATAAAGTTGGAAGTTATGAGGGAGAAGAGAAAGGGAAGGAAGAGTAAATGCACTAAGTTCCTTATTTTTTTTTTATACACAGAGGTAGTTTGATATATTAAGATATAGAAATAGACAAATGTAACTAATAATAACAAACCGTAAATAGATAAGTGGTAGGAGCTATGGACTCTTTGTTTTTTATGATAGGGAGTGAATAAATACCAAAGTTAATAAATTAATAAACAGAAATGTGATACATTAACATAAAATGAGTAACAATAAAAGAACTAAAACAGAACTGTTAACAATGACTGTATTTGGACAGCAGGATGAGGTAGATACTTACTTTTCATTGTATAATCTTGTGTGGTTTAAATTTTCATTTTTAACAAGGAAGTATATTGCCTCTATAGTAAAAAAAAAAATCCATTTAAAATGGCTATTATAAAGTCATAAGGTTTTCCTATAGAATAAAATCCTTGTTTGACAATCAGAATTGTGTCAACTGTTTTCTAAGGTAGTTGTTCTTGAAGGATGACTATCTCACAAGGAATTAGTAATAATTAAATAGAGCCAGCAAAAGATACAGGATAAATACAAGCCATTGAGACAGAGTAAAAATTAAATTTAGAAAGAGTTTCCATTTATATCCTGTACTCTCAGTCACTGAACTTCAAGTGTGTGATCAGATAAGTTAGCAATATAAAGTTGGAAACACTTCACTTTAAAGGAGGAGGAAATGTGTGCCATTTGAAATGATCCAAAACCTCTCACATTGAGCTCTGAAACCAAGCAGGACCTTTAGGAGGATAGAGAAGGAAACGTGCAGCACTCTTTGGGGGCAGTCTGGGCGTTCCTGCGCTCACTTGTTCTTGCCAGAGGGAGAAGCCAGAAGACCAAAGCAATGCGAGAATGACTCTACTTGCGGTAGCTCTGGCCTCCTAGGAATTAGGAAGTGCCATAAATCTCAGGAGAGAGACTGTAAAATTCCCAGCCCATATTTCAGACTCCAGAGGTTCAGATGCATTTTGTTATATTCCAGAAAAACAAGCAGGCTTTTTGGGCACACCTCTCAACCAGGCTCAAACTCCACATCTTCGTGATTTGTCCATAATTTGAGCTACCAAGAATGCTACCTAATCCACAGTTTGCAGCTATTTTTAACAGACTCAACTGCATTGTTGAAAACTACCCATATTTTGGCAGATAAGTCAGTCAACTCTGGAAACAGTGCTGGTCTCTTAGATTTCTTTTTGGAAAGTGTCTAAGATTTATGGTGGGAATTACACATGACAGCTGCATTCTTTCCACTGGGTTTAGACCACCATTTGGTCTAATAACTCCTAATTGTGTGTCTATCCTAGTCTAAGCTTCTTCAGGGAAAAAAAAAAAAAAAGGGGGGGGGGAAGACTTTTGAAAATCCCCTACAGCAGTACCCAGTGATTTCTGTCAACAGTAAACACTGTTTTGAAACTTAAGAAGGTCAGCTGATGAGGAACAAATAAAAGACATTTCGGTGAATGTGAATTTCTTTAGAGAATTTTTCATTAACATTACATTAATGCTGGTCTGATAAAAATAAATGTAAAATGTTTTAGTTTCATTGTGTTCCCAAAGTATTTTTAGCATAACAGGCAAAATTCCTGTCAGCATTTTCAGTCATGGTATTTTCTTAAAAGAAGTACCTCTTCAGTGATTTTTCTCCAAACTTCACCAAAGCACAACATGGATACCTTGAAGACATTGCTCATTTAAAAATCATAAGAGGTCTAATTATATTTCCAAAATAAGTAGTTTCCAATCCAGCAAGGATAATGTGGTCATGAAAAGGATGTCCAAATCCACCAATTTACATTGGTTTGGCTTGGCATGACTTTCAAAGTTCTTGGAGCAAAAAGAGGATGGCACGTGAATCATTCTAATTTGGGTTCGATTCCCAGGACTTAGGGTTTGCCATTCTGTGAGCCATTCGGGGGGAGAGCTAATCAACTATAAGACTGTACCTATGTAATTTATAACTGCTAAAATTCACTGATGTGTTCCAGATTATTTTGCAAAATGTAATACCCTCCTTTTTAATATATACTTTGTCATTTTCACTCTATTTATGTAATTTAAAAAGTATGATAGCAGGGGAGCATGAGCCATTCAAAGCAGGAGCCAGTAATGCCAGAGATTGTTATCCTTCATAAGATATATGGTGTTGATATCTCTATATCTAAAGGGCTTGGAAGTTCTGTCAAGTTAGATTCAAATTGCATCTAATGTGTTTTGCTTTACTCCTTCTTTCTGGTTTCTAACGTAAGCCACAAAGCAGTTTCTCTACTGTGACTTAGTTCTGCAACCACAGTGGTCACACTGGTCTGAGTTACCCTCCCTGTCTCCATTCCCAACCCTCCCTTCTTTTATTCCAGAAGAAAATTAGGTTATTAATTTAGGATGAGGCTGCTTTGTTTGAACAGTATAGTGCTTTCCAATTGCTCATACGTAATATAACCAACCCATACTGCTCTTTCAAATGTTTTTGATTACTGAACTTAAAAAAAAAAAAACCTTGTACTGAAATTTATGAAAGATCAAAGGGATACTTCCTATGTTGTAACTTTAAATTTCTGTAAGAGAAAAAGTTTTCAGATAGTAGGGAATTTCATTAATTGAAATTCAGTTTACAACTCTAGACAACACATGCATTTCAATAACATGTAAAATAATATTAGAAAAGGAACAGTTCTAGCTTCAAAATAAAAATGCACTTGATTTATACCTATAAAGAGATATGCTTATTAAAATGAGGCTTAAGTAAGGTCCTTATTTGTAATAAAAATTTGTTGGGATTCAAATAATTTTATTTACTGTTGACCTTTGATAAAGGTCCAACTAATTAGCAAAACAAAAATTAATTTAAAAAGAAATATATGGTAAATTTTCTCATTTTTTATTGTAATAGTTGTTGACATTTCATTTTTAATAATTACTTTAAATAGGGCTAATTTGACCAATTCTTTGCAAAAAACATATATTAAGGGCTTCCCTGGTGGCGCAGTGGTTGAGAGTCTGCCTGCCGATGCAGGGGACACGGGTTCGTGCCACGGTCCGGGAGGGTCCCACGTGCCGCAGAGCGGCTGGGCCCGTGAGCCATGGCCGCTGAGCCTGCGCGTCCGGAGCCTGTGCTCCGCGGCGGGAGAGGCCACAGTAGTGAGAGGCCCGCGTACCGCAAAAAAAAAAAAAAAAAAACCAAACAAACAAAAAAACATATATTAAGATTTCTTGTTTGAGAAAAATGTAGACCTGCATACTGCATCAATGTTTCTATTTTCCAAAGTATTATTTTTCTCAAGTTCCTTCAGAGCAACTGATAACTGGTGGAACATCATGAACGCTTTCATTTGGTAAAACTTTGTTTGACTTTGTGATGGCAAGGAAGATGACCTTATTCACCATTTGTGGTTCTGAATGACCTTTGACTATTTCCAAACCAAAATCTATCACCAAAGGCCCCAACTTGCATCAATAAACATTTTTCTATAGACAATATGGAGTCACTGGAGGTCATTTTAGAGAAGAATTTCAAAATGTTTTCCCTAAGGACTACATGTTTAGAAAAAGTACAGATACCCACAAGAGGGAGAACTTTGAAAGGGACACACTTTAATGCATAAGTTTTAAAATTTTAAAAATCTATCACATTTTTTAAATATATAGGTTAAAGCTAAGTACCAAACACTAGCTAAATGACAAAGCAAAAAAAGAAAATAGTTGATAAATTATTACGTTTCTGAGCACATGTGCATAAACTGAAGACCAGCATGATCTAATACTGAAACTAAAAATCAAACGTTAGGAAAGTTTTAATTAAGATGATTGTCACATTTAAGTTGTCGAGAGCACATTGTACTTAAAAATGAATCAAAGGAGTGCCCTTTGATTAATGGAGCTATTTTGTGCATCAGAAAACAAAAAAAAAAGAATGCATTTGATTTTTATAAATGTATGTGTCTTAGACATTTTCACCACACACTAATAGGTGTCCAGCCTCATCTCAATTCCTCACAAATTCACAGATTCATAGTTCTCAGGAAGGAACAGAGGCTCACTAATTTATTATTAGACTATTCTAGAACTACAAAACTCACAAATTAATACATTTGTTAATAGCTATTCCATTTTATTGACATTATATGTAAGTTATTACATGGAAGAGTATAGTGAGGATGAGTACGTGGGAAACAGAGGGCTTTTTTTTTTTTTTTTTTTTGGCCGTGCTGCACGGCTTTTGGTCTTAGTTCCCCAATTAGGGATCGAACCAGGGACCTGGACAGTGAGAGCGTGGAGTCCTAACCACAGTGAAAATGCTCTGTATATGCTGTAATAATGGATACAAGTCATTATACATTTGTCCAAACCAATAGAATGTACAACACCAAGACTGAACCCTAATGTAAACTATGGACTTTAGCTGTATCAATGTTGTTTTCATCAGTTTTAACAAACGTATCTCTCTGATGGGGGATGTTGATAATGGGAGAGGCTATGCATGTGCAGGGGCAAGGGGTATGTGGGAAACCTCTGTACCTTCCCTTCAATCTTGATATAAACTTAAAATTGCTCTAAAAAATAATGTCTTAAAACTGAATGAATAATGGCTTTGATTTATGCCATTAATATCAGTATTACACATTAAGTCATTCTGTCCTAACCTACTGATGATATATTTTGCACAGCAGCAGAAATGTTCCTACTATAAAGTATTGATACTTAAAAAACAGAGATGGTAAAGCAATAAAGGAGCTCATTTCATGTCAGTAAAGAGCTTTACAAAAATTTTATTCTGTTAGATTATGACAATAATTTCTGTCAATTTATCTAGTACTATCTATTGTGAATTACAACGTTTAATGATGATACTATACCACCTCCCTAGAGAAACTGTGGAGATACTGACCTCTACATTGACTGGTAATCTCATCCAGGCCTCCTTGAGGGTCTAGACACATCAAGGAATATGCAATCCTGACATTAAAATTATGTTATCAACATTTCTTATCAACAATAATAGTGTTTGAATAAATGTTTCTCTTTTCATTTTCCTGTTTCTTCATGTTTTTGATAACTGGGTCATGGAAATAACCTGATGATATAAATAAATGTGTGGAAAACAAGTGGTTGATTATCCAAACCAACTGCCAGGATAAGTTATTTTGAATTATAGATAACTAGTTTTAAAATAATCTGGAACTAATGTCACCATCTTGTCAAAGATTTCTTTTTATTTTTCCCTCCATAATGGAGCACCCCATTACCTACAATGCACTAGAGATTTTCAAAGTAGTTATACATCCGTAGTAGAATTTTCATTCTGTAGTTTCATATAATCAGACCAATATATGTTATGCTATAGTAATTGCAGGAAAAGAGAATGAAACAGTGGAAATGGATTGGAATCCCTAGGAATAGAATAAAACAGAATAGAATAAGAATAGGAAAGAGGGAAGAAAGGGAGACAGAAGAGAAGTGAGAAGGGAGTAAAGGAGAGGGAGGGAAGGAAGGAAGGAAGGGAGGGAAGGAAGGAAGGAAGGGAGGGAGGGAGGGAGAGAGGGAGGGAGATTTTAAGGAAAGAAGACTTCACAAGCACTTTGGGTTATTTATCTTTCCAACAAGGGGCAATAATACATATATACATGAAGGTTCTTCTCCCTACTCCACCCCAAGTTTGATTCCTGTCTTTTTCGGGGGAATGAATCTTAACTATACTGTGAAATCCCATGCTACCTACTGCTGTTTTATGGTTCAACTACACTCAAGTTTGTTGATGATTAACTGTTACTGAACTTAATGATTATTTTGCTTGTATTAAAATATTGAAGATTGCTTGGTGTAGGACATAGAAATTTGTTTTCTCTGTGAGGAAGAGAGAGTTGGTGGTGATTTACTACCTTCCCATAATTATTATTACTATTTTCTTTTGCCATCTCAGTTTTTATATGAGTGAATATAAAACATGCCCTTTTGTTTTCAGGTCTAGATGTTGATGGAATATATCGAGTTAGTGGCAATCTAGCAACAATACAGAAGTTAAGATTTATTGTCAACCAAGGTAAGTGATTTCTTCAGTTCAGACCTTTTTACAAGTAGTTTCATCTCCAACAATATTTCACACTCTCTGCGTATGTATTATGAATATATACTGATAAAGGCTTTGAAGGGAGAAAGAGAAATTTGAAGAAATTAAACAATTATTACCAGAGAAGTAAAAGATAGCCAGTTTACTTGGAGGTAAATAGAATAAAGAGAGAGACTAACTATTATGTTGTGTGAAATAAATAACAAGTGAAATATGACAAACTAAAAATGAAGAAGAGAATAATAAAAGGAAAAAATAAACTAGCTTTGAAAAATGTTACTGGTATATAATACACAATATATGCTGATAAATGAATAAATAAATGAATGGTGGAAAATGTAAGAGTCAAGATCACAGATGTTAGAAAAATATATAATAGGTAAGTAAAAGAATTAAAAATTAGGAAATACAAATATCATCAAAGGATTACAAACTAAAACAACTATGAAGTACTACTACAAGCCTATTAAAATGGCTAAAATTTAAAACACTGACAACACCAAATGCTGACAAGGATGTGGAGCAACAGGAACTCTCATTCATGCTGGTAGAAATGGAAAATAGTACAGCTAGTTCGGAAAATAGCTTAGCAGTTTCTTATGAAAATAACCATATTCTTACCTTATTACCCAGCAGTTGTGCTCCTTGGTATTTACACAAATGAGTTCAAAACTTATGTCCACACAGAAAACTGCACACAGTATTTCCAGCAGCTTTATTCATAATTGGTAAAATTTGAAAGCAACCAAGATATCCTTCAATAGGTGACTGGACAAACAAACCATAAAATATCCATAAAATGGAATATTATTCAATGATAAAATGAAATGAGCTGTCAAGTGATGAAACGGCTTCAAGGAAACTTAAATGCATATTGCTTTGTGAAAGAAGCCAGTCTGAAAATGCTATATACTCTGTTGTCTCAGCTATATGACATTTTTGAAAAGGCAAAACTATGGAGATAGTAGAAAGATCGGTGATAGCAAAGGATTTGAGGGGAGAGGGGGAAGAATAAGCACAGGGGATTTTTAGGGCCATGAAACTATTCTGTTTGATACTGTAATAGTGGATACATGCCATTATATATGTCATTATACATTTGTCAAAATCTATATAATATTCAACACTAAGAGTGAACCTTAATGTGAACTATGGACTTTAGTTAATAAAAATGTATAAATATTGGCTCATCAATTGTAAAAAATGTACTACACTAATGCAAGATGTTACTAATAGGGGAAATTTGGGGGGAGTGGTCAGTCATAAGAGGGAGTATGTCGGAACTCTGTATTTTCTATTTTTCTGTAAACCTAAAACTTCTCTAAAAAAGACAGTGAATTTTTAAAATAAAAATTAGGAAATGTTGAAAGAAAAACAGACTAAAACATCTTGAGATGGTGTTACAGACAGCTCACAGGTTTAGAATTAGACACATGGAGTAAAACCCAGACACTCTCTCCTTGTGTCCTTGGCATCTTATTTAACTCCCTTATGCTCTGTTTCTTATCAGTAAGAACAGGATGGAAGTGCCTTGGAAATATTTTTGAGAATGAAATGAGATAGTGTGTAGTATTCCCTTAGTAACATAACAGACTCATGGTAGTTTTTCAGTACATCTAAGTTTCCCTTTCACTTAAAAAGTCAATGATAAAAAAAAAAAAAGTCAATGATGTCTCATTACCTTCAGGAGAATTTACACAAAGTCTACATAATCTGGCTTCCCAGCTACTTCTAGCTGACTGCAGGTCCTCTGAATTTCCTTCATGATACATTCCTAACTGTACTTCCTTATTTACATACTGTTGTATTTCTTAATGCTTTTGCATAGTCTCTTCCATCTACTTTCAATATTCTCCTATATTTTCCTTCCCATCCCACATACAAAAGCTTCCTGCCTGGTTAGATTTCTCCTTATTCTTAAAAGCCCAGATTATAAATAGTTTTCTCCAGGGAGCCTGCAACATCCCTCAGTCAGATTCCTTCTCTGTGTGCCCATTACGCTGGGTAGTTAAATTTGCATTCGTACCGGCACATCTAACTTCTAAAATTCCATCTATTATAAGACCCAGAGATTAATGCCATCTTTTAAAGAGAATTTTATCAAATGTATTCAGTGATTATATTTCACAAACATTAAAATTTGAAAGTCTTGGAATAAAAAAAGAGGATATTGGTTGAAAAAAGGTAGGATTTAAATTAGCCTTATATCTTCCCTCACTCACCACCAGTAGCTCTGGGGCCTCCATACAGGGAGCTCTTAATATCTGTTGTATAGTGTGTGTGTGTGTGTGTGTGTGTGTGTGTGTGTGTGTGTTGCAAATAGTAGAAGTATTAATACAGAGAATCATTAACCGCTCCAGCAGTTCAGCTTGGGTTGAACCATACTTTTAAGTGTTAACTGCAGTGCTTTTGGCCAGTGGCCACACGATTCTTATTTCTGAACATCTCTATAACCTAGAATCTGTTTGCTCACTAATGTGCACCGTTGTCTTTCAGAATTACTGTCCCTCCTGGGCAAAAAACAGAACTGAACATTACCTTATGTATTCATATTGGCCATTGGCCTGAACCAAAGTACCCCACTGTGGATAAAAATTGGATAAAATACCCCAGCTTTTTATAACCATTCCTGTTTATAACCAGCTAAAATCATTCTTGTAATATATTTCATACTGAAACCATATCCTGATTGGGATTCTAGACAGGTGGGCAACACATTTCTTCCACAAAGAAGAAATCTCAAAACAGAAGCCATGCTAGAAACAAACACTAGTTGCATTTCCTGCCTTTAAAAACAATTATGTTCAGCAGTCTGAAAAGGCAAAAAAAAAAATCTGCAGTGAGAATATGAAATCTGTCCATCTCATCTTTTGCAATCCAAACTTCAGCATCCTCTGGGGCTGTGTAACTGCTCATGTTTCCATGAGAGTTGACAATGTAAAGCTGGACAGAGGCCTGAGTTGGTATCTGGTAGCACAGAATTGTCAGTAAACTGTCTCCCTGGTTTATACCACTGTCAGAATGCAACACACTCAACACAAATTATGCTATATTAGAACCTTTGATACTAGTATTTTGTCCAAGCTGTGTTGTGGAGTTGTTTTGAATTAGATGATAAAAGATATGCGTATACCATCCTCTCTCAAATTTTGCTAATCAGATTATCCTGTGAATGAAATTTTCAGGAGTGGACCTGTAGCGTTTGTTCTAACACCATACCTTCCCCTCCATCTGCATGCTTGTTGCTGACAGCAGAGCTGATATGGGAGAGAATCAGTGCTGGATACAAAGAGACTGAGTGTGTAGATTGTGGTCCCCCCTCTGTGTGTGTATGTGTGTGTGTGAGTGTGTGCGATGAAGTGGCAGTGCAGTGATAATTCCTTGAAAAGCATAAAGGAATATGTGAATGCAATGCATTGTATTCAGAGATGGAACATACCTGGTTTTGGCATACCCTCTTTGTATCAACACCTCTTATCTCCTCCATGTTCACGTTCCACAATGTTTCCTTTTCAGAAGGTTCTAAACGTACAGTTTTTAAAATGAACAAGCCCTACCCACCATTGGACTAGACAAATGAAAACGATTTGGGGGATTTTCAAGAACAGTTTAATTGCAATTTATGTATTTCACTAACTTTCTTGAATGCTATAATCATCAGCAATTCTAAATACACCAGTTGAATGATTCAATTTGTTTTGGTTTTCTGTTTGACTCACTAAATCAGTAGGAATTGGATACCCTTATTATACTTCCAGATCAGATGGCATGCAAATTAAATTCAAAGTGATCACTTTTGAAAAGTATTTCCTAATTATAACTAGTAATGAAGATGATAATAATTATTATTATTGTAAAAGTAACTAACATATTTTCATAATTTATTATGTGCCAGGCACTGTACCAAGCGCTTTACTTATATCATTTAATTTAATCCTTTCTGCTATCCCATAGAATGTGTTCTATTACTGCTCCCATTTTAAAGTTGAGGAAACTGAGGCTCAGAAATGTTAAATAATGTCCTAAGGTCATAAAGCAATAAGTGAAAGAGGTAGGACTAGATCCCAGGTCTCTCTGTCTTAGAGCCTATGCTAAAAACCACTGCCTGATTTGACATTTCCTATTCACTGATTGTTGATTACCTCCTTAGAAAAGTGGAGCTCAGTCTTTTCATGCTGTACCCAGTTGTTAGTGACTTTCTTTCTGTTTTCTGTAAGTGACAAGTACTGTCATAGGAGTTTGGCTAAAACTTTTCAAGAAAGAGAAATGCCTGGGAAAACACCAAATGCCGTAGTTAGGCAGAAGCCAGGCACTGCCATTCTCTGTAGGGCTTCATGTATCTATGCTTGGACCGAGAAACTACTTTAACACAATATTCTGTTGCAACCTTCAGGAAAGGCATTGAAGACTCTAGATTTACTGGGCTGTTGATGCATTACTGAGCGGTGCTCTGCCTTGTTTGTTGTATTTGGTGACAGCTTTCAGTGACATTTTGCTGATGCAGCTCTTCCATTCTATGAGGGCATCCCCAAAGAAAACTAGTCTGTGACCTTAGATGTCAACTTGTCATCAGCCTGTGAGACTGCGTCGATTCTTTGGGATGATCTGTGACGTGATGGTTTTCTTGTGTGGGGTACTTTACAGAGGACAAACTTTAGCCCTGAGGATGCTGCATAACTGTCTTGAGAACTTTTTGACAGTGGGTCTTAGAAGTCCCACCAGTCTGAATTCCCCCTCCTTCTGACATCAAAATTCTGACTTGAGCTGCCCATCTAGCTTATTGTTCAAACTCCAAATTCAGTTCAGACTCTCTTTGGTATTACAAAGAGAACATCTAAATGTTCTCTTTCACCCTTTAAAAAAGGGACAAGGAAGACTGGCATCCTTTTTGGAAGATATTAACTGTGAAGCTTCCCAAGCCCATAAGCCAATGGGAGGACTCTGAGGCAGTAAAGGAAGAGCTGACTGGGAATTTTCCAAACTGGTGTTTCTTAGCACACAATAACAAATATTCCCTCTAAGCATTTCTCTGAACTGGAGGAAGTTACTTCTTACCAGGATTTTAGACATGTTTTCCATATATAGAAAAATAATTTAAAGGAACATTCTTAGGGACACCCTCCTTCACTTTTTCACACCCGGAGGAACAAAATATATAAATGCCATAAATCTACATGGCCAAGAATCTTAATTGGGTGTGTGGGTGTGTGTACGTGTGTGTTCATACGATTGTGTGTGTGTTATTTTAAAATGGAAGAGGATTTTTTCCCATTAATTTACAGTCTTGTACTTTGCATACCTTTATTCATCCAGATCTTATTGACATAATGATCCAAATTAAGTATTGGCTTAAAGAGATGAACTTGCTTATTTTGAACATGCTAAGAATAAGCTCCATTGAAAATAAACCATTAGAGAAACAATTTTGTGTTGCCAACTATATCTAAACTACTTTTTTATAGATTTGTACCACAAAGCAAAGAAAGCAAAGCATTAACTTCAGTAGCTATCCCAGTGCTTTTCATATTATTTGCAGCATTAAAAATTGAATAAATGAAGAGGAAAGCGAGAAAGAATGTGCACAATTGGCAGTTTCACCATGAAATAAGCAATTGTATGAAACAGAAAAAGATCTAGAAAAAGATTTCAAAACTTCTAGTTCTGTTCTCATAAAATAGACCTTGCATCAAGTCCGTTCATTTTTCTATTAAGTGAGTTTATATTGCCCTCTTATTATTTTTAAAACGAGGTATTTCCTTAAGCTTACTTCCCTCTCACTGCCAACCACAGCAACAACAAAACAAACTGTGTTATTTGCTTTATCCGATTCCACGGGGCAGTTTTTGGAAAGTTGAATCATTGATATTGCACCTTTCTGGCTTCCATGTGACAAGATTATCTTTTAACAGTGATTTATTTTTCCCATTAAGCTGAAAAGATCACTTGATCATAAAAGGGCCAGACTCTAACATCGTTCAGGGCTTTGGAAACTTTCTTAGACTTCATTTTTTTAGCTACGTTGAGTCAGAGAGCTCAAAGACTTGTATTGCTTTCTAGCTGCTTAAGAAAATGTATTTGTCATTAGTAAATAATGGTAAACACAGAGGTCAAAACAATAAGCTCTTCACGTACATATATATTTATATAGTTTTTAGTTTCATGTAATATTCAAATAACAACTTTCTGAATATAGTCTCTAAAGTAAACAAATTCTGGCTACTTATGTTAAAGCAAATTATACCATCCATTTATTGTGGACTATATTTTATAATTCATTACATCCCAAGCAATAAGGAACTGACTTAACTGTGTGGTGAAACAATCAAAGACAGAGACCATCTAGTGGGGAAAGAGCACTGGATAAGCATCGATGAAACTGCCTCCTTATCTTGATTCTGAGCTATTCGTTAGTCTAATGGAAACTATTTTAACCCCTTTGAATCACAGACTCTTCATTTCCAAAATGGGAATAATAATGAAAATGTTAGGACTTTAAGAATTCTGAATCAGCCAAGCGATCATCAGTATTAACTTTAATTAAGATGACAAGTGGTTACATGAAATCAGATCAATGTTACTTAGTTGTGTTAATGATAGCATGATACTAAATATTAATAATCAAATATGGCTTTTAGCTTCCACATGATTGAGTTTTCTCTGATTATAATAAGATTATTTTTCTTTGGAGACTCCCTGCTATCCAATGATTTGTCTCATTCCTAACCAAATTCATAGGAAATCTGGGTTGGCTTTATCTTATCCATAGGCTTTTGGGAGATTCCAGATTCCAAAAGACTAGCCTCATGTTCATTGGAGAGGAGGAGAAAAGTCTACTGAAATTTTAGGGCCTAGTTTAGTTGTGGCTTTTCCATTGGGTCAAGAAATTGAGTCCAGAAGCTAAATCTGTCACAGTTGTGCCACTGCCAATCTTCAAGGAAAACCCTAAGGATATTTATAAAAATCCATCATCATCATCAATCATTATCATCACCATAAGAATTAATGTGTAGTCATTAAAAATTAGTGGAAAAATACACCAAGCTTACTTCTGCTCTAACCAAGCTTTAAAGCACTGGTTCCCAACCCTGACTATATTTCAGAATTTTATTGGTTATCTACTGCTGCCTAACAATATTACCACCAACTTAGCTGCTTAAGCAACACACATTTATTATCTCCCAGTTTTTGTGGGTCAGAAGTCTGGACATACATAAAAAGAAACGAAATTGAGTTATTTGTAGTGAGGTGGATGGACCTAGAGTCTGTCATACAGAGTGAAGTAACTCAGAAAGAGAAAGACAAATACCGTATGCTAACACATATATATGGAATCTAAGAAGAAAAAAAAGTCATGAAGAACCTAGGGGTAAGACGGGAATAAAGACACAGACCTACTAGAGAATGGATTTGAGGATATGGGGAATGGGAAGGGTAAGCTGTGACAAAGCGAGAGAGAGGCATGGACCTATATACCCTACCAAATGTAAAATAGATAGCTAGTGGAAAGCAGCCGCATAGCACAGGGAGATCAGCTCGGTGCTTTGTGACCACCTAGAGGGTGGGATAGGTAGGGTAGGAGGGAAGGAGACGCAAGAGGGAAGAGATGTGGGAACATATGTATATGTATAACTGATTCACTTTGTTATAAAGCAGAAACTAACACACCATTGTAAAGCAATTATACTCCAATAAAGATGTTAAAAAAAAAAAAAAAGTCTGGGCATGGATTAGCTGAATTCTCCATAAGGCTACAATCAAGGTGTCAGCCAGGGGTGGGTCCTATCTGGAGGCTCAACTGGGGACTGGTCTGCTTCCAAGCTCCCATGATTGTAGGCAGGATTTAATTCCTTGTGAGTTGTTGGACTTAACGTCTCAACATTACTGGCTGTTGGCCAAAGTCCTTGTGGACATTTCCATAGGCCATTTCACAACATGGCAGCTTTCTTCATCAAAACAGCAAGGAATATAGGCCAGTAGCTAAAGCAAAGTTATAATCTTTTGTAAGATATCATGAAGGTTATAACTCAGCACCTTTGGGGCATGCTGATGGTTAGAAGCAAGTCACAGTTTGTATCCATGCCCTAGAGGAGGGGATTACAGAAGGCATGAATACAAGGAAGAGGAGAGAATCAGGGATCACTTTAAAGTCTGTCTGCCATGAGAATCAAGTAGTGGAACTTTTTAAAAATAAAGATTTTTGGAGCTCAGTCATAAAAACTCTGATGTAAAAACCTGAGGTTAGAGCTATAAGTATGCATTTTTAAAGAAAAACTTTACAGGTGACTCAAGTGCGTAGCCAGGTTTGGGAACTCCTGCACAGTATCCAGCTACTTTTATTCTGGCTATTTAGAGGAGATGTGACCTACAAGCCATAAGATATGTGAAGTTTATGTTTGAGGAAAACAAGAATAGACTATGAACCCTTTTTTGTTAACCAATTTTCTAGTGATGAGAAGTTTTCTTTTTGACTATTGATTGGTATAATAATGTTAACTAACTTTTATGAACTCTGAGTCATGATTTGGAATATAACTAAGAAATGAATGTCATGAATATAACACGTATATTATTCATATGATTAAAATTGCTGACATTTTTCACAGCTGCAATCCTTTTCCAATATTATAGATTTTGGAATAAATGAAAAAGAAAGTTGTTTTACCGAAGGATTTGCTAACAAAACTAAAGAGTAAATAATATTTTAAAATGTAACAGAATAACACTGATGCTGATGATAGCTAGCATTTAATTGAGAATCTGCTACGTGACAGGTATGCAAAGTTAGAGTTATCTCAAACCCTCGTAAAAGTTTGCAAGGTAGATAAACTTTATTATCCACATTATTCACACATGAAAATCATGGTTCAGAAAGTTTAAGTAACTTTCCTAAGGTTACAAAGTTATTATGTTTTGAAGCCAGACAGTGAACCCATTTTAAACTTACTCCAAAGAATATATTGCTCGTTGCTGGATTCAATTTACTGTAGGGGAGGGAACAGCTCTCTCATTTTCTTCTTTTTAACATCAAAGAACCAAAAACCACTTCTTCTCATTATAATACTATACATTCTTGGTGTCCAGTTTGTGGGACTCTTTTATAAAAGGAAACTTCATTTTAAAATGTCCTTTCAATAAATAACCCCTAACTGCCTGTGACTTCATGAAGGGTAGTAAGTTGGATTCATTTTTGTATCCCCAATACAACAAAGTGCCCACTACTGTTTATGGGTTAAAGTTTTGTTGCAACAAAATAAGAGAATGATGAACTTCTTAAACAAATCAACTCTCTATCAAATGGTCTCATTGGTACATTGTGTTAGGTTCTACTTCTTGGATGTCTCAGTAAAGAAAACTCAAGCTGTATCTCACATTTATTTTCTCCCAGACTCCTATAAATTAACACAATTTTAGACTGTGTAAAAAAATAGTGGGACAGAAATAAAGAGTGAAAAATCCTGTATTCCCATTCTCTGCCTCAGTAAGACAGAGCTTGAGGAGAGATGGTTTACCTTGTGTCACTGGCAATTGGGCAAGTCAGGCACGACACAGGAAGTAGTGGTATAACTTCACTTGCCATCTTGGCTCTCCAGAATGTTGGAAATGACTAAGTAGAGAGAAAATAGCAAGTGAGTAAATAGCAATGAAATTAATTATATTGCTCTTGTTAAGTCCATGCCTTGAATTTTGAAAGTATGCTTTGGTGTTTGTTTTCACCCAGGAGGTCCCTGTTGCCAATAATTGTGGCTTCAGTGACTCACATATACTTATATGGCACCTGTTCTTCAAGGTGCTCCATGTAGTTTAGAAGGAGTTCCTAACAAAAGTGTGCTATAGGAAAAAAGGTATTCTTATTACTTCAAAGCTGCTTCTAGAAAGAAAAAGGAACAGGTGTAGGGGCAGGAAGGAATTTTGGGGGGTCTCCATAAACTCCCTGAAGAGAAGCATCCAAAATTTACAAAGGTAGGGGCTGAAGCAACGATCAGATGAAAATCTGAATGACTTAGAGTCATGCAGAACTCAAAACCCATCCTCTCTATGCCCTCACATTCATGGCCCACCAGAGACGGAGTGGCAGATATCCCTGTCAGCTCTCCTTTTCTCTGAGGGTCCTGGCACATCCGGATTGATAAGGAACTGAGAGGTGAGCTCCATAAAATAAGATTTTGGCTTTTACATCATTCATTCATTGACAGACACTTAAGAAGTTCTTACTATTGCCAGGCAACATGCAGGATGCTGGAAATAGCAGTGAATACAACAAATGACATTCTCATTGACACAGAGCCTCTATTTCCATGGATATTCCAATCCAGTGGCCAAGAAGATTGGTGGTCTATTCAATGTAAATTAGTAAGAAAATTCTAGTATCTGCAGGCCCCACAGATTCTTTTTCCTTCCTGCCTGTCTGATCTCACCACGTACCTCTCTGTCATCTCATTATTTTCCAACCACCCTGGCTCCCTTCCTTCCTCCCTTCCTTCCTTCCTTCCTTCCTCCCTTCCTTCCCTCCTTCCTTCCTTTCTTCCTTCCTCAGACACATCAAGCTCATTTCCTTCCCAGGGCTTTGGCTTTCGCTCCTGTGTACCTGAAATGTGCTTCCTCCAGACGCCCACAGGACTCACTCTTCTCAACATTTGAATCATCTTCTCAGCAAGGCCTTCCATGACTAACACCTCTGAAACATGCCTCCACCATGCCCACCCAGTCACTCTCCACCCCAATATTTGTTTTGTTTTCTTCAGAACACATACTATCTGAAACTGCCTTGCTTCTTTATTTGTTGCTTCAGTGGCTGCCTTTCTCCTCTACACTGTAGCCTCTATACAAGCAAGCTCTTGCCTATTTTGGTCTCTTAAGTATCCCCAGTTCTTACTGTACCTGGCACATAATAGCCTTCAAATAAGTATTTGTTGAATAGTAAATGAATTCCATAAGGAAATTAATGAATAATGTGGACCACAGCGATGGTTAGACCCTAATCAAAGGTAACCTTAGCTTTTAGGGCCAGAATACAATATAGCCTCAAGAAAAAAAAATCTTCAGAATTTGAGAGTCGCAAACTTCTCCCCACCTCCCATCTCCACCTGTGGTCATAATCTGCCTGTCCAACATGGACCACGTAAGAAAGACTTGGCAAAAAAAAAAAGAAGAAAAAATAAGAGACACCTATCAAGATGGAAGACCATAGCCAGCTCTAACATCCTGGCCTAATAGGCCAAGAAAGGCTGCCTAAACAATTGGTGATTCCCAATCCAGGTGGTAAGACCACACTCAGGACTGTCATCTGCTTATGTAAATGTCCACAGTGTGTCAGTAATATTGCTTATCCACAAGGCTGTGACAGCCCCACGTCAGTCTGCCAAAAGCCACCTCTCAAATTGCAAGGCTCAAATTGCAAGGGACTTTCCTGGTCTTACCATGCCCGCCCCCCACAGAAGTATTATAAAATGAAAAGTATATGAGAAGAATCAGGAAAGGAGGAAAATTAGTTTAAGGAATAAAATAAGGCTTTAATTTGCCTAAGGACAACTTGAAATGGAGATTTATTCATTCAGAAATATCTGTTGAAAACCTATGAGTCAGAATCTCTTCTGGGTACTGAGGAGAGCCCAGGGGAATCAGGATCTGGTGGAGTGTACATTTTGGTGTCAAGAGACAGATAATAATCAACTACACAAGATGCTTACAGGTCAAGTCAAGAGTCAAGATGGTGACATAATAGAGGATAACCAAGGAGATGAGGGTGATGGTCCTCATTTTGGATGATTTGGGAAGATCTCTTTGAGGAGGTACCATCTGAGTAGAAACTTGCCCTGATAGGAAGGAGACAGGAACACAAAGATGTGGGGGGAGAGGAGAGCAGGCAGAGGAAAACTGGTCCCAGGGAATGAGGGCTTGTATGACATCAGGACACAGAAGTTAGAGAGGTGGGCAAAGCCAGCCCAGGGAGGCCCTTGCAAATCAAGATAAGAAGTTTTGCCTTTCATTCTAAGTTCAATGGAAAGTCACTGGGGTAGAGGGAGGTGGGAGATAATCAGAAAATGATCTGACATTATTTATTTTTAAATCATTCTGGCTGCTATGAGTATTTATTTTTAAGTCATTCTGGCTGCTATGAGAAGAATAGATTGTAGAAGACAAGAGTAGAAACAGGGGAACAGTTAGGAGGTTATTACAGTAGGTCAGTCAAGATATAATAATGGTGACTGGTTTACATGAGGTAAATTCCATGTTCTACTGTACTTTGTCTCATTTTCTATGTGTCTTTTTTTTTTTTTTTTTTTTTAAATTTATTTATTTTATTTTATTTTTGGCTGCGTCGGGTCTTGGTTGCTGTGCGCGGGCTTTCTCTAGTTGCAGTGAGCGGGGGCTGCTCTTCATTGCGGTGCGCAGGCTTCTCATTGCAGTGGCTTCTCTTGTTGCAGAGCACGGGCTCTAGGTGCGCGGGCTTCAGTAGCTGTGGTTTGCGGGCTTAGTTGCTCCGCGGCATGTGGGATCTTCCCCGACCAGGTCTCGAACCTGTGTCCCCTGCATCGGCAGGTGGGTTCTTAACCACTGCGCCACCAGGGAAGCCCTCTATGTGTCTTTTGAACAATTTCTTTTAGGCCATTAGGTGCAAAGAGAACACTGATGTCCAGGAGGTAGAAAACTTAGATCAGTTTCCGTATCACCTCTTATTAACTGTCCTCTTGCTCAAGTTACTTAGCCTTCACAGGCCAATTTTCTTATCTTTAAAGCAAGACCTTCTGTTCACTTGAGATGAGTTAATCACATGAAATAATGAACCAGTTATACCGGAAAATGCTACCCCATACCTCGTTTTGTTTTGCTTCACTTTATTGCGCTTCATAGACACAGCCTTTTTCACAAATTGAAGGTTTGTGGCAACCCTGAGCAAGTTTATCCATGCCATTCTTCCAACAGCATTTGCTCACCTTGTGCCTCTGTGTCACATTTTGGTAATTCTCACAGTATTTCAAACTTTTTCATTATGATGATTGTTATGGTGATCTGTGATCAGTTATCTTTGACGTTACTATTGTAATTGTTTTGGGGTGCTGTGAACCACGCCCAGGTAAGACAGTGAACTTAATCCATAAATGTTGTGTGTGTTCTGTCTGGTCCACCAACCAGTTATTCCGTTGTCTCTCTCCTTCTTCATAGGTTTCCCTATTCCCTAAGACACAACAAAACTGAAATCAGGCCAATTAATAACCGTACAATGGCCTTTAAGTGTTCAAGTAAACACTTAAATCAAAAGCTAGAAATGATTAAGCTTAGTGAGGAAGGTATATCAAAAGCTGTGATAGGTAGAAAGCTAGGCCTCTTTCACCAGTTAGCCAAATTATGAATCAAAGCAAAAATTTTTTTTTAAAAATGAGAAGTGCTACTCCAGTGAACTCACAAATGATAAGAAAGTGAAACAGTCTTATTGCTAATACAGAGAAAGTTTTAGTGGTCTGGATAGAAAGATCAAACCAGCCACAACATTCCTTTAAGCCAAAGCCTAATCCAGAGCAAGGCCCTAACACTCTTCAATTCTGTGAAGGCTGAGAGAGATGAGGAAGCTGCAGAGGAAAAGTTTGAAGCTAGCAGAGGTTGGTTCAGGAGGTTTAAGGAAAGAAGCTGTCTCCATGACATCAGATTACAAAGTGAAGCAGCAAGTGCTGATGTAGAAGCTGCAGCAAGCTGTCCAGAAGATCTAGCTAAGATAATTAATGAAGGTGGCTGCACTAAACAACAAATTTTCAATGCAGATGAAACAGCCTTATATTGGAAGAAGACACCATATAGGACTTTCATAGTTAGAGAGGTCAGTGCTGGCTTCAAAGCTTCAAAGGACAGGCTGACTCTCTTATAAGAAGAGGCTAATGTTCTAGTGACTTTAAGTTGAAGCCAGTGCTCATTTACTATTCTGAAAATCCTAGGGCCCTTAAGAATTATGCTGAATCCACTCTTCCTGTGCTCTGTAAATGGAACAACAAAGCCTGGGTGACAGCACATCTGTTGACAACATGGTTTACTGAATATTTTAAGCCCACTGTTGAGACCTACTGCTCAGAAAAAAAGATTTCTTTCAAAATATTACTGTTCGTTAACAATGCACCTAGTCACCCAAGAGCTCTGATGGAGATGGACAATGAGATTAATGTTTTCATGCCGGCTAACAGCACCCATTCTGCAGCCCTTGCAGCAAGGAGTAATTTTGACTTTCAAGTCTTATTATTTCAGAAATATATTTCATAAAGCTATATAGATAGTGACTCATCTGATGGATTTGGGCCAAGTAAATTGAAAACCTTCTGGAAAGGATTCACCATTCTAGATGCCACTAGGAACATTAGTGATTCATGGGAAGAAGCTGAAATATCAACATCAATAGAAGTTTGGAAGAAGTTGATTCCAACCTTCATGAATGACTTGGAGGGGCTCAAGACTTCAGTGGAGGAAGTGACTGCAGATGTGGTGGAGAGAGCAAGAGAACTAAAAGTGGAGCCTAAGTCTGTGAGCCTGTTTCTGTTTTGTAAATAAGTTAATTTGTATCATTTTTTTTTTAGATTCCACGTATAAGCGATATATGATATTTCTCTTTCTCTGTCTGACTGACTTTGCTCAGTATGACAGTCTCTAGGTCCATCCATGTTGCTGCAAATGGCATTATTTTCTTCTTTTTAACGGCTGAGTAATATTCCATTGCATATATGTACCACATCTTCTTTATCCATTCCTCTGTCAATGCAGACTTAGAGAACGAACTTATGGTTACCAGGGGGAAAGGGTGGTGGGGGCAGGGATAATTAGGGAGTTCAGGATTAACATGTACACACTGCTGTATTTAAAGTAGATGACCGGGCTTCCCTGGTGGCGCAGTGGTTGAGAGTCTGCCTGCTGATGCAGGGGACGTGGGTTCGTGCCACGGTCCGGGAAGATCCCACATGCCGCGGAATGGCTGGGCCCGTGAGCCATGGCTGCTGAGCCTGCGCGTCCGGAGCCTGTACTCCGCAACGGGAGAGGCCACAACAGTGAGAGGCCCACGTACCACAAAAAAAAAAAAAAAAAAAAAAAAATGCAGATCTGTACAACAAAAAGAACAAACTTCAGTGTATGTAAACTGAATTAATAAGCAAAGCATTATTGGAAAAAAAAAAGTGGAGCCTAAGATGTGACTGAATTGCTACAATCTCATGATAAAACTTGAATGCGTGAGGAGTTGCTTTTTATGGATGAGCAAAGAAATTGGTTTCTTGAGATGGAATTTACTCCTGGTGAACATGCAGTGAAGATTGTTGAAATTGAAAAAAAAAAAAGGATTTAGAATATTACATAAACTTAGTTGATAAAGCAGTGGGAGGGTTTGAGAGGATGGACTCCAATTTTGAAAGAAGTTCTACTGTGGGTAAAATGCTATCAAACAGCACTGCACGCTACAGAGAACCAGTTCGTAAAAGGAGAAGTATCAATGTGGCAAACTTCATTGTCATATTTTAAGAGGTTGCCCCCAGCCACCCCAGCCTTGAGCAGCCACCACCCAGATCAGTCAGCACCCATCCACATCAAGGCAAGACCCTCCACCAACAGAAAAGATTATGACTCACTGAAAGCTCAGTTGATGGTTAGCATCTTTTAGCAATAAATTATTTGTGATTAAGGTATGTACATTGTTTTTGTGGACATAATGCTACTGCACACTTAACAGACTACAGTATAGTGTAAATATGACTTTTATATTCACTGGAAGGCCAAAAAAGCTGTGTGACTCACTTTATTGTGGTGTTCACTTTACTGCTGTGGTCTGCAACAGAACCCACAATATCTTCGATGTATGCCTGTAGAAATGAAAGTTATATCGAAATGTGTCCCTGACAACTATCCTGATGGAGACATCTATTTTAATAGGATATAGGATGAAGTATATGTTTTTTAAAAGGAAAGAATACTTGAGAAAGGGCTAATCTCATGTCCTCCTTGGATTATTTAAATGTCACTCAAATTTTCCCTGGATCACCCCAATGCACAAAAATTGTTGCTCCTTTTAAATCCTATATTTGCAGTTTCAACTACTCGATTCACAAAAATCTCATATTGTGTATATTGTCATATATTATTAGCAAACATTATGTGCCTATCTTATCTTCTCAACACACCGAACACTTCTTAAGAGCAGAGCTCATATCTTTTAAGTCCGTCGGTCCTACTTCACTTTGAAGGATATCTCACACCTGATAGAATCTCTATACATTTTAATTAATATATTGATCAGATCCAGAGTTGGGGCATTTCATGTAAAAAGAAAAAGCCTTTTGCACATGCTAGAGATCACTCTCGACATGGACTGTGTCATTGCATATTGCTGAACTCTGTTCAAGAAACAATGGCAAGAAAAGCATAAAATGTTTGAAAAGTCACTAGGTGCTGGTGACTTTTATTGTCTTCTTTTTTCTAAACTGTGTACTAACTTCCTACAATTAATACATGTTTCTTTTGAAATAACAAAAGAAATATATGTTTTGTTTTAAAGAATTGGGTAAATCCACTTCAGGAGAATGATGTTCATTCCTTAGAACATGCCAAGGTAATGTCAGTACTTGAGTTCTCTAAAGCATTTTTCAATGCTGTCTCACTAGATCTTTATAAAAGAGCTCTTCACTTTATAGATGAATGAAAGTCCCTATGAGTTTAAATGAATTGCTAAAAGTTGCATTTGTTTCATTCAACTGATATTTTGAGAAGGCACTATGTGTCTCCTGGTAATCTAGAGATGAACTGGATTTAAAGCCCAGCTATGGTCTTCTAATGCCTGGCCCCCATCTTGGAGACTCTAAGGCCAGCAGGGTGTCCGATAGTCTGCTTAACATAATGTCCATGAGATTCTGAGAAGGTCATTGGAATAATTTTGTTTAAATAGCAGTTTTTCTTGCTGTTTCACTATCTCATCTTTTACAGTTCTCCAAATTGTCTTTTTGTGGTCTCCCCACTCCCGGCTACGTTTTTCCCCAGTGAGTGGCCTGTTCTCCTTTCTACTTAATTCATTCCTTTAATGTTCTGACAACCATAAGGGATTCACTGTCCTTTCTCTGCTCGAGATGTTGGAATTCAGTGTCCCGTCAGCCACAGGGACTGGAGTATGTATGTGTATTATTGTTTGTTTGGTCCCAATGGAAGGAACAGCAGATCTATCTTTCTGAGCAAGAGGCACACAATCACTGGTTTTGCTGACCGGTAAACTCGCCTCCTTAAGACCAATCTCACGATTCCTATAAATCTCAACAGGAATTAGCTTCTTCTTCCACTATGTTCCCTTAGCATTCTGTACCTGTGGTTTAACACTGGTTTTAGTCTATTTTGTATCGTATCTTTCTCCCTTTCCCAACTGTTAGATGCTGGGAAGTGAAATGAGCTTCACACTTACTTCTGGATTTCCCATTATGCCCATGATGTGCCAAGCACATTATAGGCCCTCAGTAAAGTTGTACCTGCCAGAACCTATAATTTCTGCTTGCCAAATACTCAGCCAAGAGAAGTGTATGCCTTGGCATCAGCATTACACTTCTACCCTCGGAGAGTTATCTGACTTGAAACTGGGGTCAACCATCAATCAAAGCATAGAGGGACGAAGTGGCTGCAGAGCCTTCAAGTCATTCTACCTTCACCTCTGACACCTCCAAAGCCTACTTTCTCCACACTCATACTCACAGCACCCAACCATCTTCTCAATTCCATCTCTCCCTCTCCCTTTTCCCTTACCCTCTGCTGAACTTTATCAGCCCCATTCCCAAGAGTGTTCAGACCTTCCAAGGTGACAATCTGTTAATCTGAATACACTAGCTCAGGCTCTGTACTACATAACAGCGTAATATAGGGGCCTCCTATAACCAGGCCAATAGTGAGGATATCAGGTTTCTACATAAGGTATTTTCAAAACAGAATGTTGACTCACCTCAAATCACACCACTTAGACAACTTTATAGCCAACTATGCCTGGAATTTTCTTTTTATGACTCAAGAAAATGTTGTATCTCTCATATGTTTATTCTTACTTCTGAATTAATATAGCACTCCTGAATCCTAAATCCAGGTGTAATTTCTGAGATCACTGTTCTCAATACTAATCTAGTTACCTAGAAATTTCTTCTAATCAAAAAATTTAAAATGTACAAAATACAGTTGAAACAAAAAAGACCATATAAAGAGCCATCTGAAGCACTTTAAAAGTTAAGTATTCCAGCTAGATAAATTCAGATCTCCAAATTACAAAAATGAAAATTCAAAAAATTTAGATATCTTTATATCTGTTTCTTCATTTATACCACCTTGTGTGTTTATAGAAGGAATAATATTCAGGAACTTTTCATTTCACTGGGATAAGAAAAAAAAATGCTAACCACAATGCAGCCTCATGACTCAAAGGTCTGTAACTGGTATTAATGAACTTTTAAAATGCTAATTTTAATGCTTACCCCTCTAAGAAAGACGCCTTAGAGCAAAACCTCTCATTTCTTATCTGCTGAAAGCAATGTGTTTGCATCCTTACAAAATAAAATGGTTGAAATAGGGTTTTTGAATGGTTTAAAGTTTCAAGGACTTCTCTTGTTCACAGTTATTCCTCTAGAGAAAAGAAATTTATAAAATCACATCCCTTAATGGTCTCTCTGCTTGAAAATGGAAATATTCCCAAATATGTTCCACTGTAGGAAAATCAAAAATAACATGTAAACTACAAATATGTTAGTCAATTGAGAATATTTATTAACTAAATAATTTAATAATAAAGAAAATGCCTACTTGATTAATTGTTACAGAGTAAAAATTACAATAAAACTGTCTTGATCAGTGCTTTGCGGAAGCGCCATTACTGTCTGTGCAGTTGTTTAACAAGGATTTAATTGGAAAGATAAGTGAATGCACATTTAAAAGTATTGTTAATTTGCTTTATAATCACCCCATCCTTCACAGTATTGACAGCACAAGGCACAAACCCCTTTCTGTTTTACAAGTATTATTTTCCATATGTGCCCAATAAATTCTGAAGCAGTAATTGGAAAGTTTATGGGTTCCAACATACCTAGTATAGTGTATTTAGAGGTGCACTCTTCCTTTATAAGAGGTAACCCAGTTCTAGTTGTTGGATACAGTGACAAATCTGACTTATGTATTTCCCCCATTCACTGCAGAAGATAATCATATTTTGTCCACTTATAGAAAAATTGCATCTTCTATATTTTATGTTTGATAAAATCAGGATTGAGAGGAGGAAAAAATTGTCTGAATTATCTTTGTTCTGTGACCATTTATATTATTTTCTTGAAAATGTGCATAAACAGTAGAGGATGGTTTCTAGACTGTATGGATGGCTATAGCAAAACATGTTTTTCTGAAAATAGTTGCTCCTGAGTCTGTTAAAGGAGACAAGAAAAGGGGCAAAGAACTTCTTCTAATACACTATCTCTATTTCTATACCATGACTGCTAGCACACAGACACTTCCTCATCCTCACACACACTTTAGAGTTTGGAATCATCCAGTCAAAACTCCAATCAGTATGGCTTTCAAAACCATGTGAGTGTAGGACTTCCCTGGTGGAGCAGTGTTTAAGAATCCACCTGCCAATGCAGGGGACACGGGTTCAAGCCCTGGTCCGGGAAGATCCCACATGCCGGGAAGCAACTAAGCCCGTGCGCCACAACTACTGAGACTGCATTCTAGAGCCCTCAAGCCACAACTCCTGAGCCCACATGCCACAACTACTGAAGCCCTCGTACCTAGAGCCCGTGCTCTGCAACAAGAGAAGCCACCGCAATGAGAAGCCTGTGCACCGCAACGAAGAGTCGCCCCCGCTCGCCGCAACTAAAGAAAGCCCATGTGCAGCAACGAAGACCCAAAACAGCTAAAAATAAATAAATAAATTTATTAAAAAAGAAAAAAACATGTGAGTGTACTACCTCAGATTTCTCGGAGTGGGAACCTTGCTGACCAAGTCTCCATTGACTAAAGCCCAGAGACCTTTACTGTTGAGTCTAAAGCTGCTTTAGAAGCAGGTAGTGTAGATGTTTTTCCTGTGGACAGCAAATACTTCAACTATACAAGCTTAGAAATTCTTTCGAGGAAAATTTTTGTTAGAATCTTTTTCAGTATAAAACCCTTTGCCCTCTTGATAAAACATGTGACCTCATATTTGTCATGGGAAAAATTATTTTTATCTTTAGTTTGGCTGTGCCTCTAAACCTCTAAACCTCTCACGTTTACAGTAGCTTTTTATGCTTACAGAGTAAGATAGATACATATTGAGTTTCACATGTCTAGAGATTTGCCAATAAATGCTAATAACCAACCATTAATAACAACTCACCAATCACGTGACTCCTTTTTCATTTCTTTCTACATATATGTGTGAAAAAGAAATAAAAATAATCTTTAAAGTATGCACATAGGTGTGCCTGTGTGTTCTCTCTCTCTCTCCATATGTATAAGTATAATTTCTCTAGTAAAATTCTTCCATGCTGAGTTTCACTCTCCCTATTTATGTATGCACTTGTATGTTGTGAAAACCATACACAGGCACACATATGTACACACTTTATTTTTATTTATTTTTAAAATTTCTCCTTAGAGGCATGGATTTTAAAATCGTTCGCCTCAGGAGAAAGTGTCTTTGGGACCAAGACCTTTACATGCCTCATTTCAACTTGTCGGAGCTGAGGTTGGTGCGATAACGAAATGTCCACCTGTCCTTTAATTAACTGAAATGAGGAAAATGTAATGTTCTGATGAGAGAACCAGGATCATGTGCGGGATAATGGGAAGACTATATGTTTCTGTGCCTTCCTGCATATGACGGAGCCATGGGGTGCAGGAAAGCGATGAGGCCTTTTTATGCTCCAGTAGGGGGAGCTTTCTTTTCCCTACTGTACAGACAGCATGGTGCATGTGTTTAAATACGCCATCCTAAAATGCAGACTTTTCATTTTCATTTTGCAAGTGGGAAATTTCACTATGTGATGGGCACATTACTCTTCGTAGCGACACATTTTGTGCAAACTCATTTGGGAAAGAATAGGAAATTTAGAATACTGCCTTCATATTTCTTCTGGAAATGTTAGCCTGAATCCATTATTTCCAAACCTGATGAGGATTACAGTTCATTTGTATTTCACAGCAACCCATATTGTATTCTGTTTTGTGAAGTAAATAAGAGATGATACCATTCTAATGGTGCCTGTATTTTGTTTTCCATATGAATAGTCCTATTCTGGGGGCAAGAGGGAAGGAAAAGAAAGCAGGGACTGGAGTACTTGATTTAGCCTTCTCTAGATGGAATATGTTATTTTGACAAAGAAGTGCCCTGAATTATTTTATAAATAATCTAAACTGGAGGAGGTGGAATATAAACTCACTTAGGTCACTGAGTACATCCATATTCAAATGACAGTATAAAAAGCACTGTTTGGTAACACCCAAATCTATATCTCTTATTTAACAAGTTTAAAATACTCATGGACTAACCTGATTTGACAGCAGTGTAGGTGGATGCTTTGTGCCAATGAAGAAATTCTTTATATACAAAATAATTTCCCACCACTATTTCACTGTGCCTGAAATGCCACAATTAGAAAATCAATTCATCAGCTAGGGCAGGAAAGGCAAATAATTTTACCTCTTATACTAAACACAGTTGATTATTAGTGGCTGATTAGATGGTTGTGTTAAGAAGGATACTGAAGCATTGTCCTAAAGAGAATGAGTTCTGTGATCCATTAGTGATGTGTGGCATTGGCATTATTTTTAAAAAGAGCCTCAGTATGCTTGCCACGTGTTTTCTGTTTCTGGGTTACGGTATTGCATTAATAAAAATTGATTATTAGAATTCAAATATCATATAGGTTTACACATTAAGGAAATCTAATGAACACAAATCTGTTTATCAGGCAGGATAGCATATATCTTAGGATACCTCCAACAGAATACAACAAAAAGTAGGAGATTTTGGAAGAGTCAGAAGAGAGGAGGAGTATATGATAGAGAATGAAGAACTCAGAAGTCCTAGAAGCTTAAGAGCACAAAAAAGCCTTGACTCTTAACAATGAGTTAGATGAAAAAGCCACATTTTACTTAACAATTTTACTAAGACTAGCCCTGTTTTACCCACTAACTAAATCCCCCGTTTGGTATAAGGTATGACTAGACTAGTTTGGTTGACTCTTGTTCATTATGCAAACCATATATTGAGTTGACTCCCACTGAAATGACAGGAAGTCCAAAATAATCTTCCCGACAGGAAATGTCCCATCCCACTTCATGACTTCAGCTGATGACCACAGACACTGTCTTTCTGTCTATAAAACTGTCGTTTAACTGTGGATGGAACAAACCCCCTAACTGAGAAATAAAAGCAAGTCACAAATACAGAAAAACTAGGGACTTCCCTGGCGGTCCAGGGGTTAAGACTTCACCTTCCAGTGCAGGGGATGCAGGTTCGATCCGTGGTTGGGGAGCCAAGATCCCACATGCCTCTCGGTCAAAAAACCAAAACATAAAACAGAAGCAATATTGTAACAAATACAATAAAGACTTTAAAAATGGTCCACATCAAAAAGATCTTTAAAAAAAATACAGAAAAACTAAAATGATGTATCTAACCACAGTCTTCCCACTTTACTTTCACTTTGTTTGGGCTCAGGTTGGTGAGATTTATTTTCGTTAAGTCACATTTTTTGACAGACCCTTAAAAAATTGATGAAACTGCCATCTGCATTCAAGATCTCAATGTTCAATTTAAGTTGTCTGTTGAGTTTAAACATACTATCAGCCCATTCCTTATATCAGCTAAAATACAGTCCCCTTCACTGGGGATAACGATGAAATGTTGATTTTTTTCATTTATTGACATGTTCGGTCTCTCACTATGCAGCAGCTGAAAAACTCAGCACCATTAAAGAAAACAAAGGAATAAATAAAACTTACAGGTGAATCACTTAGGATTCTTTTGATTTCAAGGCATAGAAAACCAATCCCAATTGACTTAAAATAAATATTTTTTTTTCATGTAACTAGAAAAGTCAGAAAATAATCCAGATTCAAGCATGACTAAAATTGGTCACTTAAACAGCTTCATCGGGACCTAGTCTCTCTGGATCCCTCAGCTCTGCTTAGGCTTCACATGGTGGCAAAAGTGGCTGCAATTATCTCTGGGTCAACAAGGTCCCTGCTTCTAGTTCATCGGGAATCTCTTTCCTAAACAGACTTGAGTACTAATGACCAAAATTGGCTCCTTAACAAATATTCCTGAGTCAACCACTGTGGCTAAGAAAATCAGATGGGCAGATTGGCTTAGACAAACATCACATGGTCCATACTTGGAGGTAGGGGTAGAGTCCCATCCAGATCACATGAACTGGGATGAAGGAGAAGTATGTTCCCCCAAGGAAACTTGGTACACTAGGTCCAGAAGTAAGATGCTCTCTACAATGAGTAGGTGAACTTTTACTGTTAAGACCATGAATGTCATACCATGGAGATTGGTGTGTGCAAGAGATATCAGGCATCACTAAAGCAATGTTCTTATCTTCAAACAGGCTTCAAACATGCTTAAAACTCTTTAGATAAATCCATTTCATAGGGTTTGGGAGCTTTTTTAAACATGCAGTAATTGCTTTGGGAGATGATGTACACAAACTTTGCTGTAATTGATAGGTTCAGGAAAGGGGTAATTGCATCCCAGTTAAATTGGTTAGCTTGCTCCAGCACAAGCATGGGCCCTAACATGTTCCCAGCATTTAATTAATCTATAATCTTTGAAATGTTTTAGGAGCAAAACTTACACGATTTCAAAGTATTTTAGGCTACCAACATTGAAAAAAAAAAAAAAACCACTTGATCGTATACAAGCATGGACCAAGATATGCAAAATTACAACATAGAGTATTAAAAAGGGGAGACTTAACCTTGGACAGGCAAAGGTGAACGTTGGGAGAGTCAGAATAATGATGTAGAACTATGTACCCCAGAAACAGGTTAAGTTGTGATAACAAATACAGTTCAGCAAAGGATCTGAAAGAGTAGTATTGTGATCTTTGGTGACTCCAGGATATTTAGAAATCCTTAATGACTCTCTAGGCATAAGGGAAGGTGATTTTTTGGTTGATGCTTTTGTCGTTGTTAGTGGCATCTGTGCATACGAAGACGCCTTCATACAAGAAGAGAAAACGGTTTTTTGTTGTATCACGGACCCATGATAAAGCATTCAAATATAATGCAAATAATTGCAAACTGATGTATCCAGCAGTAAAAAATTGAATAAATAATTTAGCTTTTACACATGGGCAACTCTTGCTAAAAAACTACAAATCAGAATCCTTCTATTTGATTCTATTTTATTTTGTTAATAGATGAACTAATATGATAGGCATTTAATTGTATAATGTATTATTAGCCATTTTATTTGGCATACCATTAACTTTAAATAGTATTAGTATTCAACATTTCATAATACACACTACAAAATTCTTATTTTTTCCAGCCAAAGAGAAAATGTGCTTTGATAGTAAATATCTTTAAAGTGGGTTTTAAGATCCCCAGTATGCAAAACCTGTTCCTTTTATATTGTTTGATCAAAAA
This sequence comes from Grampus griseus, assembly GCF_964374135.1. Lineage (NCBI taxonomy): Eukaryota > Metazoa > Chordata > Mammalia > Artiodactyla > Delphinidae > Grampus > Grampus griseus. Next base: position 86,142,137 of record NC_139001.1, on the reverse strand, counting down.
TACTGAAAATGCCACAGCATAGTAAGGCAAATGCTGTAAGATGACAATGATGCCCAAACTGTATTATTATTTTGTAATCAAATACAATGTATTGTATAATTAGACATAATTGTATAATTTGAATATTTAAAAGAGCATTTAAAATGTGATAGGAGGCGTCTAAGTACATGGTCTTCTCGGGGGTAGTGAAATCAGAAGGTGTAAAGTTGCCATTCATAGTTGCTATTGAATGGGCAACTAATTCAAACACAAGTTTGCTAGAAGAGGACTTGTAGCTGATTCACATCATGGGCACTATCTTGACAAATCTGAATCTGTTTGAATTTGACCTACCATGGTTTTCTCCCCTTGAGAAAACACTGTTAGTGTTTAGTTAGCTGAGTTAGGGCACAATACTTCTAGTCTCCACGTGGGTCAGTTTGATCCTTTCTTTATATTCCGTGGGTATACATTGTGCCCTTAATTCAGATCCGTGTTCTCAGAAATGTGTGCCCATGATCATGAGGGGAGCTGGACCAGAAAGAATAAGTGGAGCAACACAGATCCATCCCCATTTCCAGAAAAACTGCTCAAAGGATATGCCTCACATGGAGGAAATTAGCTAGATATTTTGTCAAGAGAGGCCAGTGTTTTAAGGCAACTTTTAAAATAGACGAAGAAGCTTGATTTTTTGGTTAATAAATATTTTGGAAGGGCACACTTTTAAGTGAGCAACAATTCTGAGCTTTACCCAGCTCTCCCCACACAGAGCTCCTCCCTCTATTACCAGCACTGGAACAACATTTGTTTGTTTTATTAAGGAAGAACGCTGGGAAATGAGGAAAGCCTTTTTATTTACAATCTTGCCTAAATTTTCCAGTGATCTGGAGACAGAGCCAATAGAAGACTAGGTTGATGGTATATTCTAAAGTTAGAGGAAAAACTCAAACAATATTTTCTGTTTCATATTTATTTAGTAGTGACTCAATTAGGGGGCCAAAGATAGGTAAAAGTAATTGTCTCAACTGAGAGTATTCAATATGTCAGTTATTTCAGAGATTTGTGCTATCGCAATTAAATAGGAAATGAAAAGACAAAATTTAACTGAGGATTTCCTGTATCTGTTAGTACAAAAGCCAGATACATTTCTTCAGAGTTCACCACGTTCTCCAGAAGCTGACCACATGCTATTATTTTCAACCCATGCCCAGTATGAATCTTATGCTCCTGCAAGCGAATGTAATTATTACAGGCAGAAAATGGTATGTTTATTTACATTTCTGTGGCTTGATGGTAGCAACAGATCCCATGTTCTGGGTATTTTATTTTCCTGATATTCCCTTGCTTAGACCATGTTTCAAAACCCAGGTCAAGTTCCAAATTCCTTTGATGAATTCATCTATTTCTGTACACTTCCTCCTATTATATGGTTTTTTAAAAAGTTAATACAATAATTAATGCCTTAAAGTAAATTGCTCTATTTTCTAGGGTATTTTTCATTACATAAGTACCTAGTACTAAAAATATCTAGATCCTCAGGGGTAGATTCATATCATATTCTATATTTTTTACCCTCAAAGTGCCCATAATGGATGCTTAATAGTGATGGTGAGAATGATAACTAATGTTTATTGAGCACTTACTATGTGCCAGGTACTTTGTGTGCTAAGTGTTTGATTGGCATTTTCTTACTGATCATCACAATAATCCTATGTACCAGGTACTAGTATCATTCCAATCTTCAGACTAAGGTATAGTGCGATAAGGAATTTGACTAAGGACATGAGGCTGGTAACCAGAGTCAAACACAAATATGCTTAAACAGAATCCATGTTTTCAAGGTTAGTTGTTTGATTAGCTCCACAAAAAGCAAAAAGATGCAGGAGCCAAGCAACATCTATCCCGATATACTGTAACATTTGTTAAACAAGCTGCAATTTTCTATAGCTTCACTTTATGAAGAGCTGGGCTAATGGTATCAAACCAGCAACTTGCTATGTCTGCTAGTGCATAACTATGAACCACTGCACACGCTTAATCCTTCCCAGAATACACTTCCACTCCACAGCCCCACAAATTCCTGCAAATTCCTTGTTCATCCTTCAAAATCAAGCTGAAATCGTCAAAACCATCACATCTCTGAAACTGTCCTTAAATCCCTCAGGCCCAGATAACCCCTCCCTTTCTCCTCTTGTCTTTCTCCATTTTATACATGCTTTTTTCATAGCATTATTTTCTCACTTTGAAGAGCCTGAATTCCATAAGGTCAAGTATTGCGTCTCACCTTTGCCTTTACTACCTGGCATAAGGACTGCTGCAGAAGTGATATAAATAAATAAGTCTTAACTGAGTTATTGCAAAAAAGAAAAAAAGTGCAGTTTATTTGTGCATGATATTAGCTGCTCCAATTCCAGAAATGGCACATTCTGAGCTCCCCTGGCAGCTTCCCCAACTTCAGATTCTCAGAATCTATGGAAGAGCAAAATCTTATCTTCAAAGACAGTTTCTTAAAACCTTCCAAGGATTAGAGCTTCTCTCACAATCACTTCATTGGTGGGAAGGGGATTAGAAGGGGTGGGAACGGGACCAGTTTTTTCTCTGAAAGACATGAGATGAGATGAGTTGAGATGAGATTAGATTACTCATCTAAAGACTCTGGAAAGTGATAACAGCCATTTAGCATTCCTTCATTTCAAGTATTTATGATGCAGTTGCGTTCTTGCTTCTGCATGCTGAGCAGTCTTATTTGAGTCTAATATTGGACGTGATATAAAGACTTGCACATCTTTTACCTTAATAAGGCTTTTTATTTCAAACCCCATATCTTGCATCTATGTGTTTGACAGCTGGTGTCCTGCAAGGCAATGGCCAGTAAGAGGCATGATTGCGCTAAATTGGAAGCATGAGGCACAAGAGTGTGTTTTTATTAGGGGGGCAGGGAAGGAAATTTGAGGGTAGTGGGTTAGAAGAAATCATCCACAGATGCCGATCTCTGTCCTTTAGTGGATGGGATTTTTGAATTGTGGTAATTCCTGTTTCTGTGACAGTTCATCAAAAATTGAGAGCACCCCATTTGAAAATTACCCATGGTTTCACTTCCAAACTAGATGCAGACTCTGTGCCTTTGATTATTAGAATTATTCAACTCACTCTGTAGGGCAATGAGGAGGGGCATGGGTAAATACTAAGCCAACTGATATTCTGTAAGAGATTCATTTCAGAAGCACAAGGCAGCAGAGCAAACTCCATCACTTTTTAACAAGCGTTATCTAAACACACAGCAGCAACCGATGAGTGAGCCAAAGTGACAATTTGGAAATTAATCTGTTTCCTCCAGAAATGTCTATGTGGGTGAAGGGCCAGTCATACTGAAAGATGAGGAGACAAACTTTTCTCTGCTTTTATTAAGCATTTTTAGATGAATTGTGGAAGGCAACTCAGCAGATGTCTACAGGTTTCTCTCTACTCTGCAAAACTTCTTTAAAAATAATATAAAAAACATCTCTAACCAAAGAGTGAGGAGGAGATAGTACTTCAGAAACTTTTCACGGGTAACACCAAACTGATTGTTCCTTTAGCAAAAGCAAAACTTCAAAAGCTGGTTTCCTTTCACCAAACACCAAACACTGACTGAGGTCAAGTCCCAACGTTCTCTTCAGGAATAGGAGAGAACTCAGATGGAAGGTGTGTGGAAGGGAAGAGGAGATGAATGTACGTTAGCCATATCCACTGTAAGGAAATAGTTTCTTCACTGGTCTCATGTAGAGCTCTGCTACACTCCTGATGCGCTGAAAGGCACATGAGCGCCATTGTGAAGAGACAGGACTTAAATTGTAAGAGGGATTTCAAGAGAAGAGGGCTGTTGATTCACATAGGAGCATGTCAAAGATTATTTAAGTGGCCAGTAATATAAACATCATGTTACTAACACTGAACAGTTTATCACATAAATATAATTGTCTTCTTTTAGAAGAATAATAAAAGCTGAATCCATATGTTTCATATTATTTAAAATTGTTTCTGCAAGATGTATTAGTCCCACAGAAGAAGCAATTCTTCCACCAGAGGAGGACAACAGCAGTTTTATTATTTTACATTGTCATTTGTTTAATTTGTTTGTTCCCAGTAGTAGTTTCACAGATTTTTATGAACTGTTACTTTTATAGAAAGTCAAGTTACTCAGGATGGATGTTGCTTGCATTCATTAAAAAAAAAAAAAAAAAAATAGAGTCAGAAAGGTAGATGGCATGGATTTACTTAACCGAATCTGTTTAAAACAATGTTTCTGAATTCTTAGACAAATCGAAAATTAATGTAGGGAGTTAGGTTCTGTTAGGGATATTTCTAATATTTTGTCTGAGTTTATTTAAACATGGAGATCAAGTTAAAGCTCAGACTGGAAGACCTCTTGTGAGCAAAGATAAACTAGCAATTCTTATGTTTAGAAATAATTCTGAATAAAAGCGAGTTCTCCAAGGATTTTTTTTTTGTACAATTACTGCAAAATACTAACTTTATTTACTTATAGTTAAATGTCTACTACTAATTTTTAGGCATTTTATTGGTTGAGAAAACTAGTTTCTCCTGTCATTTCTCACAGTTTCAACTAAATCGTATTTTTTATCTAAACTGAGATGTTTCTAGGTAAATTTGAAAGTTTAAAACTGAAACATTATATTTTGTATTCTCCATTAACTAATAGATTAAATAAATGCACTATGAGAAAATATCACCCAAAAGTTACCATTCTTATTTTTTGGAACTGCTAAAGATGCCTTCTATTGAAGTCAGATATTTGGAAAGAAGTGTCGTGAAGGTAAACGTCCAAAAGAATTTGAACAAAATTATTTCAACAGTATAGACACAAGGCAGGCCAGAGAATCAGCAGTACATTCAAAGTCTTCCAGATATCAAAGTACATGAACATTCACAATCTATTTGCAACACCCTGGTAAACTAAAACTCTAGAAGAGAATAGCAATATTATTGCAACATAATCTGGATAATCAGAGCATTAAAAAAATCTGACAATATAGACACATAGCATGTATCTACTGAAGCTAATTGAAGTCAAGCTATAATTCAGCAAAGCAGTCTTTATGAATGAAAATAATTTATCATACATCTTTTATTCTCAGTTGCAAGATTTTAAATCTAAATACCTGAAAAATTCTGAAAATGAAATATCACCAATATCAGAACAACTGGACGTGAAATCTGTAATTCTAAATAGTCCCAAATAATTGGTATTTGGCTTTGGAATATCTTGCAAATATCTTTATATTTGTATTTTACTTTTTGCTATGAAAACAATTTTATATTTCCTAAGCATATTGATAAAGGCACAGAGAGATGGATCAGGAACATTCTGGGTGTTAAGAAAGCATCCTGAGATTTAAAACATCCTTTCTAAATTTAGACAAATGCAAGATAAATCCTACAAAAGGTTCATAGTTCCCTAGACTAAAATTAAAAGAATGTAGAGATTTGTGTAACCCTGTACCTTTTCTTTATAATCATATGTAGACTGAATAAAGAATGATAAAAAACTCTTCAGCCCTGATCTTATGCAGCTATATTGCTGTTTGTTAAAAGAATATTTTAAAACTTTTTATATTAAAATATTAACTGTTACAAAAATTCAAACAGCACAAAAATAGAAAAAGAAAAAATTGTCACCTAGTCATTCCATAAATAAACACATAATTAAATACACGTATGTATAAACATGTTAATATTCAGTGAATAACATTCAAGATGGCGCTTGATATAGTGATGTACACAGAGATGAATAATAAGATAGATAAAAATACGACTCTCCCACAGCAGTTATTCCTTAGTAAAATGTTTTACATTTAGTTTTACTTGAATTTTAAGAAGAAAAAGAAGTTTAAATGAGCTTGAAAGAATGCCTAAACTTCAAATAAATGTTTACTTGACCCAAGAACAATTAACTCCTAAAAGATGACTTAACCTTAAGGAAAATGTTAAGACTTTGAAGTTAAAAGAATTACTTCCATTTTAGACTAAATCTTTTGTTATTTAGAAGATTTGGAAGGTATTCTTCCTTCCAGATGGTCTTCCAATTTATTTAGGATTTTCTTATTGAAAAGTTAACATTCACATTTGTAATCATCATTCCCAATGCTGTTTAGACTTAGTTCTATGCTGCAAAGGAAAAAATGCTCACACCTAGTCATTTTACCAAGTTTTCTCCATTCTCAAGGCCTTCATTTAAACTTTCTGTTTATTGTGTTTTGTCATCCAGTTCCATTTCCAAGAAAGGAGCATGAGTAGGTTACTCTCAAGTTTCTGAATGAAGTTCTCTGAATTTTGCAAACCTTTTCATCAGGCATTGAGTATTGCTGTGAAGTATTCTGAGACCAACCTTTTTTTTTCCTCTCTTAATATGAATTACCTGTGCTGTCTGGAAAACCATATGGCTTTTTATTTATCCTTAAATTTCAGTAGCCCTACTAGGATATGTTAGATTAATCATGCTGTATCAATTTTTCCTGGGACTAGGTAAGCAAATTTAAGTCTTTCTCTATTTCCAAAAACTTTTCTTCTGTTACATCTTTGTTTTTTTCTGTTCCATTTGCTCTTTGATCTTCAAGAGCACTAGTTTTGTCTTTGTATTATTATCACCTTTACTCATATAGATAAAATTATTCATAGGCATATTTTATGTCTTTAATCTTTTCCTTTTCATTTTGTATAATTTCTTCTAGTCTGTATGTCATCCTCTGTTTTCAATTATATATATTCAATTTTTCTTCTACTTTGACACTCGTAGGTTTTTTTTTTTATTCCACTTATTTCCTGAGCTTGATAAACTTGCTTTTCCTCCCTTTGAATACATATAGCTCTTTTTAAAAATTCCTCCTGATACATTTTGTGTAAATAATTTCTTTGCAACCATAGAATAACTATTTGTCTGAACTCTCCTGGTTTCTTGAATAATTCCTTTTATGATTTATATCCCTCTGCTTTTTTTATTCTTGTCTAATCAATGATTCCTTGGTGCTTCTGTAATCCCTACTTAATTTTTCTGATTACTACTAATCCTTGAATTGGCTCATTTAATACCTCTCTCTCTCTCTCTCTCTCTCTCTCTCTCTCTCTCTTTCTCTCAGTAACATAGCTCTGTGTGTGGAACCTGGAAATTTCTGTCTCCTCACCCTCCTTCATGCAGCTTCCTCCTTGGAACTCTTCCTAAGCTATGTGACTGGGGAATAAACAGTAAAATGGTTTTGCTTCCATGCCACCTTCCTTGACTTTCTGTGTCATAAATTTCTAGCATATTTCCCTACTCACAGGCTGCACCCATTCCATTCCCATGGCCTGATATTCTATCAGATCATCAGATACCATGCTCAAAACTATGACCCTTTTAAGGAAACCCCTTTCCTCTTCCATTTCTGAAGTTTGTGTTGGCTCTTAGTTTCTCTCCTCACTGTGGCACAGACTCCACAGTATTTCACAGTACACATGACTGTGTATGGTTTGAAGCTGTGGCTATTTTTGTTTTATTGAAGATTGAGGGGTTTTGCTGTTGTTGTGATTCCCTATTTTTTCAGTCTTTATTGCTTTTGGTATGTTTTCAAAGCCCTCAATCCAGATGCTTTTTAAAGGAAATAATCTAAGACCCAAGTTCCTCTGGACTTTTGAAGTTTGTCTCATTGTGTTTTGATCTTTATTCACATATTCCTGAAAAAATCTCTTCCTTTCTAATGAATTAATTTAAACAAATCAAATATACTACTCCTTCCCAAATCCCTCTTGTTTTAGTTGATTTTATCCTTCCCAAAATGAAGGATAAAGACCTTCCTTTCTTTCATCTTTCCTCTTTCATAACAATTTCTGTAGTGCCAGCCCTCCCTCTAAATTGAATGGAGACGTGGACACCACTGGCATGATAATAATTTTGCACTATGGTCAAACATATCATTTGACCTGCAAAGCACACCAATAATTTGTCACTTCCTTAAACTGATATAAATATTTATTAAACATTTCTTAAAGACAAATTCAAGTATTGGGGGTTGGAAGAGCAGAAAAAAAATCTACTGTTGCTAGCCTCTCAATTTACAGACCCCATTCAGCACAACAAAAGCCTTTCTCTTAACTGGGCTCAACTTCTTTAGAAGACAGTTTAACAGTATTTTGGTTTTACTCAAGCATAACCTAGATTTTAGCTCCTCTCCTTCTCCAACAGTTTATCAAAGAACTGTATGCAATTCTCCTACCAAGAGAAGTTCTAGTAATATAAATTTGCCCTGCTCATTACATTTTAAGTGACCTTTTAAAATCCTTTTGGATAAGTTCTCTGGAGCACCAATGGTACTCTCCGGGCAGCTCCTGTGTCTGGCTTTCTACCCTTTATCACATTCTTGAACAGTGATCTCAATTGCTCTAAGTACTCATGTTTTCAAGTTATTTACCTTCTAAGTAAATTGGAGAAAAATCAAGGTTTTCATTAAAAAAAAGAAGAAAAAGGAGAAGTCCCGCTCCCATGGCATCCCAGTTTGCTTTTATGGGCAGAAGAGAAAAGTATGGATACCTGAAATTAGATTGTGTCCATCCTGGGCATACCCATCAGAAATTCTCCCACAAAAAAATATCACCTGTACTATGTTGAACAATAAATGATTCTGGAATCTGTTATTTTCTGCCCAGTTTAATACATTTCCTTTCTGGCTTGGACATGTTCCCAATGCTCTATAGTAAATTTACATTCATGTTTGGCCTCCCCAACCATCTGCCTTCTTCTATGGCCTTTTTTACCTACTTCCTGGGTCAAGACTTGAAAAAGGCCTTAAAGGTCCCTTTTGCTTTTTCCTCCACTGTATTTCACCTATTGAACTAGGCTGGAGAAAGTTCAACTTCAGGCCTTCTTCTCTACACACTCCTTCCTTAGAGAACTTGCATATTTCAGCTGTCACTTGCAATCAAGTTATTCTCAAGCCTTTATTTCTATACCTTAATTCCAACCTTTCAGCATACTATTAAAAGTGTGATTTTCATTACCTGAAAATATATCTCTACTTAAGCGGTCACTAATCACTGGAATGATATAGAAACTTAATCTCTGTTCTGAGGAATCCACTTCTCTGTGTACACTCTACGGCCTACAGCAGTTGACTGCTCTTACTATCCTAGGATGACAAGTTTGAGTCAAAAATTTCCAGCATTTGCTTTTTGACCATCTCAACTACTACAGCTTTAACAGCATTTCTTGAACACTTTTATATACCACCATGGCATGGTGTGCTTTACAAATATTACCTCACTTAATAAACGTAGACTACAAAGAGGTAGACATCACTGTCTCAGTGGTGCTGACACGGAAACTGAAGCTTAGTGAGGTTAATTTGCCTAAGGGCACACAGCTAGTAGGTGACAGAGCCAACATTCAAACCTGGGATTGATTGAATCTAACGTCAATGTGCTTTTAGTCAAGATGCAGTGTTGTCTTAAATTCTGCCTCTCTCTAGGTCTAGGATAGGCTTCATGAGTCTGCAGTCACTCTCCTTTAACAAACATGAATTGAATGGCTGTTATGTCCCAGGCACAATGCAACAGAGTATAAAAATGAATAGGATGTGGCCCTGGCTCAGAGGACTTTTGGGGCTAGTGAGAAACAGTGAGACTAAAGCTTGGTGTAGGGGTGGGCATCTTTCATGAGTTGATGAGTATTATAGTTGCAATTTCAAATAGTTAACTCTTAGTAGTTAATACATATACATTTTCTTTCCCTTGATTCACTATCTGTTGCAGATGATAGTCTCATTTGGGGAACTTCACTGAAAAAATGGAAAGCAAAGCCAAGTGCCAATTGGGAAAGAGGATCCTCTCGACAGAACAGAAGTTTGTAGGAAATGATTAGTAGCAAAAATAATAAAGCAATTGTGAACAGTGAGATGGACAAGTTCTCATTTTGTAATTTATGTTCTACTCAGGAGCAATTTGTTCTCAAAAATTAGGCCTCCAATTCAGGGCTTCTCCTGATGATGACCCGTGTGAGTTTGGGATATCACGTATTCAGGAGCCTGAAAAAGATTCTTCTGGTAAATTTCCAAAAGTACCCATTTGGTGTGCCATGTCCACCTTACTGTTCACAACTGCTTGGTTAATTATTTTTGTTGCCTCTCCTTTCCTACCAACTTCCGTTCTGTCCAAAGGATCCTCTTCCCCAATCCACTTGGCTTTGCTTTCCATTTTTCGGTAAAGTTTCCAAAACACATTCATTAAATCCTAAAATTAGATTGTGATAATCAGCATATTTCATTTCTAAGCACAAAATAATATGTGCTTTAAAATGTGAGTTCTGGAATCACATTGCCCTGGGAGAAATTCAAGCCTTGCTTTGTAAAACTGGCACAGCCTTGAATAGGTTGAAACATCTCAGGACTCTGCTTCTTCAATTATAACACAAAATTAATCATCCTTCCTACCTTATCAAGTTCCAACATAAAATGCAAATGAGGTAAATGGTTATTATTATTTTATTATTCTGCAAGTATTGCTGGGATAAAATTTCTCGTAACTCTATTTTGAGAAGGATTTTTGTTTGAAGAAACTTTCTTTTACTACTTTAGTTTGCCCCAATAAAGCAGCATAGCCCATTTCTCTGTTTCAAATATTATTTATTATATTCAATATTTCCTGGATGAAATGCTCTTTCTGAATGATTGGTAGTCAGACAACATTCAGCAACTCCTTCCTTCAATTTTTCTAATGTCAATCCTAGTATATCTAGTGGAGTATATGAAAAGATTTGTTTATAAAAAATTCATTTTTTAAATTATACTCTGAGATAATTAGATGAACTATCTTTATTTTTCCAGATATTTATTACTTTGTGTGTGTTTAACTTCACAACTCAGTAAGAAATTACAGTATCATTTTGGAAAATCTCCAGTCAAACTCTGATCTTTGCCTATGATGTATCTGGTTTTATTTAACTGAAATGGGGGAATTGAATACTTTTAGATTTTCCTGCTATTCTTCGTTGACTATTTGACTTTCGTTGTGTCATTTTGTAAGAAACCTTGACAAGTTAAATTTATCCACACAGAAACCTGTAGTTAGGAGACCTGTGAGACGACTATAATTTCCTTCCCATTAGTTTCAATGAATTCCATGCACGTGAAAGAAAACATGGAGAGTGGAGTCTGGAGCCCTGTATTTCCCGTTGTGCAGGTATATTGAGGAGAGAGATATAGTCCAGGTCTCCTTACGTTGTTCCTCTGCTGCACATTACCCTTAATCCTCCTTTGAGCAAATACAGACTAAAGCAGCAATGCCAAGAACTGGAGACTTAACTCTTTAAACACGATAGGCCTATGGACAAGTAGCTTACTCTTTGCACAAAATCTGTGAAATGGTTAATATATAAATGTGAGTGTCTATTGTAGCCAGTGTGAACCAGAAGAATTGAGCTGTAGCCAGCATTTATTTAAGCATCATTTTTGCCATCTGGATTCTTTTGTGAGGAAAGAAACATTTGAGGGGAATTGCCTTTGGTCACAAAAGTGATTTGACTTTCCTCCCTATTTATATGTTAATCATCCCTAAGCTTCCATTGTTCAAAGTTCCATAAAGAGGCATTTTTTCATACTGCTTTGAGACTTTAGGTAGCTTAGAGATCTTGAATAGGATGTGGGAAGGTATATCAAACATTCTGTGGACAAAGCACATTGGCCTATGTATGTAAAAATCAACTGAACAATTTAACCCAGGTGAAAAAGCATGCAACCAGTCACTCAGAGAGGGCCAATTAGCCTGTACTCATTGGTTCTTTTCGAAATCACATGCCATATGATATGGCAAATCATTTGGAGATGAATGATCAGATTCAAAATCTTATTGGCCACATAGTATCAACTGTTTTAGGTACCGATTCAGTCCATTCTTCAGTATTAAAACAGAAGACAAAAATATTACTATAGCCCAGAAATCATAATTTCTAGCCCCCTTTGACCTATGGCAAAGTAGAAAAATTCAAAGACAATAGTGAACATCTATCACACAAATGTTTCGAAGATTAAAACTTGAGAAGACTGGCATTCATATCTGGGAATTATACATTTTATACTTATGTTAGAGGAAAGGTTTTTAAATTAGTATGGTTTATTTTATTACTGTGTTTGTAAGATTCAGAATCAGTGGTTATGTTATGATTATTGTAAGATCAGGGAATTTTTATCTCATGTGAGAGCTCTTTAAAAATAATTAATAAAATCTCTTATCTGAATAAGGGGTTTAAGTCGTGCAATGGGCAATGAGGCAAAGTTTGTGGGTTTCCCCAGCCATAGAATCTGTTATTTTAAAGTATATTAATATAAAAATATTTACAGAAGTACTAACTCCTGTAACATATAAAAGAAATACCCACAAGTAAAGCTCTTTTAGACCAGCAATAAATAGATCAACAAATACAAAATATTATAATTCATACAAAATATTTTTGTGCTATTCACATAACACACTAAAAGAATGATTGGAATGGAAATGAAAATTATCAGTATATAACTCTAAATATTCACTCCTAGTCTTAATTGGAAATTGATACCTTATTTAACTCTTGAGCAGGAATGTGTGATGTTTAAAAATTAAGAGAAAATTATAAAGTCCAAAGGTAAATGTTAAAATACATGTATGTGTGTGCATGTGTGTGCGTGGGTGGAGGTATTAATCTTACCATTAAAAGGAGAAAAAAAAAGAGCCTTTAAAGTTTCCATTATCCGTTATGTCAGGTAGCAAATATCTTCTCAGTGTAACTCCAGACATTAAATCTGTCGAGAGGAATGCTGTAAAATAAATGTCTGGGATACCTTCATAAACAAAAATCTTATTTCCATAATTCATACAGCTGGCTGGCATTTATTGGCACGTCAGGTGCAATGGGGACATTTCAGGAACATTAACATGTACAGCATCATTTGTCAACAAAGCAACAATGTAAGCAAATCGTTCAGAACTCATATAGATTTACAGCTTTCTCTGCCAGCTGCTAATTACGGTGTGCTCTGCCTATTTGGTATGGTCTTTTTATTGGAAAATGACAAAGGGGTTATAGTATCCCAGTTTGGAATATAGATGTGGCTTTTAGTAATAATATGAGTGTAATATGACCACGTAGCTTGGAGTTGTGATCCAGTTTTGCTGGTCTTATAATTGATCAGCTTTGATTGATGAAGGACAAAGAGAAATTCACAGGCTATTTCATTTCTGATATAAGTAACCTCTAAAACAAAGGGAAAATGGGGGAAAAATTATCAAAGACCATGTCATAGCAGTTCTTAATGTTTTCCCCTATGGAACATGACACATAATATTTACCTCTCAAAGAAAAGCTGATGTGTTGATTGCTGATGGAGCAAATGTTACAGGAGCCTGTACATTTCAGAATACTAGGTTGTGCTTTGAACAATCAGGAAGCCCTTCCACAAATATGTTTAAATAATGTTAAGGTTATGACATAAGGTGACAAACGTCAGCAGCATCAAAGTTAACATCTATAATCACCCCCTTCTTAAGTTGTTCAGCTTTAGGAAAAGACACAATTGTGCAAGCAAATGATGGAGTGTCAACTCTACCTTCAAATTCCCTGGATTGTGTCAAGATATATTATAATCCATAAAATGAATAGTGGCGCTGCATTCATGCCCATGATGTAAATCCATATTGAGAGATATAAATGCCTCCTATTCAACCAAAATATAAAAAGTTAAATTGGTAAATACTTACTCAAACATTATTTAGATTTATCCCATCCCGAACCTTATTAAAACCCATTAAATTCCAGAGTGAACAGATTTGACATTCAGCAAATCAATTGCTGTCAGAGCAGCTGACTTGACCAGATATTAAAATATTTTAAGCTTTGTTGGCACCGTATCTTCAGAGAAGAAATGTAGTGAGGCATTCCAAGAGCTGGTAATGTAAGGCCAGCAATGGTTGACTGTATTCAATGTACATTATACTAAATGAGCATCGTCTCATAGTCTCGTAAATAAATATTTTAACTTCAAAAATAGTTTATAGATAAATGGAGTCCCTCTATTTTACATAATCCTCCAGTGGAATCCCTTAGAGTCTTCCCTTACACATTTGTCACTATTTATTTTGATTGTTGGTTTATTTCTCCTGCACTAGAGTAGAATACCTAAAAACAGAAAATATATTGTGTTCATTTTTGCACCCCCAATCCTTAGCACTGCCTGGAACACAGGAGGGACCAAATTAAAGCTAGTCAAGTGAATGAAAGAAGGTATACATGCATGAATATTGAGGCAGCCCTTGGTAAATAAGATTCTGAGGAAGCAGAAATTTGCTTCCACATTTGTCCACGAGTCCTTTTCTTCAGGATACCTTCTAAATCCCCTAAGAAGCATATTTCCTGTATACTCTTCTCTTTTTTTTCTCGTCTAAAACCTACTTTCAGAAAAGTATCTGAAACCCACAAATATTAAGATATGAAGTATAAAGAATCTTCAAAAATATTGTCTTTTTTCAGGAGAATTTATATTCTAACCAAGATTCAGCTCTTAAACTAAGATTGACTGTTAACTTGAGGATTTTAGGCATTCCTTTTATGTGAAGAAGAATTTTTAAGGTGAGGGTAACATTTTGATTTCCCTTAATAGATAGACGATCTCAGATTTTTCCCAAACCACTCCTGTTTTGTGCCAAGGGAGGAGGTGGTATTGACTCTGCACTTCAGGATTACGGAGCACACAGATTATACCAGGAATTAAAACACAGGCCCTAGAATAGAAATGTGGTTTTGCTAAGGAAAAATTCCATGGTCTAATTCTCATTAAAATGAAATTTTTCGGTTGAGTCAATATGAAGAGAAACATCTAGATTGCTACATCTGGGTAGAGCCCTTTCAACCTGTATTGACATTTCCTGTGTGAAGCAAAATTTTCTACTGAAATTAGAAACAAGCAAGAGCTTTTATTTTTTACTGTTCAAAAAATGCTAAAACTTTCAATTCATGTCATAACAACCCCAGAGAAATGGGGTCGATGGAATCAGATCATTTGGAAGAGAAGCCCAATAATTACTTGAATAAAAGTCACCATTTGTGAATCTACCCAACTTGCCCAAAATAAAATGATTACTTCTGAAAGTAAATTACATATAAACTAACATTTATCTTAACCCTTATCCCAATTGTTATCCTTATTTTTATTTAGAATCATTAAGCCAGTTCTTTAGAATATTCTGTATCATTACTTCCAAATAATTTAGGTTGCACTAATCAATGATTCACATATACTTGAGATAGAATAGGTTGGTGTTTACCTGTTTATTACGCAAAATATCTTCAAAGAAAATACTTGCAAAATTCCAGGGACATTTTTAAACATTCTTAATTACTTTTAGAAGTATCTGTTTTTCTTCACCAACGTGGTATTCTAACTATAAAACCTTCATCACTAATCATTAACTCAGATCCTCTAAGCAATTCCACCAAGAATCATTTATTATCCTCAGTAATATATAACAATGCTATTTTAAATGATATCAAAGTTGACCATAATTTTATTTCTCACTAATTTAAACATGCCTCTCCTTTTCTTTTCCTCTTCCTAACCCTCCCTTCAACCACCACCTTTGCCCCACAGTAATACATGTCTATAGGCATATTGAAAATATAACCATATAAATAAGAAGTTTTGAGAATTTGCAATTCAGGAAACATGGTAGAACCCTGGACTTATTATCACTTGTTAGTTGATTTGCTTAAATACAAAATATGATAATAAAGAGATAAACATATAAAATTGATACACTTTTGTAAGAGCTATGGAAAAATTATTATTTATGGTTTATATTACATATAATATATAAGCCTACAGATCTTAATTCAGATGCAGATGCAGGTAGAAAATCTACCTTTAATCCAGTTTATATGGAAATGCCCTCATCGGGCCTTTCTAGAAGAAAGCAGGAGGCCACTCATGAGAACGACTCAGTCCAGCTCTCCCTCAACATGTTAAGTCAGCAGCTTAATAGGGGGCATTTAATCAGCTTAATAATTCCCTCTTATTTTTCCTTCCCAAATCTAATTTAAGGGAGAGAGAGCCTTTAATCTCAAAAGGTAAATACTTAACTTAAAAAATGGTACAGAAAGATAGAAAAGATAGTTTGATACGTGGCATTTTCTTACATGAAAAAATAACATTCAAACTAATAATGTGTGTCTATATATTTTTAAGATCCATAGCAAAATAGAAACATTCTCAAGCAAGGAAACTTGAGAGTTTAACACCAACAGACTCTCCTGAAAAGATATTATAAGGATGTATTTCAGGAAGAAATTAAATTATTCCAGAAGAAATGTCTGAACTGTTAGAAGAAAAGATTAGTGAAGAAGCTAAACTTATGGGTAAATCTAAAGAAACTGTGTAAAACAATGAGAAATTTGTGGAGCGTAAATCTAGACACAGATAAAATCTTGGTCAAAAACAGCATATAAGTGGGTAAGAGAGTAAACAAAGTTAAAAAAAACTTCCAAGGTCTTCAAAAATTATGAAGGGATGTAAAGACTTTAGATTGTATTAAATGAAATACACATGTTAAAATTTCTAGGCCACTGTGTTGTCACATGGTCACCATTAGCTGGAAGGTGCCACAGGGAAAGAGGTTAGGAGCGGGGTTGGATCAGCCAGCCAATAAGATGTCTCTTTTATCACACCCTGCTTGTCCTCCACAGCAGTGAGCATTCCACTCTTTAAAAAGAAGTTTTATTTTATTTTATTTTTGCTGAGGATAGAAAGTGTGCAACCAGAAGATAGAAATCCTAAGAAATATACTGGATAGAAGGAGAGTAGAGATACATTTCTCGGGGTTGAAAAGTAAACTTAAGAGTCTTAAAGACAAGGAGGTCTATGCATTTGCTTAAAAACCAAACATCAACAGCAAACAGGAATACAAGTGATGTATTCTGGAAGGAATGTTAGCTATTGAGAAAATTATTTATTTGTCTATTCACAGAATGCCACACATCTAGATGCTTCCACTTGGAAGAACAGCAACAGATCATTTTAATAAACATGGACATTTGAATAGTGTTTTTGCTGTCCATAGATGAGAGCCTAAGTAATTTTCCTACCAGCAGAGAACAATGTACTTTGAGAAACATATATGTGCACCTGTAAGTTCCTGTTAATGCACAGTTCTTTCAAAAATAAATTTGAGGATGAGCCATTTGAATGTTTCATAGTTAGGGGGGAAAAAATGACTTTTGTAGTAACAAAAATACAGTGAAAAAACTGTCAATTATAAACAAATAATAAAGATAAAGAAATGAAGGCATCACTTCCAAAACCAGAAAAATAAGCCTCAAAGACCAGAAAGCACTTTCTGTCCAAAATTAAATGTCCAGTATTTTCATACAGTTTGCATTCATCATGTATTTCCAGTTTAACCTATTTAAGCCCTTTCCCATTGCTACTGATGTTCATGGATCGCTTTCTGTCTGTCTCTCTCTCTTTCAGTTTTACTATTTCTTACCATGTATATCTGCCTCAATGAGTTTTAAAGGCTAAACTGTTTGCTTAGAATTCAGGTGTTTTTCTTAGCAGATTATTTCAAGCTGAAGCTGGTCCTTTCACATACTGTTGAATTCCAAATGTCCCCCTAAAACATAACCATGAAAGTAATTTCTTTCCTAGCCTCATCAACACTTCAGATAGTTAATAGCTGCAGGCACATGTTATAAAAGAAGTTGCTGAAGAAGGGAACGTGAAGCGAATTTGGCATAGAGTCATGGATGGTACTAAACACATGGATGAAGTTATTTACTTAAGATTTTTCTTGTCGGCCTGATTTGGCTATATTTTCAAAATTGACACATACTAGGCTGTAGACTTCTATTTTCACTAGCTGAGAAACAGAATGATTGCAGACTTTTGCATGTTATGCATTTTTAAATATCACCAAGTTAAACTTAGATTTTGATTCTGTGCCCAGGACCAAGTGGAAAAATCTCCATCTTCAATAGTTCCTATTATCTTTTAGTCACAGGGCCACATACTGTATTTCTTCTATGAGTAAAACTCCCACTTGGAATTCCAAGCATTGCATAACCAGCGGAGTGTTCATATTATATGTAACTCAGTTGACTTTCATATCTGAAACAGGCACTTTATCTGCATGATATTCTTTTTAGCAGTTAAAACTCTTAAAATCATGGTTCAGAATGGAGCCAACATTTAATTCATCCAATAAATATTTATTAAACACCTACTTCTACTACTAGTATCACAACCATGACTACCACTTTACATAGTTCTTTACTGCTTTAAATTGCTTTTACAAACCTCATCTCATTTAACTACCATGTGAAATTGTCCACTATATTGAAGGAGCTTAGAGTCCCATAAAGCAAATTAAATCAGTTGCCAGAAAAAACAAACTTTAAAGTCGTTGTCTATCGTGAGCTAAATGGTACTGGCTAATGTAGTATTTTAGATGGTTTTGGGGAACTGACAAGTGATCTTAGGTAAACAGTTCATCTTCACAAATGTACATTTATTTTTTATTGTATTCTTTTTTATTCCAATATAATACTTTTTTGAGAACTAAGGAACTTCACATAAAAATATAATTTAAAAAAATGCCACCTATATGAATGACATTTCTTGAAGAATGTCATATTTAAAATATGACCTATGTTTAAAATGTTACCTGCCTGTGTTATGAGCTAAATTTGGCCCATGGGCCTTAGTTTGCCAAACCCTGTACTAAAGCAGTAGTTCTAAAAGTTGGGCTGGAGAACATCGATTGCTATAGAAGTCCCAGACTGGTCTTCAGGGCTTGAATAATACAACTGCTGTGTTTGAAGGAACCTCAGCAACTTACCTGATTGACTCTCCAAACATGATTCAATTTCTCTTTATGTCTTTAACATGTATTTTACAATGTGGAGATCTGTAAATT
The DNA here is from genome assembly GCF_964374135.1 of Grampus griseus. Lineage (NCBI taxonomy): Eukaryota > Metazoa > Chordata > Mammalia > Artiodactyla > Delphinidae > Grampus > Grampus griseus. The sequence continues at coordinate 86,123,198 of NC_139001.1, read as the reverse complement.
TGTTTGGATTTCATGAGTTTATAATATTTTGCTCACAACCTGTACTGTTGTCTCTTCAAAAATCTTTACTGTCCTTAATCAAAGAAGGTTTCTTGCCACGGGAAATTAGAAGTAGACATGATAAGAAGTAAAAGGCAAAGAGTAAGTTTAAAATATTAATTTTGTTTTCTCTGATACAGCAAGCATTCATAAACCTTAAAAATTAGCATTAGCCAGTAATCAAGCAAATGTTGTTAGTTTCAAACACAAGAGGGAGGAGGTTGCCTAACCACAGGGCTTGACCATTTAAAACCTGAGCTCTATCATTTCTCTGGTAAAATGAGTTGGAGACTCTCAGTTTTCCCTTGGTAACTATTTGTCTTTCATATCTCAATCATGAGAACATAAGTGAGCATTTTTACTTCATCTGGTGTTGAAAATTTTGTATGATGCAGGATTTAAAGTTTTCCATCCTAATTCTTAAAAGTCTTATTTCAAACCACATTGTATTAAGTGTGTTTCACTTAAAATAAGAAAACTATTATATAGCTTAGCTTGGATTATTTTTTCCTAAATCCACCCAATTGTTTGTGACTTTCTTTGGGAATGACTTGCTAATCTTACCCCAGTCCTTTGTGAGCCGTCACTTTACAATGAACATTGACTACTGGACACTTATCCTTTCCAAGATATATTTTTCAGGGTTTTTTTCCTATATAACATAAAACAGTAAAGCATTCATTAATCATTATTAAATCCATTCTTCTTTTTCTCTTTATTGAATTTAAAAGGCAAATCAGCTAGTCTTTTTTTTCTTTTTGGCATGCATCAGCAAAAGTATGTTATTATGAGGTATTCTAAAATAATATATCTTCATAAAACAATATAGGTGGAGGTTTAAAGAGAAATAAGGAAAGAAATTGGAACCATCTGGAAACCAAAGTAGAGAAAAGTTTTTGCTAATGGTTGTCATGTACACATTACAAAAATAACATTGTATGGCTTTTCTGAGTTGATGGGCAAACACAGAGCTATCAAAAAGTTTAGAAAGAAGACAGTTCTGGAGTGTAGCAAGTGAACAAATAAAATTATTCATAAGACCTGTACTTAGAAGGAGAGTGGAGATTCACACTTCTTGGGTCAGTAGGGAATTAAACATATCTCAGAGATGATTTGCTCAATCATGAGAATGGAAATCCAACTGTGTTCAAGGGAAGATGGAGGGGATCAGATATTTCTTTATTGGCAGAGGTGAATGGGGGAGCACCTTTTACTGATTTGCTCCTAAATCAGCGTGATGAATTGGAAAAGAGTAGAGATTTCATGAAAGAAAAAAAAAAAAGTGTGAATACATGCCTTAGAGATAAGAGGGGAAATGGGAAAAAAAGAACGGAATGAAGGAAGGAGGAAGGAAAGAGGGAGGATAGGAAAACTCTCCAGAAACAAGCTGAACTCCCTCATGTGTCCATGTTACATACAAGAAGCAATGTTATTGAAATCCCATTTCAAAAGATATTATTTAAGTATTAATACATAAATTATAAATCAATTTTAGGAGGGTTATCCATCCAGTATAAACATTTTTCAGGCTTTTCTTCTTTTTGTCATTTCATCACTAAGTAACCACGCAGGCAGGGAGTATGTCTTTAAAGGAGATTAGTAAAGGTGGTCTGATCAATTATTTTTAAGCCAAACCAAATAGGCATGCTCTAATTGTGCGTATTTCAGCATAATGTTGACCAGCATGATAGAATACTTATTTAAGCAGGTATATCAATCTCAGAGATCTGTATGTATAGTTACCTTGAAGTCAATTGAAAACAGAATATTCCTTATTAATTTTGCCTGCTCAGCTGCTGTATGTAGTCAATGGGACTCTTAAGGTTGTATATAGAATGAATCAACTGCTTGCTGGCCCTGGGCCTCCTTGAGTCATGTGAAGTAGGTTTCTGATTCCTTTATGTTCAGGCACAGCCAGGGAGACAAGAGTGCTACTGTCTTCTGCTGGTGTACAGAGTTACCTCAGGCTATGCAGGAAAAATGCTCTTTTCTTATTTTTAGACCTGAATCAGTCTCTGCCACAAAATGTATTCTTGTGAATACAGATAGTACTTTGTTGTCGTGTTCATGGGAAGGCGCTGGACTAACCTGTTTGGACGCAGCTGCAGGCCACCTGTAGAGAAAGTCAAATTAGGGAGAGACCCCACTGTTCTTTGCATTAATGCTTTTTGTATTGTTGTTTGACTTTTCCCCCCTCTGTCTATGTATCTTTTTCAACTAGGGAGATCGGGAGCACATTTTAAGGCCTTCTGTCCCTTTAAGGCATCTAGTGATTGAAAGGACTCTAAGATTTGAAAGGCTGTAAAAACTCCCCAGTTACCAATGAATGATGGCAATACAAAGAATTTTAAAGCTGTTGAAGCTGAAGTAGTCTTCTTACAGATTTAGTCTGTTTGGTGAACTTCCAGCTCTTGCAAAGTACTGTTCAAATATTCCCACCTATCTGTGCTGCTTCTCCTTGTGAGGATTTCTCATGCTCTGGGTGGAAAAGCAGTCATCGATATTAGCAGTTAACTTTACTGTAGATAAGGAGAAAAAAGAAAGAAATTCTCAAAGAAAAAGGATAAACTCCTCTTCTTCCTTTCCTCATCTACCAATTTGAAGCTTTAAAAAAGAAGCCCGTAAATGAAATATCTACATTAGCCACAAATATTAAAGGAGGGAAATGCACAAATAAAACTTGTTTCTGGAAAGCTTGATTTTGGCTGAAAATCAAAAACTATTTCCTGACAATGAGATCCATTAGACTACAAAATAATTTCTCAAAGTAGTGGTTGCATTGCTTATAAGATTTAAAATTTAAGGTTAAACTGAAGACAGCAAGTTCAAATGCAGAGTTTTATTCTGGCGGTTGGAAGGACCAGTTCTTCGGAGCCTAGTTGTTTCTCTTGTTTTTGTTTGTTTGATTGAAAATTCAGATCCAAATATAGGATTGGAATTTTCCACACCCTCTGTTATGAATCCTTGCAAGCAGTTTTGGGAAACTGGGATGGAATCTCACATAGAGACCTGGTTTTGTCTGTGTTTCTACATTGTTCTTCAAACATCCGAAGCAGAAGAGTCATCACAGTTATCATTTAGAGAATTCTCTCTGCTCGACTTCCCAATATTTATCGAATTTAAACATCATACAGTTACAAAAACTTTCGGTCATCAGCATTTTGCCCATTTTGGGCATTTTGCCTGTTTGTATAAACAAAATGCCCCTTCAGAGAAAGTATTGTATGTAGGTAGCTACTGAGATATTCCCTAATTCCTCTAGATAAAGCTTTAGTATTTTAGTCCTGATGACCAGGATTTGATACATGCAAGTTATACTCCTACTAAAACTAAATAATATAGAACAGAATTTGCTGCAACTAAATAGTGACATTCAGACAACTTTAAATCTCAAATACATGTTCTGTGCTTTTTCCTAAATGTCCTACTCTCTTGAGCATCTCTATTCTGGTGAAGAAAAGATTGGAGTAGTAATGCCTTATATAGCATAATATTTTGCAGTTTCATAGGTTGCATCTGCATATACTTCCTTTAATAGATCCTCACAACAACCCAACAATTGATGCTAAGAGATTAAGGGACAGAGCAGAGACTTGAAGTAAGGAGTTCTGACTCTCAGCTCCTTCCTGCTTTGCTCCATGGCTGAACTCTCACATGAAAAGCGTTTTCCATTTGGTGTTCTCTTTCACTGGGACTAGCACATAATTAGCACTTTGAACTATATATCCAGGTAAAGACATAGTCCTAAGGGAACAATGTAAAAAGTACCTACCTGCACAGAAGCAAGGCACTCGAAGAAGTGTGAGACATAGCACCTCATGTCAAGGTGCTTGAAACCCACGGTTGAAAGTAAGACAGGTCCCAGGAAAAAAGCATAAATGATCCCCAAGTAACAGTTATGCCAACATATACTACTATGAAGCAGATTCAGGGCACTTAATGTAAAGACACTTTCCTCTTCCAGGATAAAGAGATGAAATTAATTGACCACAGGGAGCTAATTGAGACCTACCTTAAAACCATTCATCTGTGACTTTCAAACTACCTGTGTTTTGAATTTGAAATGGTTTTACTATTTTTATCCCTGAATGCTTTCTTCATAGTTCCACCTAGATATGGTTTAACTATTAAAATGGAAAGCTGATTTAAATAGCAGCAACGGTGCTATAATGGTGCAGCAAAAAGAGTGTTTGACTCAAAGACTTGGTTCAAATCCTGGTTCTCCTGTTTACAGTGTTTGTGTAGTTATTTCACTGAACCTTCTTTTACTGCCCTCTAAAATGCAGAGAATGCCAATAATAACTTTTTCCCGGATTGTTGTATTTAATGAGATGCTGAATGTGAGTGTGTTTTATCTGTGATGCATGATACCAACATAATCTGTTATTTTGCTTCAATTAGTTTAGTAGCTTAGTAAAAATAATTTCTTAAATTATTCAGATAACTACCCCTTTAACACCCCAATTTGATCTCTGTGTGTGCTCAGTCCATGTCAGGGTAATTAGCAGTGAAATAGAAAAGACATTTGTAATTTATAACAGTCCTTGGACTCCTGTGTATGGACAGCCTCTATTTTTTTGTCAGCTTGTTTATGAGACATTCATATCCAAACTTAAAGCCTACTCTGTAAAGAAGTTTCAATGCCAGAAATCCCATATGGTTTTGATGTAAGTAAAAGGTGTACATTTCCCTCAGGGTCAAGTCTAAAAATTGGACCACTGCAGGCTCTGACCACATGTGTAAGAATCCACAGGACCTGTGATCTCACCTGCTACAATCATATGCCATTATTTACTCCACTTGCCTCTTTTGAATAGGTATGATCCTAGCCAAACACAGTGGATGAGAAGGTTAAATAATACTAGGAAAATCATTACAGATGAAAATGCTACATTATATGAGTTTTGACATAATGCAACAGAATTACAACTTTATACATAATTCAAATCCATCAACGTGGAGGAGTCCTTGAAATTACTTTCTTCTCCCAAATGAAATGTCCTTTTTAGTTTTGATTTTTGCAAAATTTGGAAAATGGTTATTTTACACATCATAAACAATTACTACAGATACCTTTCAATCACACTGCTCTGACTTGGGAGGAGAATTAGCACTAAAATTCTCCAGTGTTTCAAAATTCTACCCTGTGGGTCAGAGTTTAAGGCCACTCAAAGAGAGACTAGAGAGTCTTAGCAGAGACCTCCAGATCTCACCTCTTTCATTGGAACTTTTCATAATACTTGTGTCTGAACTCTCAATATTTGCCAGAGAGACTTTACTTCCTAGAGCAAATATCCTGGTATTTTAGAACCCAGAGATGTCTCATAATTTTGCAAACATCTATGCATTATCAAAAGCCCTGTGAATTACTAGTCATTTAAATATAAGTTATCTATTTTTTTCTGATTGCTTTTTCATTTCAATTGCTTCCATTTCCTGTCCTGACCTTAATGTTTCAGAGAAAGGAAGGAATCCCACAAGAGAGTGATCTTTCATTTGTGAACTGCAAAGCTTCCTAGACCCTAATTTGGCAGTGCGTTTACTGCAAAGCCTTGGAATGCTGTTTTGCAGTTTCAAAAGTGATCATACTCAGCTTCCCAGAATTTTTTATGCCTGGAGGATGCCACCAGAACAAGGGCATCCTTGTTAACAGTTTTAATCTCTCAAAAACAAGATAAGATTCGGATATAAATCATCATTTCAGCTCACAAAGCTATGTTTTCCACCCCACTAAAGGATTTCATTTACATCTAAAATGGTTAATACTGATCTCCACTAGAACTCCTAAGTGGAGGAATGCAGCTGCCATGTGCTTAGTGACTTTGGGGTTAGTGAAGAATGACATCACCAAATTTAAGCATATTATCATGCTGACATAGAGGCACCTTGTTTTCTCTTCTGTGGATAGAGCAAGGATTGTGTTCTGAGTCTTGTTTTTTTCCTCCCAAAGAATACCTTTCCACCCCACTTCTTAGCAGCTGCAATATGAAGGGTTGAAAATGTCACTTCAACTAATGATGAATGATGCTTGACCTCTGGACGGGTTACTCTGAATTTTATGCAATGCTAAATTAACATGAAAGATCCCAACTCAAAGGACTTTGGCTGTTACGAATTGCTTGGAGGATAGATTTGTGTAAAGCAGTCAGTAGCTTCAGGGTTTTTTGTAGTTGTGTCCTTGGTGGTGGTAGAGGGGTGGCGGGTGCTCTATAAGCAAGGTAAAAGACAGAGTGTGCTAGCACTTTAATGTGTTTTTTCTCCTGTGAGATTAATATCTTTTCATACTGGAAATATTGTAAGTAAGCAGAAACAGTCATGAAAAAAACATTCTCAAAAGGGCAACTGGCCCACATGTCTTTGTTGTTTTTATTTGGATATAATTAATTATGTAAAGCAATAGTTAGTAGAAGATTAACAATTAGTAGATTCTGTCAAGTAGTCACAGGGAAATTACTAACTAATTGAACGACTGGTTCTCTGTTGTGTCAGAAAGCAGTGCTGAGTGTCATTCTTTTTATCTTTTTGCTTTGTTGTTTTCACAGATCCCCTTGTTCTAAGATGTATGTTTCACAGCAGAGTAATAAACAAATAACCCTGGTTGTAATTTCATAACATGCAAAAGGGTTTGAAATAAAAACACCTGTTTTAATTAGCATTATGATTTGTTCACTTAAAAAAAGTGATAATCCTGATGCAGTTAGCTGACATTCTTAAGCTTTGAATTTCCATCTGTATCTTATATCATGATGTTTCAGGATTGTCATGAGTTAATTATGTTAACTTGGGAAGCATTGCTTGCATTTAGAATGAAAAACTTCAGCTTGAATAGACAGAAAAGCAGATGCTATCTTTCTTGTCAATTGCTTTGTTGTGGGCTGGCTTGCAACTTTTCATGTATTTCTGGATGTAAAGGGAAGTGTAAATCTCTATTTATTTTAAGTTTAACATAAACTACACAATTTCAGTATTCTGTTCTGGCTGTACGTGTCTTGTGTTTCTTTAAATGTGTAGCTTTCCTGCCGCCAAATCCAAAAATCCACGGTCAAATTATCTCTCCTTTAATTCTTAATTTGTTTTGTTGTGCCTAGCCATTATGAAGATTAGAGCATAATAAAATTTAAGAATAGGACAACTCTACATGGCTCTCTCCTTTTCTTCAGTTAATTTTTCTACCACCTTTTTTGCTTTTGTACATCAGCCTTTTAAATGGTGCAAAACTACACGCAGCATCTGGGCACAACAAGCCATGTTAAGAATGGAGTAGACACTCTAAGTAGGAATTTCCATGCTTTTGTGAGCTTAATGTTCCTTTAACATAGAGAGCAGCTGTGTTTATGTCAATAATTACACATTGAAATAAGTGCATGTACATGTGAGTCTTTATGGGATTAAGGACGTTAGGGATGGCCTTACACAAAAGATTTTTGTCCCTCCCATCTCCACCCAGAAAGTTTCTACAGTATTAAAAACCAAGTTACACTGTTTTGAGATTCTGAAATATGTCTCTGGGCAATTGGCTCCAAGGTGTCAACGAACAGACTATTGGATTGATATGATTGTAATTTTCTGTTTGCCTCCCTACCCCACATTGGTTCTGCATTCTTCACTACCTTGCTCCGTAACCAGGATCTGACCTATATGCACTATATCACCAAGGTCCCCTTACCAAAAGGCTTCCAACTAGATTGAACCAATAGGAGGCATCTGCAGGAGAGCAGAGGGCAGGAGGAGACAGTGCAAGAATGCAGTGATTGTTAATGCCTAATCCCCAAATTAGCGTCATAGGCAATAAGTGCTCAGCTTTCAAAGTGAAGTGAGATCAAGGAAAAGTGGCTCGCTCTAGGCAGGATTTCTGGAGATGTGAAGGCTTCCTTTGGGCTTTAAAGAATTGGTAGGTTGGGGTAGAAGGAGGGAGTGGCTATGATGGCTTAGGTCAAGAATGAGCAAGAACCAAAGTATGGAGGTTTTAAAGTACAGCTCTTGTTTGGGAATAGTGAGTACACCAGTTTAACAGGAACAGATGACAGGGGTCTGAGTGAAGTGGAAAGTTAAGATTAAATGGCAGGTTGTGTCACATAGCAGAGGCCTTGAATGGATGGAATAAGAAATCGTAGTCTTTAAAGTACATTACAAAGGTGTGTTCAGTGTATAAATACAACCTGTAAATGATACGTATTGTGGAGGCTTATTCAAGTGCCTTATCACACATTTAAATTAACTTATGGCTGTTCTATCACTTAAAAATAGCTCTGTTCATTAAAGGAAATGTAACCTAGATTTTCAGAAAATTAAAACATAATGTTCCTAAAATCATGTTATACCTTTAACCAGGAGTCACCATTTAGCACTGTCTTCCTAAATATTTTGGACTAAGGGGGAGAGTTATAAATCTAACAGGTTATCTGTACTTGACCGAACAAGATTCCAATTTGACTTCAAACTATCAACTTGTTGTTTGCATAGACATGGCCACTGAACCTGGGAAACACCTATCAGTACGTGTGTTTCATTTCTCTCAACTTTATATGTGTTTTGCCCCATAAACTTTACAACATAGTAATTGTTATTAATCAGTAACACATCAGAGAGCACTGGGTTTGCAGTGATCGGTATTCTTCAGGACAGATGACCTGAATCACAAAGTGTGACTTGTTCCGTGGTCTTAAGACTGCCGCCGCCCCTCTAGAGACCATGGAATTTACCTTGTCAAGCAAGCTGACTTGTGTAGATGCTGATTTGGGGAGATTAACTATTAACACAGGAATCCATGTTGTTGGTTGGAGCTTATAGTCTGGAGCTGTTTGCATATAAACTCATGTAAAAATAATTATATTCTTACTTCCAGAACATATACTTAAATGGTTTCTTGCTCTTCTTGCTCTGTTTCTACATGACCATTTTCCTCCCTTATTATTTTAGGTAGTCTTGCAAAAAAATAGTTTGCAAGTCAGGAAACAATGTTAAAAGCTTAGCTGTGACACTAACTTCCTGTATGAACTTGAACAAGTTAATTTCTCTGGTCCTTACATCTTAACATGTTAAGTGAGGATAGTACTACATTCCTTGATTGCTGTGGAAGTTAAGATCATGTGTGTAAAGTGCCTATCATAGTGACTGGCACATGAAAGGTGCTCGGTTAACGGCTTTTGTTGTCATTACTGTAGTAATCATTGTTATTCAACTTTTACTTCTATGCTGATAATTCTCAAATTGACCTAGTCAATCTTTATCCCCTTTGCTAAGCTTCATATTCAAATATCCCAATGTCTATTGGACATTGCCACCTGAAAACGTCAATAGCATACCCAAACCAAACTCATACTCCCTAGCATCTTCTTTTTGAGAACAAATGGAGTGAACAAAAAATCCTAGGGCTTCCCTGGTGGCGCAGTGGTTGAGAGTCCGCCAGCCGATGCAGGGGACACGGGTTCGTGCCCTGGTCCGGGAAGATCCCACATGCCGCGGAGTGGCTAGGCCCGTGAGCCATGGCCGCTGAGCCTGCGCATCCAGAGCCTGTGCTCCGCAACGGGAGAGGCCACAACAGTGAGAGGCTCGCGTACCGCAAAAAAAAAAAAAAAAAAAATTCCTAGCCACTCTTTCTCAGGTGTCTAATACAAGACAACTATGTCAACACATCAACATCCTTCTAGCTAGAAACAATAGTTTCACTTGATTCTCTTTTCCCTTTACCACCACTACTTTCATTACATTTTAAGGCCTCACATACTCAGCCTCTTTGCGTTTCTACAAAAACCACTTAGTTTCGACCTTCATGGTGCCTTGAACTACAGCAGTAGCTTCCTAAATAATTTGCGTATTCCCACCTTTTCATTTCTCAAATACTGTGTCCATTAAATACAGTCTGAATGGTATTATCTCCCCACTCAAACTTTTGATGGTTCTCTCTTGTCTAAAGAAGAACATTTAATCTCTCAGCATGGAAGTGAAGGCAGTCGACTTCCAAGCTAAGTTCCCACCACATTTCATAACCCACCTTTGCACTAGCCATAAAGAGGCTGCTTGACAATAATCAAACTTTTATCCATTTCGTATCTGTTTGCTAGAAACCGTGGCTCTCGGCCTTTAGCATGCATGCATCAGAATCACTGGGAGGACTTGTTAAATCACAGATGGCCAGCTGCACCCCAGAGATTCTGATTCAGTAGGTCCGATATGGTTTGTTAATTTTCACTTCTAACAATGTCCTGTGTGATGCCAGTATGGCTAGTCCTGAGGCCACATTTGTATGACCTAGAACATCCTTCCTTACCCATCTCAGGCCATCAGAATCCTATGAATCCCTTACTGCCATTGCCTTAGAGAAATTTCATCTGTCACTCTAGTCAGAATGAACCAGTTCATACTCTGTGCTAGCAGAGGGACTAAGAGTTCTGAAGGCTTGGAGCCAGACTGACTGGACTCTAGCTAAATACCTGAGTGAACTTGGACAAATTACTTAATCTCTGGACCCATCTCCTTATCAGTAAAACTGAACAAATAATAGCACCTATAGCATGTGTTAATGTGAAGGTAAAATAACTTAATACACGTGAAGCACTTAGAATAGTGCCTGAGAAGGGCTCAAAGATATTATGTTTAGTAGTTCATACCTTTAATCTAACACTCCACTTAGCCATGTAATGACGTTTGGGGTTTGCAGACCAAAGTCCTTTATTAGATGTTAAGTTCCCTGAAAACAAAGACCACATCTCCATGAATCCCCAGAAACATAGCCCCAGGCTTAGCACTTTACAGAAATCAAGTACAAAACTTTTTTAATTAAATTGAAATTCAGAAAAGATTGCAAAGGGATCTTAAGTAAGTAAAAATCTTCTAAACAATAAATAAACCATCCATTTCTTTTTCCCTCATTATAAAGATGAATAAAGATGAGGTCAATTATTAATAATACATTGAAAGTAGGTTTGCCTTTTCCTTTGAATTTTCTAAAGTCTATAATTAAAACGGCTTCAAATTGAAAGATTGTAAAGAAGGAATTAATCTGATTGGTAAGTAAAAAGCAAATCCCATGATTGATGATAGGTATGACCTGTTAGCAATAGTTACACTTTTATACTTTCTTTTCTTACAATCAGTGTGTGGAGACCAGCATAATCCAATTAATTGTAATTCCCTTTTGTAGAGTCGGTAAAGCAGCGCGTGATACTGAAACACCATTGAAGTCTTATCTCTGGTCATATAATCCAAACGGATTGTCACTTTCCAACCACCAGCAGATCTTTATAAACTTCAGGAAAATAGAATATTTTGACTTCCTCAAACTTATGATAAATGTGATACACAATAATTGTCTCTTTGTACATGCCTAACCATCAGTTCTCTAGACGTCTTTCTCCACTGTGCAGTGGTTTCATGAATACACCTGAGTTTTTCTCTCTTATTTCCTGACTTCCTTTAAAATATTGTTTTTCCACAGTAAATATGCAGTATTTTAACACAACAGAGCCTCTCAGCTGAGCTCCTTGCTCCTGGTACCTCTTGGACATACCACCTCTCGTCCATATACTCACTCTGATCCATCCTGCTCACTCCTGCCAATGCACAGGAACAATTATAACAATATGCTGAATTAAAAGTTACATGAATGTGGTCTCTCTCACATGCACAAAATATCTTATTGTACAAATTTAATGCCTTTTCCATCTTAACTAAGCACTTACCAAGCACCATGGCCGTAAGTTCGGCAGTTTGAGGTACAACAGTAAGACTAGCATGAATTTATTTTTTCCTTTTTCACAATTTCATGAATAGAAGGTCCATTCTTACCACAGACCTTAGTAACTTCAGCATACAACTCTTTTTCTTTCCTTATTAAGTCTAGAACTTTTACCTTTTCACTTAGAGGAAGCACTTTATGGCTTCTCTTTGGCATATCCGAATTGCCAACATCACCACTCTTGTGCTTTGGGGCCAGTATTAAGTAAAATAAGAGTGACTTGAAGACAAGCACTGTGATATCGTGACAGTCAATCTGATAATCGAGATGGCTACTAGGTGACTAACGGAGGCTACGCTAGACAAAGGGAAGATTCAGGTCCCGGGGGGACCAAGCAGCACTGGGTGAGGTTTCATCAAGCTACTCAGAATGACTGGTAACTTAAAATTTATGAACTATTTATCTCTAAAACTTATCACTTGGTATTTTCAGACTGTGGTTGACTGCAGATAGCTGTGGAAAGCGGGAACCAAAGATGAAAGGAGACTGCTGTAGTTAAATTATTTAGGGTGTGCCCCAGGAGTCATGGGATTACCAGGCTAGGATGAGTAACATAGTTAACAGGATCTGACATGAAGCAGAATGCAGGCCAGGGTTAAGATTAGCAGCATAGACATGGGTGACATCAGGAACCAGAGGCAGAGACCCAGGAGTTAGTGCCACAGATTTGTTTCATGTTAGATTGGAAGAGAGGAAAAGCAAGGAGAAGAGCACCTGGCCGAAGAAACCTGTATCTTTCCATTTACATCACTCCTCCATTTACAGCTTCCTCCACTGACTTTCTTGTGTGAGAACATGTGTGGTGAAGTTAGCCTAAGTACATCTCTGCTCTACAGAGGGATGAGGCTCATATGGGCCAGAACTGCCTAGGCTGCTTGAAAATGTGTTTACTACTAACAGGTCACCTGAGACCATAGCAAATGATGTCTTCCTATTTTTCTACAAGAGGAACTGTAGATAACTCTGAGACTTGGAAGTTTATATAGTTGTCATCATCATCATCATCTTTATTTAAAAGGTACTTATTAAGCAACTAATTGAGCATGTCTGTGTACTAATGAAGCAAATATAAATTAAAGGGGGCAAAAAAATTTAAATAAAGAAATAAAATTAAAAAAATAAAATCAAAGGGGGTAGCTCCTTCCCTAGAGACAGCACAATCCTAGTAGTAATGTTAGAGAACTTAAGAACTGTCAGACTTTAAGAGATTATATACCATTTTTTAGATATATTTTGATCCTCATTTATAACTGCCTTCCCACCCATACCTCTTGCACTTAGCACACCTGACATCTTATAGGTGTTTTATTTTTTAATGAGTGAATATATTAATTTATTTGATTGATGGGTTTGTTTCACTTTACACTATAAATGTATTGCTGAAATTGACATAATTGATGGAATTCCATTCATTCATTTCATTTTCAGCATGCTCAGTCCTTTTTCTTTTATTTGACTTTGTTCCTATTTAGATTTTTATTTCATCAGAAGACAGTCATTGTTATTGGGTTTATTTTTTGTTTGTAGTTACAGTTGACCCTTGAGCAATTCAAGGAGTAGGTGCGGCAGACCCTCCATGCCATTGAAAATCGGAGTATAATTTATAATCCACCCTCCATATATGCAGTTCCTCTGTAACTGCGGTTCTGCATCCGCTGATTCAACCAACCATGGGTCGTGTAGCACTGTAGTACTTACTACTGAAAAAAATTTGTGTATAAGTAAACCCTTGCAGTTCAAACCCAGGTTGTTTAAGGATCAACTGTATTATTGTTATATATTTATTAAACATCAATTGTGTTAAATATTCAGACTTTTCTTTATCAGAAGTTACATCTCTCACAAGTCTCTCTTATGTTTAACAAAGACTTTATATTTTTAGTCTGTATCTTTCCTCATTTTACTCTTTGTTATGTATTTTTTCAACTATACAGTCAAAGGCACAATTTATTCATGGGTATCTGAGAAGAGTTACAGGCAGTAATGAATATATATTCCCAATCAACCATAGTTTCTCAAATATTGTGATGGTAACATAAATTGGTTCACTGGCTATGAGGATAACTTGGCAAGGTCTATCAATAGTTTACAATATACACACAACTTTTCACCTAGAAATTTCAGGTCTAGGAATTTGTTCAACTCACACAGATACATACTTAGATATAAATGATCTAAGTGCAAGATTATTCACATTAGCACTATGAAAAATATTTGACATTTGGAAACTGGTCAGTTATTGTACATCCATTAAAGTAAATATGCAGCTGTAAAAAAGAAAGAGAATACTCTCTGTGTCCCAATTTTGAGTAATCTCTATGATATATAGTCAAGTGAAAAGAATCAAATGCAGAACAGTGCATAGATATCACTGTTAGTGTTTTGGTTTTTTTTTTAATGTCTTTATTGGAGTATAATTTCTTTACCATGGTGTGTCAGTTTCTGCTGTATAACAAAGTGAATCAGCTATATGTATACATATCCCCATATCTCCTCCCTCTTGCGTCTCCCTCACACCCTCCCTATCCCACCCCTCTAGGTGGTCCCAAAGCACGGAGCTGATCTCCCTGTGCTATGCGGCTGCTTCCCACTAGCTATCTATTTTACATTTGGTAATGTATATAAGTCCATGCCACTCTCTCACTTTGTCCCAGCTTACCCACTGTTAGTGTTTTTTTTTTAAAGTGGTAGTTGAGGATAATGTTGCTTGAGTATAGAAAACATCTTTGAAAGGGTACATGGGAAATTGACAATATAGGTTTTCTGTAGAGGTGTAAACTAGGTAGCTAAGGATAGACTAGAAAGAGACTTTTGCAGTATACTCATGTATGTTGAACTTCCTGTAAATATATTATTTCAAAATAAAATAAATAAAAGTGTTCAAAAAACAATAAGCACACACTTCATATTAAACAATTGTAGGTTTTTGAGTATCATCTTATTAGGTATTTTGACAATTTTTATCAACTAGTTTTTATAGCTACTTTGCAATAAAAACAACCCTCATTGTGAATTATTTGTATGAATTATGATTCTTCAAAGTCATGGTAGAAAGGAACACAAGAGTAATTTTGTGCTTCATAATTGGAGGCCTCTGGTGTCAGACAGGCAGACTCTCTTTTGAGGTGGGAAAAAAAATCTCTAAAACTTTTCATTCACAAAGAAAAAACCAAAAACAGTTATTGATAATAGGTAGGTCCATTAAAGAATCTATGTCACTCTTCTGGGCTTGGAATATTGTATAGATGCAGAATTAAGAAGATAGTGTTATCGTGTGGTTTCACAAAGAAAGTTTTGCATAGATCTCTAGCTATCCTAACTTAATGCAAGTAGTTGTAAAATTTATAAATCTTCCACTCTTATTGTATGTACCTTTGCAGAGTTCTGGCTATTCTTGTGATATGAAGTAGAAAATTTACTCAACTACTACCATGGATCAATTAATAAAGATAACTTATATGAAAAAATATTATCCTCAATAACTGCTAGAAATCGTCTCTTCGTTTTGGTTGTCTTTAATTGACAACTAATTTTTGTCCTATCCAGGTGTAAAATGGTTTCAAGAAATAAGAGTGGCACTGTCTTACTCTATCCATTTTGTTTCTATTTTATTGATTTTTGTTATCCTTTTATTTCTGTTTTTCTGACAGAATATTTCCAGACAAGAGACTTCTAAATTAGTAAAAAGCCCAGTCTTTTTCCTGCTAAATAATACCATTGCTAACCCCATGTACACCAACAGTGTAGTAAAAGGAATAGTTGAAGCAAGAAAGTATATTAAATTCTGGAAATATTTTCCAAAGTCTGGCTGACAAAGAAGATAATGTCCAAATAAATTTTCTAATAATGTTATAACAAACCTGTGCTAGAACTTTTACGTATATTACTTCACTGAATTCTCACACAAAATTAGGAGGGAGAGATGACGGTTCTCATTAGACAAGTGAGGAAACAATACATTAAGTAACTCTGTATATGTGCATATACCTACAATAGACATGTTATCTGTATATGGGTATTTATAGGACTTAGTTATGTTTATTTCCTAGATATCATTATGAGATATGTTTTGATCTGACCTTCCGCTTGGTATTTACAAATGTAATATAACTTGGAGAGAACAAATAGCAATAGTGTTGAAACTTAGAGCCGATAACAAAGAAAACTTTCAAAAATGACTCTGTTGAAATTTAATCCTACGGATTCTCTACCCTTTGGAGTATGTAATGTATGAAATCATCCATGGAATTCAAGTAAATTCGGAATCTGTTTGGAGAAGACAGTCAAATAAAACGAACCATTGTGTATAGTGTCTGCAGAGCACAAAAAGCCTTTGACTGCATGGAATTAAGAGCAGTGTTGGAAGCTCTGAGTAAGAAAGTAATTAAAGAAATATATATTGGTATCATGAAATGCATCCTTTTTAATATTTATGATCCTAACAAATAAAGTCAATTCATTTTTGTCATTGTTGTTGTTGTTAGAGTCTGAACAGGGCTACCTCTCCTCAGATGCCTAGACAAAAAAACCTAGAAGCCTGGAGAGAAGCATAATGTCAGTAACATCATTTTATAAGATGGCATTATACATGGAGTTATGATGATGGGGAGATGTTTTATGTTATGCCGTTATAAATTAAAAATGCACAAAGCAATGACACATTTGTTATACTTTCCATCTGTGATGCTTGCTTCACAAATTTCAGTTGTACCTATTTATTATGTTATTATTTACATTCTGATGAAATCTGAGGAAAAATAAAAATAAGACATACTCATTCCTGACTCAGTTCCTGTATTGGATATAGTAGAAGACTGCTTCACCACCTTCAAAGAGAGTAACGAAAGATATTTCATATTAGCCTGTGACATTATTTGCATGCCTTGGGCTTCTTAAGTGATTTCCAAAGAAATATGCACAGCATGAAGTCCATAGAAAGCAAGCTAACATGGCATGCCAAAATATCCCAGTGGATTTAAGAAATAAAAGCTTCTATGAATAAGGTTTTAGTATCTTAGAGAATTTCTGCTTATTTTCTTGGTTCCTCCCTCTTTCCTACTGCAAGGGGGCCACACAAAACTGGATTTGGTAGACCAGGTGGCAAAAGTGCCCATTCTCTGCATAGGTCAAACCATCTCCTCTTACAGTAAAGTAACCATTTTCAAATGTAAGCATCCTAATAGCTTCCTGGAGATTACTGTGATACATTGTAAGGAATACATCTCTTTGGTTTTGGAATATGAAGTTTCATATTTAAAACCACTGTCCTCCTTCTTTGATAGATACCATGGCCATAGAGAGTTGATTTGGCTTGTGTTGAGTTTTCCTGAGAACTTTTTAAATGTTCCCTAGAGTGAGTAAGAAAATAGCAATCATGATTTTATTCTTTGTCTGGGAGCCATGCTAGAGAGTATCCTGCATGTTTATAGATCAAGTAATTAGAAATAGTTAGGTTGATCTTGAATAGGCAAGCAATTATTCAACTTATTCCACCTTCAAACTCTTTCTCAGAATCTAGATAATTATTTTTATTTAATTTGAATTACCTAAACAGCTCTTTCTGTTGTCTATAATATTTCATAAGTGTGGCATAGCCCATGTGTTGAGAAAATGTCTAGATATGATCTAGGAACATGACATCTTTCTCTGCACAGAATCTTTGGACATCGTATTCGTTTTCTAGGGCTGCCATAACAAAGTGTCACAGACTAGGGGGATGGGGTTGTGGGGGATTAAACAACAGAAATGTATTTCCTTTCTGTTCCAGAGGCTAGAAGACCAGGATCAAGGTGTTGGCAAGGTTGCTTTCTTCTGAGGCCTCTCTCCTTAGCTTATGGATGCGTGTCTTCTTCCTACGTCTTCACATGGTCTTCGTTCTGTGCATGTCTGTGTCCCAGTCTCCTCTTCTTATAAAGATACCAGTCATACTGGAATAAGGCCATCCATATCATCTCATTTTACCTTAATTACCTCTTTAAAGGCTCTATCTCCAAATACAGTGACATGGTGGGGTACAGGGGGTTGAGACTACAAATCATTCACGGGGGTGGGGGACACAATTCAGCCCATAAGAAACATAAAGCACATTTGGGGGGTGAATTTGTCCCTGCTATTCATTAAGGTCAAAAGAGTATTATTCTAGGGGACAGAAATAAGATGTAAAATGTCTAGAACCTAACTTATTTTCACCTGAGTAGTATTTCTGAGCACCTGGTAAAGCCCTCTCCTTTGAGGAATATAAAGCAGCCTCAACAGCTGTAGCTTTGAAAGGCACAAAATACAGTTCCTGGTATGTAGTCTCCATTCAATCTATATTTGCTTAATAAAAACTAAGTGAACAAACAGATTAACTGGTCAACCAGCCTAGTTTTCAAAGATATTGTCCTCACTGAAGTCTCACGTTGTACCCAAGGTGTTATAGGAGGGGCTTTAGCGAGTGCAGCGTGGAAAGAGGATGGTTTTGGCACGGGGTTTATATCACCGTGTTTGAGAATTTGGAACCTCTCTAATCCACTAGAAATCAGATTGAACTGTCACTTTAAGGAGCCAACACAACAGGAAAGGTCGAGCTAGTCAAATGATTCAACCAACTTCCTTTTGATCCACTCCTTTAAATGCTAAACTCAAAATCAGCTATATCCTTATAGATAAACAGTATGTTTTATCCACTTTTATATCTACCAGTTTGATTTTCTGGACAAACATATTATTATTTTTCAGATCAATAGTCTCTCTGGCATCTGTTTCATTCATGATGTGACTTTCATGTACCCAGCAGGGCTTTCAGATAAGGTTTCTAAGTGGTCATCTGCACTGGAAGCAGATACCACATCCTTTTATGAGTTTCATGATGTAATAGGTTCTTGTCACTATATTAATGAAATCAGAGCTGTTTTCTCCATATCCTGTGAAAGTTGGGCTGTCTTTTCCTCTTTACTTTTTTATTGCAACAGTAAAAGAAAAGTTAGTAAAGGGCTTTAAAAACTACAAGGTAAAAATGTACTTGTTTTTCAATACACAAAGAAGTGCCTCTTTATTCTTATATAACTATTCTATTCTGGATAGTCCAAGTTTATCTTCAGCTGCATTTCAACCAATACTAGGTTAACACAGTGAGTTTAGTTAAAGTTGGTCTTGATATTGCAACTTCTGGTTACACCAGTCTATAGAGCAATACATAATACAAGAGGAAAGTGGTGATTAAGCTATTAGTGATATTTAAATGTGCCTTTTTCCATGGAAATTACCATGACCTACTGTGGCTATCAAAAGGTCCATCCTTCAGTTCTCCTTTTTAAAAAAGATTATTCCTAATAGCTATTGTCAAAATTTTTAAATTTTAAATATAATAGTTTTTAGCTGGATATAGGTAAGTTTTTATTTAAAAAATAAAATACACAAAAGTCCCTTCAAGGAAGGACATTTCAAGATGCACTTGAATGGTTGGATACAATATTTAAATATATTTTTTGTGATATCATAAAAGTCACATAGTGACTTTGGATTCTGGAGGTTAACGTATCTTCAATTCTGTTTAAATGCTTTAAGCAAAAAGCCATGACCAAAATGAATTTACGGTAGCCTAAGTAGAGGGCCAGGAGAAACCAGCACAGATTATCAGCATGATAATTGTGAGATATCTTGATTCAACCAGACTTCTTACCAGTATTGAACTCCAGCATGTAAAGTTTTTGTTGAGTTCATATGACAGATTACATCACACTGAGGTAAATCCTCTAAAACAACCAGAATGGTTTATGATGTTTGCTCAGTATTTCCATTGCTTTAATCCCTAATGTATTTTGCCTATTTGGGCTTTATTCACTTTCCTTATCATAGTGGTGTCTTGGATATATATATATATTTACTCTCCAAATGTTTTTCAGACACATTTTCTCATTTGATACCAACAACTATCCTTCTGAATATCTTCATTTCACAAATAAATAAATAGATATACAATGAATTAATGGTAAATCCAGACCTGGTGTTTTGTATAATCTCTTTCTCACCCTATCATATTTCCTCTTCACTCCATCACCACATAACAATTTGCTACATCTTCTGTCCCATTCCTAATGCAGTTTCTTTTTATTGCCAATTCGCTTTATATCTGTTTATATAAGAATCTGTTCCTTCTATAAATCAGTAATTATGAAAGATCAGAGTAAGTTTACAGGTAAAAGCATAGCCTCAAGTAAGATATTTAGGGATAAAATATAAAAATCACTATCTTTGAAGTAATAGTCAATCTACTACCACTGGCAATTGCTATTTATTTGCCTTTATCCTTTCAGCTTCTTCCAGCCAAGATTAGTCTGACCATAGTGGTTTTGAGGGGAGGCTTACATCCTGGGTTTATTACTTGTCATCCATGGAAAAGTTATTTAATCTACCCATGCCTCATTTTTCCTATCTGTAAAATACGTGATGATAACAATAGCATGTACCTCATTGTCTTACTGAAAAAAAATTATATTAGATAATAAATGGAAAGTGCATAGCATAGTCCCTAGTATGGTGTAAGCACTGAATAACTGTTGGTTATTCTTCCTGTTGCAAAGCTTCCTGAAATATAGTCATATGAATTTTGAATTTTGTTCTGTAAAAGGTTTTTATTCTGTCAATAATAATTACCAACTCTTAGGTTCATATTAAAGAAATCTCAGTATTCACATATCTAGTTTTCTATTTCTCTGCCCACCTAAGGTAAACTTCATAAATCGATATTTATTGAGTAACTTTTATAGACTCTTACAGGCTCCACTGTTGTGGTTCTCACCTGGGGATAACTTTTCACTGCCAGGAGATATTTGGCAATATCTGGAGATATTTTTCATCAGCAACCCTGGGAAGTGCTACTGGCATCCAGTGGGCTGAGGCCGGGGATGCTACTAAATATCCTAGAATGCACAGGACAGACCCTATAACAAAGCATTACTCAGCCCCAAATGTCAACAGTGCTTCACTATTGAGAAATCCTGCTCTATTGAAAAGAGGGGAAGCGGAAGACATCATCACTGCCAACAGATTAGTTAGAAAATGCCTATCAGGTAATACAAATGTGTTCATAATGATACCTGTTAACGTGGAGACAGGTATCACTTCATCTTCATTTCATCTTCAGAACTGATTGGATTCATGAGAAGGTGTGCAAATATGGACACAACTGCATGTTTAAGTAAGTCACAGTGGCCTTGAAAAATATGCCTTAAAGGCCTCTGGTTTACAAGGAATCTTAACCTTGGCTGTTCACAAAAAATCTTAATATAAAAATTAGGTATTATACACAAAAAGACTCTTTCCAACCACTTGCCATATTATTTATTGAAGCTACTTGTTGAGGGGCTACAAATTATCTTTTTAAAGTGAAGACTACATAGTAGGAATGCTAGTTTAAGTAACACAAGTTGATATGCTATATGGTATTTTGAGTGGATATAATCAAATGGTATTTATTGACTGGTAAATTATCTTTTATGTATATTAAAATATTTCATTTTCACAGTCAATTGAATTAACTGATGTTTACTGGCATCTGCCTTTGGTTAAGCAATTATTTGTTCTTAGTGTTTTCTTGCTCAAGATAAAATCATTCTCTTTTTTTACTTGCTGAACACTTTCATTTGGCGATCTTAAACCTATGCACCAAAACGACAATTTGTATTGGACTTTTGTGATAAATTTTTGGTAGAGATAGTTGTGTGTGTGAACATGTGTGTGTGTTGTGTGTGTGTATGTGTTTATTTAGGTTTCCACTTAAAGTTCAGTGCCAAAGCTACCGTACTTATACATTTTCTAAATGTGCTTTAAGCAATAAGTTGTACAACATTTTTAGAACATGTGTTAAGCTATTTCTCTAAGAATGAAGCTCTTAACAAAACATAAGCACTCTGCATGAGATCTTAGCAGCAAAGTGCTTAAAAGATAAAGTAAGAATTGGTACCATGGGAAGAACACCAGCTGTAGAACGCACAGGTCCATTATGAGAAGTATGGTAGTGGGTAGGGAGAAAATGATTTAATCAGGAGTAAAACCAATTTTATTATAAGGGCACGCAGGGGGTGTGGCACCATAGTGAGAGGGACATTTCAAAATATCTGACAGATTTCAACAACGTGAAAAACCCGTTCTTTAAAGTGACAGTAAACCCCATCAGGTCTCCCTTTTTGATGCTATTGTTAACAGTTGACTGTTTAAAGCTGGCCTGCTAAGATGCTGTCGTCCTATTTCAATAGTGTGTAGCCAAATAAAAGACTAATTGTTGAAATACAATCAATCAAAAATGATTGCAGGGCAGAAAGAAGGTCTCCTCTGCTGATTTTGTTGTGGATCAAATTATTGTGTTATGACCGAGGTAGGAATGAAGGCTGAAAGGGGAGAAGAAAATAGCCCGTCTGAAATAAACAGATTCACCTTCATTGCTTCTCTTTGCAAACAGCCAATTGAGCAGGAACATAACTTACTAGCCCTGGGAGTAATAGTCCATTTAGAAAAAAAAATCTGATAAAGATTTCGGCTAATATTTTTAAAAGGACATGAAGACTATTAGCAGAACTGCCCATGCAGAGATCCCCTATAGTGACAATTCTCAGCTTTTCTTACATTTTTGGTGTCAATTCTCCTCTGCATTCATAAAACTGACACAAGCAAGCATCTGAATGTGAGCTTCGGATGTCGGTAAGGAAACACAATTCTAGTTGACCAAATACCTATTAAGTTCTTGCCAGGATACTCTGCTTTCCCATTAATCCCCAGGTTGTCCAGAATGATTAGCTTTAGTTTTCATTAAGCCCAGAATCCAAAATCTCTTCTGTGTTGTACGTTCAGAAAGACAAACGCTGTGGATCAGCAGCAATGTTTTTATGCCTGCTTCCTTTTAGTTGTATGCAAAGATGTCACTTTCAGACCCTATTACATCCACTTTTTGGGTGAGAATGATTCCAGACTTTCATACTGAAGACGAAAAGGAAGGAAATAATTGCCCAGCGTCTCTTTATTTCTTCTAAGAACTTTATTGTGGCCTTTATTTTCTTTAATATTTAAATGTCTCAACTCACTCAAGCTTCCCAAGCAAACATTTCCGTTATTTCTAAGAGGAGTTGGTAAGCACTTGTGGGTTGTCTTTAGTGTGTTATCATTTTTGACAGCTTTGCATAGCCTACGTAGGCCAACAGGGGTCTGTCTAATATTGTTGCTGGGCACATTTTCCTTGCTGAGATGAAAACTAAAAAAAGATATTTTTGAAGCAGTAAGAAGGAATTAATATCCTTTCTCACTCACTATTCTATTCCTTGCTGACTTTATATTCAGTGAAAAAAGGAAAAAAGTGTTACCCATTATTCCCTTGTACATAGCAAGACTAACACATGTAAAGCAATAACTCATTTTCTATTGCCATGTTTAGCATATGTCTCCTGTTGGCTCAGCAAGGCCTTTAGGCCGGTCCCTTGAGCCGGCCATCATTGGCAACTCTTAGCCCCTCGGCCTCAAAACCAAATAGCTTTGAATCATGTTGAGCTGTGATGCTAATTTTCATACTGATGCATTATGGGAATAAATGTATCTGACATACTGTGTCAATGGCACTGTCTCTCTGTGTCTCTTGTTTTTTGTTAGCTGCACTCCTACAGATGGTATTCCATTGAAAATGTTCCCGTCCTACGGAAAAAAGGAAAAAAAAAAAAAAAACCATGCACAGCACCAAACCTCTAGGTGCAGAAGGCTGTTAACGGTTGCTGATGATAGTAGGCAAACATTAACATAATAATTAGTGTCTTGTAATTGTTTCATTAAAACCAGTTGTTCCATTTCTCCTCGTGTTTTCCCAGAAGAGAAGCTGAATTTGGATGACAGCCAGTGGGAGGACATCCACGTTGTCACTGGAGCACTGAAGATGTTTTTCCGGGAGCTGCCTGAGCCGCTCTTCCCTTACAGCTTCTTTGAGCGGTTTGTGGAGGCGATCAGTAAGTACCTTACAGACAGGAGCGGTTGGTGCAATAACCTGGCAGTGTGGAATTACTATTAAGTAAATAATAAGAATGGTGATAATAGCAATCATGGTGATGATAATATCCCCAATGCTCCACAGCTTTCATTTTAGTTTTGGTGTTTTTGATGGCTTATTCTTATTTCTGCAATATTATCTAAGTGTTTTGAAAAATTAAGAAAAAAAGAAGAAGGCATCCTGTTTAGGGTGACCAGTTTTCAACTAAGCCTTCTCAAATGAAAATGGCTTCTCATGCAATCTGCTTTACAGGGGCCACCTTCCGCCTCCCTAGCCCCTACCTTTATACTTTCAGAATCACAGTGAGTTTAACTGAGTTCAAGGAGATTTTGAAAAAGAACCGGAGTGAATTAACTATTACATTTCATTAAAGAGGTGTTAAATCATCAGCTGAGGCATCACCTTCTCAAGGCTTGCTCACCCTACACCCACCAACACTAGTAAAGAGTTGGCTACAATTTGCTTACAAACAGTGTGAATATTAAATTAAGTAATGGAAAGTTTCTTCTGTTAAGCTGGTGGCCTTATGGGAGGTTGAGTTGTATCACTTACTAGCCAACAGTCGTTGTATACTCCCTGAAACTTCCTTTCTATTATTTTCTCATTCATAACACACGCACACGCGCGTGCGCACACACATGTAAAAACGAATGAATGAATGAATGAAAATCTTTCCAAATGCAAGGACACTTCCGCTATTGATTCTTGGAGCAGCAACGATTAGTACATCTCTAAATTTAACATCTTAGGGTGTACTTACTATGATTGTGACAGCTTGGAAAAAGTTTTCTGGCAAGCAGGCTGATTCAAGGAGGAAAAAGAAAGAAGAAAGAAAGGTAAAATTAAAAAGCTTGCAAGCCTGGCAGGAGCTTAATTAAAGTCCAAATGAGAATAATCTCCAAGAAAAAAAAGTGCTCTACTTAGGAGGTCTGATCTTGGATGTCTGTGTGTACAGTGTTCCCATTAGGGGGAGTGGGATATGGGGAGCCTGTTGGAAACAGCCCCTCAATATGCCCTTTTACAGCCCCTCAATATGCCCTTTTATTCTGTTTTTCATTTCACAAAAGTCTTCACGCTTGTTTAAAGCTCTGGCAAAATGATATCAAGAGGAATAAAGCAGAGCTTATTCTCCCAAGGTCTTTCTCTTGCTGCCTGCTCACAATTTCAGATGTTGTTGTTGTTGAATAGAGTAGCAGTGCTTTAAATATGGGTTTTGAAGTGAGGCTGGAGCTCATATCCCCTGTCAGAGTTTTTATTTCATGAGCCCTCTGCTTCTCAAGAAGAACAGTATTTTATAGTTCCCAGGCTCTCGTCACTTCTTTTTAAAAGGAGGAATAAAGAAAAAATAAACAAGCATGAATTTCCCTAACAGTTTATTCTGATATTCCATCTTGGAACGCTCAAGCACGGAAGATCACTCATAATGCGAAGACAGTGTTCTGGTAAGACACTGGGGGCTTTTGCATTTGGGTACATATTTCTGATTATGTATATTTAGAGAATTCATACAAATTTCACATCGTGGTCGCCATACTTTTAAGTGAGAATTGTCTTATTTGGAAATATACTTGTGCATGTGCTGATTTGAGGGCTATGATGTAGGATACCCATCGTTTAAGCTTCCTTTAGTTAACCTGATTCTGAAGATATTAGGCAAGCCATTCCCTTAGTCTAAGAGATGTGGGAAGCAGGCCCTCAAACCCATGAGAGGTTGTGTCCTTTGAATTTCCATAAAGAGGAGGACCATCTCTGGTCTATCCTAGACTTGACTCCAAACTGGACAGAATTTCAGAATTATTGGCATGGTTAGAACTTAACAAAGCAGAATTGAGGTAGGCAGCATGCTGTTGTGACTGATGGCTATTGAGAGGATTTTTTCCAACACCTATCAAATAGGCTATGGAGAAAATGAATGAGAGAGTGCTTTAGAAAGTCCTTTAGAGATGTAAGATACTGAACAAATGCTAACAGTGTTTCTCCAGATGAGCTTTGTTTGAGAAAGTAATCTAGAAGCAAAGAGACGGGAGTTTTTCCTTCATTGCTCAAGGCAAGGAGAATCACCCTCAGCAGGCTTGCCTTACCTAACTCATGTAGTACGTAGTATTTTTAATATGTCAAATGGAGGGACTAACCAAGAGGCTGATATGGCTGAGAAATATGATGTTGGAAAGGGACATATGTTTGCTAATCCATGCATTTTTGACATAACCTTGACATTAGTTCTTGAATTCTCAACTCAGCTTGAGGTTGTAGTTCATGTTTAAATATCCTTAAGCAATGGCAGAATGGCCACATAGTTCTTTGGAAATGGCAAAACCACACCAGAGGAGGCACTTTTACTCCACGGTGCACTAACTGAGTAAAAAAGTTTTTCCAAAATATAAGGACATCCATATCCAGTCCCAGAGAAGTGCTGGGCTTTATCATAGCTCTCGCTGCCTCTTGTAAAATCTATACCATGAGAAGCTCAACAGACCTGCCCATGAATTCTTCGCTCTTTATGAAAAGGAACCAGCCAGGTGAGGTCTGTCTGCAGGGGAGATGTCCATATAGGCTGGCTCTAGGCTTCTTTGACCATCTTCATCCATCACTTCTTTGCTCTGTACCTGTGGAAGGTTGACCCTAGCCAGCTGTATCGCAGAGGTGCTCTTGAGGGCTGGCTTCCTGCTGCTACAGTCAGTGGAAGTCTCTGGTGATAGATGGCAGAGGGGAGGGGGAAGGAAAAGACCAACCAGTTTTTTTAGTTTATCCTCCACCCCCTACCCCTTGCCCACCCATCTGCCTCAGATAGCTTCTCTACCTGAGGATCCATGATGTCCTCCATGTCTTCAGCCCATTCTGGTTCCATCTTCCATCTGGTGATGTGGACCCTCCTCCCTTTGTCCCTCCAGCCTGGTAGTGGCTTCCTGCAGTGGCTGGTTTCTTGGTGACTTCAGGCTTCCTTATTTGGCTCTCAGATTCTTCATCACATGGGTAACCAGTTCCCTGCATCAAAATCATTCCCTCTGTTGGTGTAAATGCTTGAAGTGATGTCTGGTCTCTGGTTAGCCACTAGCAAAACTCCATGCCAGTCACTATCATGGTTCATGTAGCTATAACGTTATTTTCCTTTACTGTCTCACTACCCCCAAGCCCAGTTTGTGAAGGCTTAAGATTTCTATTTGGCCCCAAATTGAGAGATCTTCTGTTACCCTTTCATGACAGAGTGAAAAGGTGAATAGACCAAAAGGAATTTTACATCCAACTGGAATGCTTTGCTTCTGAAGAAGAAATGTTTTTTCGTGTACAAGCAATTAATGATCATTTGTGCTATTTGAAATACTGTTAATTTTTATTATATGTTTGAAAGTCATCATTACATATTCCAAGAAGAGTGAACAGAAGGCATTTACTTTTTTAAGTAGTTTCTTTTTGGACCAAAAACAAGCATTAATATGATAAGAACCAACAATTGCCATAGTGATTTCCTGTCTGATAACACCCATTGGGGTAACAAAAACACTAGCGATTGTTTCATATTTCAGAATCCAAGTACTGCAGCTATTGATCTGAAATTCTATACTTGAGGTCAATGCAACTGGGTCACCTGCAGGTTATTTCATGGGGATTTAACCCACTGACTGCAAGGACTTAATTCCCTGGAAATGACTTGTGTTGAAGGCATTATTAATACTGTAAATGTGAACTCAGTACAAAAGCATGACTTTAGAGTTTTATGATAGGTGATGCAATCTTGTGGCTAAAAGCCTGCAGGGGGTCTGGACATTGCCAGTACATCTAAATCCTATGAAATGTACGAAGTTTTTCCTCTATACCCATCTCTTTTGTTCTGGTACCGCTACCGATCCAAAGAAAAGAGACAACAAACAGTGTCTTTTCTATTTTACTATCTGCATTTTTCCAAAATTCCTGGGAAAGGGAAAGAGAGGAGGAAAACTTGTTGACACTTTTTATAATTATCTAATTTATTTCTGAAAATAACACAGGAGACACAGAAGAAATGGAAAAATCATGTGGAAAGTAATTTCTAGCTCATAAAGTTACTATGAGAATAATACAACATAACATTTCCTTTATATTAGGTGCTCAATAAATGATTTGAAAGAAATTCATTTTTCAGAGGAAAAAAGTAAGTCACAAAATATTTCCCAAGTTCATATGGCTCAGAAGATTAGGTTTAGCATTAAGCTGCAGACTCTAAAACGTAAATACTTTCCATCATCCTACATTGCATTTCTGGGACTGTTCATCTAAAAGAAATCTTGCTGGAAGAATAACTAACAACTAAACTAGCTGTTGCCAGATATCTGTCTGTTACATCATCCTATATAAAACCTATATATCCCATATCATTCTATATAAGATCGTGTCATTTCTGTCTTTTTTTTTAACCAAGGTTAGAATGAAATGATCAGAAATTTTAGTATTGGAGTTCTAGGTTAGAAATAAGTTAAAACTTTCCAAGAGTGAGCTATGTTTCAGTATTTACTATTAGATATTAAAAGCATCAGTGCTTTAAATATTGCCCTCTTTGAGTACATTTTAACCCTCCACTGTATTATTTTTGTAACCAATTTTTCACCTATCCCCTTTTGAAATTCATTTAGATATATACAATGTTACTTTCCTATTTCATATGAGTACCTGTTTCAAGCTGAAGTGTTATTAATGTTCCTTTATACAGTTATTCACTTTTATCAAATTACAACATGCACCAAACCAGATTCTACAGAGGAGTTTATGATGGAAAGTGATGGATTGGGCCCTATCACTTCACATCCCCAGGCCTATTCATGAGAGGAAACCTCCTTCAACTATTTCAGTTTTCATCTCTTGTAGTCGTTACTTTCATAACTCTGGATAATATCTCTACTTCTTGACTTATCTACTATAGATAATACCTAATATGAAATATTAACTTATTCTACTTCACTTCCTCCAGCATTTGATAGTCATATTATTATATGTAGATGTTGAATAATACACATAAACCTCTGTTTCTTGTTTCATTGAGCATTCTACAGTAACTCCTGACTTTCCTTTGTAAGGTAAATATATTTTCCTTTCTACTCTTTCCTTTACCTCTCTTCCTTTCTTTCACAATCTCTGGTTATTAACTCCTTTAAATTTTAATAGTTTGACCAATTAGAAAACTAATAAACAGCGTTGATATTTGCATTATTATGAGTTTGTAAGTCTTGTTCATTACCTGTCCAAGAGGTTTCACAAAGATTCCTTCTTTAGAATTCACTGTCACAATCCCTACACTTGTCAAAGAGTATTCCTCACCAGGTCCAATAGAATCTATTTTATTACACTCCAAAAATTGCTTAAACTCTTGGCCACATTTGGTTCCCTTTATAGTTGGATCGTGCTTTTCTTGTGCAGATTTTTTATTTATTTTTTTCCTGGCGTCTGTAATTGCTTTTCTTTTTCTTCGCTTTTTTTCTTTTATAATGTCCTTACTCATTTCTGACACTATTGCGCAGAGTCCCGATTTACCAGGATGGCTTCTTTCTAGAGGCTTCTGCCATTCTAATTCATATTGGAGTGGTGCTTCCAGGGCTGCTTCAGGGTGTTCAGATTTCTTTGTGTTTTCTGAATTAGAGGCACTGTGTCCTATAGGACATGTGTATTAGTTTCCTATTGCTGCCGTAACAAATTACCTTGAACTCAGTGGCCTAAAATAACAGTGATTTATTACCACATATTTCTATAGGACAGAAGTCTGAAGCTTAGTCTCACTGAGCTAAAATCAGAGTGCCGGAAGGACGATATTCTGGAGGCTCTGCAGGAGAATCCACTTCCTTGCTTTTTCTAGCTTCTAGAGGTTGCCTGCATGCCTTAGCCAGTGGTCCCCTTCCACCTCCTTCACAGGCAGCAGTCACATGACATCACATCACTCTGACCTCTTCTGTAGTCAGTCTCCCTCTGACTTTCTCCTCAGTCCATTTTCCAGTTTTGAGGACCTTTGTGATTACATTGGGCAGCCCCTGGATCATCCAGGATACTTCCCCATCTCAAGGTCCTTAATTTAATCATATCTACAAAATCTCTTCTGCCATGTAAAGTAACATATTCACAGGCTCTAGGAAGTAAAGTATGGACATCTTTATGGAGCCTTTTTTTTTTTTTTTGCCTACACCTTCTCTACACCCATGTCACAGATGTGCTTCATCCATCAATTTTCATCTTCCTGTCTCAAATCTAAAGAATCATCAGAGTTGAGATAACAGTGAAACCATAGGTTGATTAGTAGATGAGCGGAAAATAAAGAGAAATGACCTTGTGAATTTCCTTACAAGATGTTTTATCTATTATTTGTGCGGGATAGGCTTAGAGATTTGTGTCAGGCCTGGGCCAAAGCTCATTTATTCAAGGACTGTCTGATAATTTCACCTTGGTCACCTTCACCTCAGCTCTGTGCTGCTCTTGCTAGAGCATGATTTAGGGTTTGTTGATTTGTTGTATTCTAAATTTCCAAAGCTGCCTTTTGTGTATAAAAATAATTACTTTTCCTTCCACCCCTGAGCAGGACCCCATCATGGGAATGCAATCAATGCTAACTTCAAGATCAAAACAACCTTATGGGTCCAATAGCAGTCCCCTTATCCTTGTTTTCAGTTACTCTTAAATAATATTATATATATAATGTTTATTATATATCATGTTTATTATGCATCATATTGTTATATATCGTGTTTATTTAATATATGTGCATATACATATATATATATATGTATTTATGTATATAACACTTGGAGATTAGGCAAGCCAGCAACAAACTGAGACAGTAAAGATGCTTCATACAAGTCTTCAATTTAAAGGTTGTAGTCACACACTCATTTGAAGACAATATTTATGCCTAGTTTTGCTACACACTGATCAGTTAAGCAGTAAAACAAATTGTGAGAAATGGTATCCATAAGTTTGACTAAGCATCTTTAAAATCAAGGCACCGAAGGTAGAGCATACCCCATGCCTAGTCCTTAAATATAACTCATCCTACTATACATCTGTCAGTCACACCATCCTCGTATAAAAATGATCTAGGGCTTCCCTGGTGGTGTAGTGGTTGAGAGTCCGCCTGCCGATGCAGGGGACACGGGTTCGTGCCCCGGTCCGGGAAAATCCCACATGCCGCGGAGCGGCTGGGCCCGTGAGCCATGGCCACTGAGCCTGCGCGTCTGGAGCCTGTGCTCCGCAACGGGAGAGGCCACAACAGTGAGAGGCCCACATACCGCAAAAAAAAAAAATCTAAATTAAAGACATTGCCCTATGTCAGAAAGTATCTATTGCATGTCTTAATGGTTTTTTTCTATGGCCATCATGCCATTTTACCTTTAAACTATACTTTCAATAAGTAATTGGGAAAATAAACTAGTCAAGTATATTTGCAAATATTTTCTTTACTCTTGACTTTATCTTGCCCTTTGGTCAAACTATTTCTGATGCATCATCAACTCCATGATGACACTCTGGGAGAAAAGAAACAGAGCTTGCAAGGCACTTGACTACGAATAGTTGCTAAACATGAAAGCATGATAGTGACAAATTACCTTAAGACCAGAGAAAGGAAAAAACAGGGTTTAAAGGTCACCACAGAGAAAGCAGAGCTATAAAAATAATGTAGTACAAAAATATTCTCTACAGCACCATTTCAAGGAAATTTGAAATTAAAATAAAGGTAGATTTTACAAATACTCCCCTTTAACTACAGTTTCCACTTCAAGCTCACAGACTTGGCGGGGTTTTTGTTGTGGTTGCTTTTTAATCAGTGTGTTTGTGTGTGTGTGTGTGTGTGTGTGTGTGTGTGTGTGTGTGTGTGTGTTTTAGCAAACTAGAAATTTTATGGCTGATGCCTAGCTTGTCTCTTAACTCATTCTAATTATATTCATAATTAAATTGTAAAAAAAAATAGTTGACTAGAGCCAAATGGCTTGCACAGGTGTCTTTTTGTAGGAATGGTTTAGTGCTAGATAATAAACAACTGGACCTCCATCTACTTAATTTGGCTTAATGAAAAGTCCTTTATAAGTAAAACTAGAAGGTGATTCAGAACTAAAATTGGACCTCGACGCTGAAATTAATTGAGTGGTAACACATCAGCTCCATTAGAAAACGTGGTGCTTGTCTTTTTGCTTTTCCTTAAAACTTTCTTGCACTTCTTTCTTCCATAGCCTTATGAGGTCAGTTTTCAAAGCAATAAACTTCAAGCTGAGCGATGAGCCAGTCAGCCTTCCTGAGCATCCCTGCTCCCACTGAAGAGAGGTGCTTTTAAAAAATATATAGCAAAATGCAGAATTTCTCCTCAGTACCTCAGTGGAAAACAGTTATCGCGACCCTGTCCTCTAATGTAGATTTAGATCACTGGTTTTCATGGGCTGTTATCAGGGTCACAGCATCAATAGATCCTAATGAAAAATGAGGGTTTGTGGCCTTTGAGATGCCAGTCTCATTTCACATTCTCAGGTTAACACCAGTACTGCTTTGTGATCACCACAGAGAGACGTTCCAAAAAGTTATCTGCCGACCCACTCCCAACTCTGATTCTGGCCACATTTCTGGGAGAATGACCTCTCCTACTTCCCCAGTAGGTTTCTTTTCTCTCACCCAGTCCAGCGTGGTTCTAATTATAAAGATAAGCTAATGATGCAACTGGCTTGCCGTTTCCTTTTGAGGAAAAGCCAAATTCTTTGTGAGGTCTTCAAAGCCCTTCGTGTCTGGTTACCTGAAAGTTCTCTTGCCTGGACCATGTCCTTCAAGCCCGCTGATCTCCTGGCCTTTCCTTGAATACCCCAGGTATATGGAGGGTCTTTGTCTGCTCAACCCCTCTGCTACAGGCATGTCCCCATGTTGCCACTCACATGTTCACTTTTCAGTGAGGCCTACCTCATCAGAGAAGCTAACATTTCTACCTGTGGGGCACACCACCACCCCCATTCAAATCCTGAGTCCACTATTTACTACCTTTAAGACCTTGAGCAAGTCCTCAACCTCTCTTCACCTCCATTTCTACAACTAGAAAAAGGGTGTAAAAGTAGTATCTTCCCCATGGGGGCTGTAGGGAGTTTAATGCAATGCTAATTATGACAAGGCACTTATTTACGGGTTTCTGGCACGTGACATTCAGTGAAGATCAGCTAGTAATATCAAATCAGTGTACAATCAGCCTATCCTTCGGGCCACGCTCTCAAATGACCTTCCTGTCCATTCCCACAATCTTTCCACTCCTCCGATAACGTGTCTCAAGTGACACATATGATCATCTTTATTCTGCTTTAATATTTGTTTCCAGAATTCCAGACAGCACCAAATACGTTTAAGATAATAATCCAGGATATTCTCTTGCTTTGAGATCCAGCAAATCCCACTTTTCTTTATCTCATGACATCTCTCCTTTGTTCTGTCAGCAGTTCCCAGCCCAACTCCACCTGATTATTCCAAAGCCTGTTACTTCATTATAGAACATACATCTTAATCATAACTCAGAGGCTAACCATCTTCTCCAACCTGACGCTGCCTTACTTCTAATGGATATTAGTAAATGTGACATTGATAGTGACATCAGAAAAGACAACTTCAAAGTAATGCCTTCTCCCAGTTGGGAAATTAGCTTCCTTGCTGATGGTGTTCCTGTGTTTTCTCTTGTGAAGGTTATAGGCTCATTGGCAGGAGAGGAGTTTAGGGTGTGGAAGGGGGAGGCTAGACACCAGGCTGTGCACATATTCGTAACACTGTAGATCTTTCTCACAGAAAAAAACATTCAAAGAGTTGTGAACTAAACCGTATTCTACAAGAAGTCATTCCTCCTCATGCACACACATAGACACAGGGACACACACTCACACACATTCTCCAAAGCGGAAATGTTTCATTTTTTTTCTTTGCAGCTCTCACAACTCGTGACATTCTAGCTTTAAAAGGTAGACTTATTTTGGAGGATTCCCTGGCGGTCCAGTGGCTAGGACTCCACGATTTCACTGCCGAGAGCCCAGTTCAATCCCTGGTCGGGGAAAGAAGATCCCACAAGCCACGCGGTACGGCCAAAAAGAAAAAACTTTTACAATTATCTCAAGAGAACTTTCCTATTAGTCTCCCTGAGCTATTTTTGAACCTTGATATGGGGTGAGAACTGATCCCTTACCCTGTTTCCTCTTGCCTGCTTACAGGCAGGCACATGCTCTCATCGGCTCAGGCACCTGTCCTTACTCTAATTCTCCACCTCTCAGTTGATAACAGAGTTTTCTTCTAATAGCTTCTAGGGCTATCACGGGCGCCTTGAAATGCAGCATGTCTTCATTGGCTCACTCTTTATTGTTTTGGAGAGTTAAACTTTAGAAGTGATGTCTGCCAGAGTACTATACATCTCCTGGGGGAATTCTGCTCATGTTGGAACAGCACAATATACTTGCTGAGAATTGCCATGTGGTTTGGAGATTGGAGCCTTTCCCTAAGGATCGACTCACACATTTTCTACCTACACTTTGGGAAACAGAAACATGGAAAATGGATACCCTTTTATAGAAAGCAAGTAGCAGTGCTGGTTTTGTAAGTTAAAGTAATATGCTTGAAAAAACAAAAGCAAACACATATTTTTTTAAAAATCCATGCACGATAGAAAAAAGTTGCACTGGATAATTATGAGTTTCCTCCTTTCATTGACTTATTTATAGTTTTCTATTTAAATGTGCAGTCCCTTTTATTTCATGCAACACCTTCACTTTTCAGAAAATTGAAACTCTAAAAGGGTAAATGTCTAAGGCCCTGAGTCCATGATTACTGTCTAACCAATCAGCTCTTGGCCCCTTTCTCTTTTACTTTTCACTTGGAGCGTCCAGTAGGTGAAAGGTTGACTCTTTCAGATCTCAAGTCCATTCGTCTGCCAAGTAACGGATGGGTAGACCCAATATTGTCATCTGTCATGCTAGTTTGCAGGCTGATACTGTCCTTCCAATACATGAAATCAATGATCTTTTGAGCTTCTCCTCCAGGTCCCTAACTCTAAGCACTCTAAGCACCATGGTAAGATTGTTCTTTGACACCTTTTGTGTATTATTCTCTGAATATCTAATTGGCACCTAAGAAGGAACTATTACATCATTGAAATATTTTTTTGAAATTTCTACTCCTTTGTGCTTTGTTATAAAAATGTTTTAGGAAAAAATCATCCTGAGCAATATTAGACACAGAAAGACCTCTGAAACCCCTGTCTATGATGCTAGGATCTGTAATGATCAGGGCTTCTGAGAGCTGGACCCCTAAATGAATATGTCTTAGCCAAGCAGAAGACCCAGAGTTCTCCACAAAGGGGAAAGACAGACCAACTAGAACATAACTAGAAGAATCACATTGGTCAATGTCAGAATCCAAACACCATCTTTCTCTAACAGTTCCTTAATATTTGAAAAGACCTAAAACATAAGCTCCAACCTCTGTGTAGTATTCTCCTTTCTTTCTCTGTTCTTTCAATCATTCTCAAGAATTAAGATCACACTCTTCCAAGTGTGCCCCTCTAAAGTTTGGAAATTATCTTAGTCAGCTTGGGCTGCCATAACAAAATGCCATTGACTGGGTGACTTAAACAACAGAAATGTATTTCTCACAGTTCTGAATGCTGGAAGTCTGAGATCAGTGGGCCAGCATGGTTGGGTTCCAGTAAAGCTCACTCCCTGGTTTGCAGATGGCCACCTTCTCACTGTATCCTTGTGTGGTGGAGAGAGAGCAAGTTTGGTCTCTTCCTCTTCTTAGAAGGATGCTAATCCCATCATGAGGCCCCACCCTTATGACCTCACCAGCATCTAATGACCTCCCCCAAAGGCCCCACCTTCAAATACCATCACGTTGGAAGTTAGGGTTTCAACATAAGAATTTGGGTACCACAAAAAAAAAATTAGGACTTCCCTGGTGGCGCAGTGGTTGAGAGTCCGCCTGCCGATTCAGGGGACACGGGTTCGTGCCCCGGTCCGGGAAGATACCACGTGCCGCGGAGCGGCTAGGCCCGTGAGCCATGGCTGCTGAGCCTGCACGTCTGGAGCCTGTGCTCCACAACAGGAGAGGCCACAACAGTGAGAAGCCCGCGTACCACAAAAAAAAAAAAAAGAATTTGGGGGACTGGGGGAACAAAAATTTTCAGGCAATAACAGAAATCATACTTGAATGAATACTTTAGTTGTACAACTTAACCAGTGTAGGATGAAGTTTCTTCCCTTATTCTGGCAATATCTTTCTATTACTGCCACACACGATTTAATTAGCTCTTTATTAATATTAGTTAATTATATTACGGGGGTCTAAAATTGAATTTAAATTTCCAGGTGTCACTTTTACCCATTTCTCTCTCGTATTAATTTTGTGTGTTTTTTAACCTACGTGCAGAAATATGCATGCAACCCATTGTGCTTTTTCCCTCATGATCCCAGGCTGTCAAAAGAATAACACTGGCAGTGGAGTTTTGCTTTAAGTTTTAAGTTTTGCATAGTCACAAGACTAATCTCACCTGAGTCACGTAACAATTGGAACTGGGACCAAAATCCAAGTTTTTAACCATAAATCCTTCAGTCTCATCACTCACTCTTCCTCTCAGCGTTATGACATTTGCAAATCTGAACAATGTGTATTCCATACCCACATCCAGGTCCTTGAGTGCATGTCAAGACCGTATAGCATAGACTGGAAGGCCATTTGGAACAATGGGGCAACGAGGGAGAACAATTTTATAACATTTTGGGAAGAATTTCAAATACTGTGCCATTAAGAAGAATTGTAGAGAGGGGCATTAAAAATTTACAAAGTGTAATTCTTTAGACATTTGGGCAGTTTTAAGAATTAATTTGAATTATAAATATTGTAAACTAAACTGGTCATATAATTACAGTTTCAATTTATGGTTTACTTACCATATTTTCACTTGGATAAAGCCAAATACAATATGTACAGTTTGCCATTTAAATTAGTATTTAAAACACTCCTTTGTGATAGATATTATTATTCCCATTATTTCAATTTAGAAAACTGAGGCTCTTGGACATTAAATAGCATGCCTAAGGCTACCAGCTGGAAAGTTGCAGAACTGAGATTTGAACCCCTATCTGGTAGACTCCAAAGCTGTTGTTCTTAACCAGGAAACTAACAGTCTTGCCTAATTTGGACAAAGTGATAGCAAGAGTCTACTTAGAAATGAGATAATTAGTAGAGTTAGATGTGGCTCAGATGAAGACTCTGTTGTCAAGAATTATAATGAAAGGAAGCTAAGTAGAACACATGGTCTCAAAACCTCATTGTTTACTTAAGAAAGGCTTCTGTCCTGGCTATTCAACTTAAAACAAATTCAACAAAATTTTTTATTGCTTTCTGTATCCAAGGCAACATTACAGGTACTCATTCTCATGCCTAGGTCACTGGAAAAACTTTTAAAAATAAAGTTAAGCACCAGTGAAATTCAAACACTCCTAGCAGATGGAGAAGAAAATGCTTAAAGTGTAGAAACAAGGCACTATGTCCTTATTACATTTTCTAGCAAGTGAATTAAGAAATAGCATAAAATTTCTTACAACTTTCATCATATGTGTTATTTAATTGAAAAGTAGAACTACAACAAAGCATTGCTTTGCCTCTCATGTCATGTGCTAGAATATATTTTCATGGAGTCTATAAAATAGATTCACTATTTCAACCCATCATACTCATAACAGAAAAAGCCCAACCAGAGTTAAAATACTGATACTATGTCCACTCACATGCAATGATCGTCCACTTTTTTTTTTTTTTTTTTTTGCAGTACGTTGGCCTCTCACTGTTGTGGCCTCTCCCATTGCAGAGCATAGGCTCAGCGAGCCCGCTCCGCAGCATGTGGGATCCTCCCTAACCGGGCACGAACCCATGTCCCCTGCATCGGCAGGAAGACTCTCAACCACTGCGCCACCAGGGAAGCCCCAGATCGTCCACTTTTTAAAAAACATTTAACATCTTTGTTGAAACAGAGCAAACACACAGAAAAATACACCGATCTTGAGAGTGCTGTTAACTGGGAATTATTTTTTATAAAATTGGTTTTCCAGGCTTATATGTTTGTGACTCTTTTCTCTGATGATTAATCATAAATTATCTCTGTTGAATTTTTAAGTATGAAACTGAGTCTAAGCTGTCTCATGTCTAGGTATAGAACTGTATAATATTGTTTTCCATCTCTTAATCTGACCTAAGGATCTCTGGGGTAGGAGCCATGTTTTAGTATCTTTGTAGCTGCAGCTACTAGGTGAATGCAAAAACATAACGTGCTTTGTGTTGGTTGTTTCATGTAATTCCTCCTTTAACAATCCATTGTAATTAGCAGCAATGGACTGCTAAGGTGGGGGAGTGGGAAGGACTGGTGGTGAGTTAGATGAGTAAGAAGAGAGGAGGAAACTGTGCTTAATATAGCCCATTTTACTGAGAGCAGATTTAAGAATTAACTGCTTACATCTCTCCAGATGTTCTTATCTGTCTTTAAAGCTCTGTTTTACAGCTACCTTCAGAGGAATATGCTGACTCTAGTCTTCATATTTTCTGTATGTCAAAATGGTATTACTATATAATTTACAAAGACTTCATCTTGGTGGTTTAAAAATTTATGAGAGAAGAAAGGGGATGTTAAATGAGCAAATAAAGTATTTTGATAAGGCTAGTGAACTTTTGCAGTATTCAAAGGGTTACCTGAACTCCTGCTAATACAACTTGCCAGTCTTAAATGCAGGGCAATGGTGGAGAAAACAGTGAAACTGTACTATAAAAATAAATTACTGTCATGAATATTAAGCAACAAGAATATAATAAACATGACTGTTTGCATGATTCTGATTTATTGGTACTGATATGTGTATAAATTACGACACTAAGTGTTTATTCTAGTTGTTTCAGAATATGGGCCAAACAAAACTGGGTGGACACTTCCCACAGACCTTTCCATCTGCCACCAAATTCCTATTTTACTGCTCCTGTTGCTGAGTTTCTTATGTCGGTGGCATCAGGACCAAATGTGAGCAGCCGTTCCTTTTAGTTTACTTTGCAGACTGAGTAGATAGCCTTTCCAGGATCTGGTGTTACAACTACTACCATCATGAAGTTTCTGCTCTCTTGCAATAGAAAAACCCCAGCTGCAGAGCATCCCGAGGGCCATTCCTACTTGCTCTGTTAAACAGTGCTCACTTTTGACACGGGAGGGTTCATTACTATATTCATGAACTTCTTGTCACCGGATTTGGGATTTCCCAATGCTAAGCTGTACTGTGTTTTACAAACTTGCTTAACAGTGGATGTTCTGGATTACTTGTTCTGAGAGGTTAAAAGCAGAGAGAGAGAGCAAAAACCACCCTGTGTATCCATGTAAAATCTGGTGGTACCTCAACTGCCGTAAGATAACTACATGAATAGCACAAAGTTGGTCTTGCTGATATTCACAAGTCGATGTTATTAAGATTTGTCATCAGTTTTAATTGACACTCTTTGGAACCAGATATTTGTTAAACAGATGGCCAGAATAAGGTATCGCACAAGAAAATAACATTCTCCTGCCTCGGGTTTTTAGCTTTAATGTTACATCTCATCAGAGTTTACTTCAGGAGATTAATTATTTTGGAGATCTCTTTTCTCTAACATTGGTGGCAACCTGCAAGGAAGATAGCCAAAAATTTAATAACCTTAACAGAAGATGCAGTTTCCACGTAGTGGAGTATGCTGTACAGGTATAAGTTGATGATACCCGTAAAGAACTGCTGATCATATAAACACTTGGCTGCAGATGAAATGCCAGCTAAGGTTCATGATGAGGCAAGAGTTGTTAGCTACTTAGAACTGGAAGTCTTGCAACATTCTTGAGGGCATTTTAACTACATATACACCAAAAGGTTTAAAAATCTGCATACCTATGTATTGACTACTACCTATCTAGAAACTTACCTTAGAAAATTTTTATAGATATGCACAAGTATGTGTACAAAGTTGCTCATAGAAATGTTATTTATAATCGTGAACAATGTAAAAGTAACATATTTGTCCAGATTTGGGGAAAGTTAAATTATGGCACATTCATATAATGAAATATTATACATTTGTTAAATTATGTTATAGAAAGCATTACTCACAAGGTAAAATGCCAGTAAATATTAAAAGAGAGCATAAGGGTGTACAGGTATTAACCTATTTTAAAATATGTATGTAATTATTTATAAGTAGAGAAAGGACAAAGTATTTATTTCAAATATTAACAGGGGTTGTCTCTGATTGACTATATAGCCTTCATTTTTTTTTTTTTTTTGCTTTTTTATGTTCTTCAAGTTTCTTCAATAAGTACATCTGTAATAATGAAAAAAAAAAAAACCTAAAACTAAAAAGTATAAAAAGAGGGCGAGTTGACAGTATTGTGAGAGATCCCAGAAGCAGTTACTCTAGAGGATCCCAAAAGTGGTTTTGACCCAAATCACCTTCATAGAAACAGATTCCTGGACCCATTCTGCTAGGTTTTGATTCAGTGTGCCTGAGATGAGGTTGAGAAATTTTTACTAAAAAACAGTGAGCAAATTCTCGGGTGATTCTGATGTGCAGTCAGATTTGGGAACCATTGATTTCTGTCCTTTCTCCTTGATGAAGCCGAAAAGGAGAACGTGTACAGACTATGTTCCTTCTGTACATAGTCTGTTGGCATCACAGCGTCTTACCCCAAAACAAGGTGTGCAATCCTTGAGTGGGATACTGCAGAAGTAAGAGGTAAATTCTCTAAACTAGAGAAGAATATGCGACCCTGTATGATCTAGCGGCACAACAAGGGATAAAGACAATGAACACTCTACAGAAGAGAGAGAGAAAAGTACAGTGGTTGCAATAACTTCACTGTGGAGTCATTCAGTGTATGTGGAGTTTGAAAAATCAGTCAGGGAAAGAACATGAGTACTGGCTCCAGCCCTGAGATGAATGTGTTATGCTGGGGAGAGTGAAGAATCTGAATAAAAAGCAGTAAAGATTGTGGAGATAACAACAGAAGGTAAGGAGTGGAGATACAGTTAAGCCAGTGTTATAAATTCCATGAAGGTTGCAGCCCGCAACTGTAGTATTTGATCCTGTAACCTCCCACCTAACACCATACCTTCCACAGAAAAGCTACTCAGTAAATATTTGGTCAATAAATTAACTAATTAATTGCACAGAATTCAATACTACAGAAGGGTTTTCATTTTGATCCACAGCAGAGAAAACCCCATTAAACATTTTTGAGGAAAGTAGTGAAAAACTAAAAAATATTTTTTAGAGAAATTATTTAGTGGTAATTGACAAGATGTATTTAAGAGGAGAGACAGGAGACATAAAACCCTATTGTGTTATCCACCTGGCATTGTACCTGGCTACCAGTCGAGTATGACCTTGGACAAGTAACCTAACCACTCATGGACTCAGTTTTTTCTCTCTGAAGTAATGAAAGTATACCATGTCAAAATTCTGAAATTAAGATACATAGATATGCAAGAGGTTCATGATCCACTGCCCAAAGCGTTGGCCGGGTTTCTGTATATGTTCACCTGTGTATTTTCTGGGACAAGGTTCTCAGAAGATATGTGACCTTGCAAAAATTTATAGAATATGTGCTACTCAGAACATGGTCTGAAGACTGGTAGCATCAGAATCACCTGGAATCCTGTTAGATATAAAAATTCTGGGGCCTGATTCCAGACTTTCTGAATGACAATCTCTGGGAAAGGAGCCCAGGAATTCCTTTTTCACCAGCTCCCCAGGTTATTCATCTGCATGCAAAAGTTTAAGAAGCATCTAGTAGCTAGATGAGTTCTAAGCTTCTCACCAACTTGAAAATCTTTGACTGTTTTGTAAAAAAAAAAAGGAAAAGAAGAAAGTATAGATAAGAAAGATGAACAACAAAAAAGAAAATTTGCAAAGACTTAATGGCAACTTGGATAGACAGTCATGGTCAGATTTTAAACCTGCATGACCAAGAGAACAGAACTGTATTTGACAGAAATAGAGAAGCTATGATGACTGTTTTGCATGCAGTAGAAGACCGGACCAAACACAACTCATCTATGAACTGATTTTTCTTCGTGGCATTGTTCTTATAGACTTCAGAGCAAGACAGTTCAGTGTAACTTTGTGCTGCAAGAAATTATTCCAGGATAACCCAACTGAATACAGCTGTTGGAACGAACACCTAATAGCTGATCAGAAGTTGAGATTGTTCAGAATGAAATGTTTGGCAAAATCCAAGATACCATCATATATACTGATGCGTGTGTGTGTGTGTGTGTGTGTGTGTGTGTGTGTGTGTGTAGCAAAAAAATATTAAAGCCTAAAATTGGGATTTCCACATGTGAAAAAAGTAATACGATTTGATGAATATGTATAATGTAAAATTACTGTTTCAGAGGTGAGATTGTTTTAAATTTTTAAACAGAGCATTGAAAAATGACCAAAAAATGGTTAACAGGACAAGCAAATTTAAACCTTGACTAATTTTGACAAAAGCTCTACAAACCAAAAGATATCCTTAAAGTAAATGAAACCAACTCCTTTGATTCAAGAAAGAGAAAAGATATGCAGATTGAAAAGAACTTTTAACTCTGTCTGCACTATCATTAAGTGTACTTAGATTTGTACCATATAATTATTATGATTGTGGCAATTAATCAATCAACTGATTAACATGTAAGGTCAGCAGGATCCAGTGATCTTATCTTGAAGCTTGAATTAATTAATTACAGTTTCTTCAACATTATTATTTTCTATTTGTGTGCCCAGTTTGTGCAGGTTGCCCCTGTTGACAAAATGTGGTTTAGTCTCTCTGTCACAGCAGGTATGAGCACTCACTGAGGTACTTTTGCTGATATAAAGTCAGAATTATAAGGAAACAGAAATATATTCAATACTTTCTGAAGTAATTGCTTTGTTATTTTTCAACATTTAATGTGTTATATACATTACAGAAATTAACAACATTCTTGTGAATGTTTTTTAACATAAGATCA
Organism: Grampus griseus; assembly: GCF_964374135.1. Taxonomy (NCBI): domain Eukaryota; kingdom Metazoa; phylum Chordata; class Mammalia; order Artiodactyla; family Delphinidae; genus Grampus; species Grampus griseus. The sequence continues at coordinate 86,080,411 of NC_139001.1, read as the reverse complement.
CAGGACTTCTGTCTGTCAGAATAAGAGAACTTCAATTAAACTATTGTAGGTCATATAATAATTCTATTATTCAGATAATTTAGTGTATATTGCAAGAAGTGCCCAAACCTGCACCTTGCAAACACATGCTTTTTATAAAAATATTTTTTAAAGTTTTTCAAATATATCACCTCTTTTGCTAATTTTTTGTCAAATGTTTAAAGTTGCATGAGGAAACTGAAGCTAAAACCATGAAGTGGTTTGTCCAGAATCTCCCAGTTCACTAAGAGCAGTACTGGAATAGAACAACTTTTTCTCCAAGTACGTATTGAATGACTTTTTTTTTTTTTTTTTTTCTTTTTTGCGGTACGTGGGCCTCTCACTGTTGTGGCCTCTCCCGTTGTGGAGCACAGGCTCCGGACGCGCAGGCTCAGCGGCCATGGCTCACAGGCCCAGCCACTACGCGTCACATGGGATCTTCCCGGACCGGGGCACGAACCCGTGTCCCCTGCATCGGCAGGCAGACTCTCAACCACTGCGCCACAGGGAAGCCCTGAATGACTTATTATGGACACAATATATTGAAAGTTAGAGACAGTAAGATGAACAGAACATGCTACCACTTTCATGGAATTCACAGTCCAGCAGGTGAAACAGGCATGTGATGAGATATTTACAAGGGCAGCCCCACAGTGAAGAAATGAAAGGGCTTGAGCACATGAAGGGTCTCTCTTCCACTGCTTATGGTGTTTCAAGATGACATCCTTGATGACGATGCTCCAAAAGGAAGAAGATAGAACACAAAAGAAGTAAATATGTTGCGATATGAGACCTGTTGCATATGTTAAAGCTGGCTTCTTTTTTTTCTTTTTACTAGAAGCCACTTATTAGCAGGGCCTGTCTCAGTTGGAGGCTCTGCCTTTTTGCTTACAGACTGTCTGACGCCTTTATAAAGTGGGCCACTACATTGTTGATTACTGCACACCAGGGTGGTCTGTGAACCGTTGTTTTCTGCCGTCCACAGTGAGGCAACATCTTCTGAAGTTCTGGTCTCATATGTCCTTGGAGAATGGTTTGTGTTTCCTAAGAAGCTTAAGTCTGGATGATTTACATGTAACATTTTAAACTCCTGTTGTGTAATGCCTGGAGTGAGATTTATATAGGCTGAAACCAGTTTTTCAGGTCTGTGCATGACATGTAGTTACGTATTGTATCACCTACCCCCGCTTATCCATGTGGCTGGAGAAGATGTTCATGGGATGCACAGTAACGAGGATCTGAAAATTCTGTATTCTACTGCAAAATAACATCACGCACATAGATGCTCTGGCTTCTTACGATGATCTCATAGTCAAATGATTAAGTGTTTTGTCAACCCAAATTAGATGTGTTTAATTCTGACTTGAAAAGAAAAAAGAGAGAGGCAACTGGGATAAGTTAAGACATGAAATGGTCAGAGTTTGCTTCTGCCTGATTGGAGTTCATTTTCTCCCATTTACTTTTTTGCTCTCTTCCAAGTGAACAGCATATTTCCTGGATGTGAGAGTTTGTCAAATGACATAAAAAAAAGTTCTGAGAACAATTTCAATCTGTGAATGAAAAATTAACATTTATACTCACTCTCATAAGCATTAAAAGAAAATAACACACGAAAATCCATAGAAATGTGATTGTCAAGCTACACTGACTCAAACCAAGAGACCCAGAATGTAGTACGTCTACTATGCTACATGTGGTGGGTGTGTGGGTGTGGGTATGAGTGTGTATGTGAGATGTATCATTGCCATAGTGTAAAAGAGTTGAATTAGCTTCCACTTGACTAGATGAGAGCTCTTAGTTCTTATTTTGAAAGCAATCAATTGAGCATGGTTAATTAGGATATCACCAAGTAGTTAAGAAAAAAAAAGGCAAGCCACTTACTAGAAAGTATATTTTAAATCTGCTTACATTACAGTGCTGATCAAAGGATTATGAAAAGAATTCACCAAAACTGTGGTTGTTAGGTGCTTTCTGCACAAACACATTTTTCTTTAATTACAGCAAATTATTATAGTTATTTTATGTGGTAATACAGTGCTGCCTTTATGGGAATCATTGAGTTATAAACAAAGAACACATTCCAGTCCTTCGAGCAATAATTGTAAAAGGACAAGCCAAAAAGATTTCATTTGGGAAAAAATTATCTTTAATTCTGCTTTTATTCTGTCCATCAGTGCTCTTTTAACTCAACTTACAAATATACATAATTTTTATGAAATGTTAAATTACAGTAAAAATTCAAAATGACTAGCAATATTAACTAGCTATCTAAGGTTTATGCTGTACCATTCTATTCAAGGTATGCCTTTCACGTGAAAGTATTTCAGTGTCCTAAGTAAATTAACTCTTTCATTAATATGGAAAATGAGAATGGACTCCATGTTTTCATACACATGCCCTCTTCATTTTGTTCTGATGGTGTATAACACTCTTTTCAAAATAGTTCCAGAAATCTAACAGCCAGAGAGGGCTGAGTATTAATACTCGGAACGTCAAGCCACTCAGAGGATTGTTACTCTACCACCACCCAGATTGTTCCCCACAAATACTAATAAGATCAATGCAAGTCTTCTTAACCTTGGGTAAGGTTGAACATTTACATGATTTGAGACTTGAAAACAAAAGTACAAAGACAAAATCCACATGTTCTTCGAATGCTTGAATGGCTTCTCATTACCCAGGTCCTAGATTTGAGCAGTAGCCCTCTTTCATGCATTAACTTGAGAGTTATGGTGAGCACAGTATCCTATTATTTGTGTGCTTGAATGCAGGAGAATACAAATGTTAAAATTTTACATGTATGCCTTAATTGTTTGAATACAGTATTGGGCAAGTGTTAAGTATTAGCAGCCTACAGGGAACTCAGACTTTAACATATTTTTTCTGCCTTCAAGAGGCTCTAACATTTTCAAGAGAAATGTGTGAGGTGTTTTTATGTCTAGGATAAGTCATTTGTCCTCCTTTTCATGTCTGAACCTAAGAGAGTAGGACTGGATTACACTCAGAACCACATGTTGAAGTTGGACATGGGGAGTCCTTGCCTATTCGTGTCAACTGAGTCTTCGAGGTATTTTGGGTTTTCCCCTCCCTTCTCCCCTTTTATAATAAAAATACTTCAATTCCCCTGCAAATAAGTGAGAATCCAGGTAAGAATCTAGATGATCAGAAATAATAGCTGTAAATATTTAAATGAAAATAGTTGCCTGATATCCAAAAGTTAGGGCGGAGATTCCCACCCCTGGCTTATTTCCTATGACTTCCACCCAACCACAGGTTTCCAAAAGAAAACCCCTCGCTCATAAAGACGCATTGTTAGCACATGTCTACGTCTTTATTGGTTTTCTTTTCTTTTTTTAAATTTGTTTGCCATTCTGGGAGTGAATAGTAGGGTAGTCTTTACAATTCAGCTATGTAAAAGAGGGCCATATATGTATTTATATCATGAGACGCATGAGGAAAACCTGATTCAGCCCACTGGACTCACTGTAATACCAACCCCATAGTGAAAACCACACATTTAGTTCTACACCAAGTGACTTATAGGCAAGTCAAGGAATTTCTCTGACCTTACTTAATCACCTCTAATCAATGTACTCACTGTGCTTTAGCATACTCAAGGTCAGAGAATGCAAAGTATTTCCTAATAATTGCTGCCATTTCTTTTTCAAATCGTGTATAAAAGCAAAACCTCACTTCAGCAGCAAGCTTAACTGTCTTCTGTCTCATTCATCATTATCATCATCACCATCAACATCGTCATCATCTATGTAACCAGTTAAGTAACCAGCATGTGGATCTATCCTCTAATCAGTATTTGTTGAAGAAGCAAGAGGCTGAAATTCAGATCTCTTGTTCATTTCAAAACAGTTGTCAAATTCTTCCTTGGACTGGAAAAGAAAACTTTGGAGAAATTGACATCTCAGTCACTGGTTAAGAAGTAAATATGGAAGCACAAAATGGCATTTTTAAACAAAACTGCTATCCTGACCATAACTGAATTTTCACATTGTCAGCACTTCCATTATAAACATTTTTTTTAGTTGGGAGTTTATAACGCAAATGTAAAGATTTGCTATGGGCTAGATCTCAACCCAAGAGCAAATGTTTATACCAATTTTGAAAACAATCAGCTTGCCCATTTGTAGTTATGCATGTGTTCATCTGTTATTGCTTGTCCAATGCTCTCCAACTTCTGGGAGAAAAAGCAGACATCTGGAGAGAAGAAACAATGTTTGCTCTCCAGCAGATGTAGTCTGTTTTCCACAATCATTGAATAAAGAAGGTATTGAATAAATCTGTGCCCTTTAATACAGGGGAATGAAAATGACAGCATTCTGCCTGCATATCAATACTGTTGAAGTACATAACTGGGTAGTCTAAGAATTGATCACTTTGGATCACTAGAACTCAGGGTTATACCCATTTTACAGATGGAAGGAACTGGGATACAACCATGAATCACAGCAGTGAAAGGACCTCTCTTATAAAGTACATCATACTTCAGGGATTGCCAGAGTTAAATGAAAAATAATCATTTTGGTAAAAAGTATTCTTTACTAAGAATAATTAATATTTTCCAAAAGATTGTAAGTGAACTTCCAGTTTCATATTGTTCGAGTTTTTTTCTTTGCTTTTAAATTCATTCAGTAACCTAAATGTTCAATTAGCACCTTGCAAAAAAAAAAAATAAGATCAGAAACTCATATCTGGAACAACTCCGAAAATGTTCCCTAGCTCTGTGTCCTGATGAGCTGGGAGATCAAAGCTGGGTCTACAGTTTATTTTTTTCAAAATAATATGATAAAATTTCAGTGGGTCTTTTTGTCACCTACATTGAATGGCACCATGAATAACAAAGGGCAAGTATGGTTTACTAAGAAAAGACTGGGTTCACAAGTGATTACATTCTCCTAGTTTGGCTCAAATTAGCTCCACCACATCAAGCAAGTAATTTGTCCTCTCAAACTTGATATTGGAGGTTATTGAACGAAGGGATCTCTAACCATCTCATCCTACTCTAAAGTTCCATGGCTATGTTTCTTGGTGAATCAAGTCAAGTCTCTTGTCTGATTCTTCTGTAGTCTTGTATACCCCACCCAGTAAGTAGTCTCTATGTCAAGGGCCCAGCCAAGTGAAAGAATCAGGAAAGCACCTTTGTCTTGTTCTGGGGCAGGTAAAATCAAAGATCCTTATGCATAGCAAATCCTTATTGCCAATATAATTTATCCGGTATTGGTGGGGATTTCTGTAGTACTGGGGACAAAATAAGATTCTTGACTTAATCTGTCATATATTTGGTGGCACTTAATATACCTCTCTATTAGGTAACTTTTGAGAGATAATCAATTATTATTTTATTATCAAACCCCTTAAAATAAAATCTTATCTTCAAGATTAACTTCAGCGTATGATTGCATAGCACCCATCACATGGCTCATTTTCCCCCCAAATCAACACATTCTCATATGTTGTCCGTTTTTTTCTGTGCTAGAAATACATTCCCATGGTGACCTGGAGGACTCTTGGAGGGAAATCCTATATAGCGATGTACTGGTAGATTTTTAGTACATAAAACCGTCAATTACTTACGCCTGCATCGGCAGAAAAGAAGTCAAATACAATGGGTTTACTGCAATGCACATGTCCTGGTCTTACCCAGAGTGAAGACCAGGGTACATGTAAGTCTGGGTGCTGTTGTTTGTATGTTTCTTTTTTGATAAAAGCTATAGTAGTAAAAAGTAAACATGCTCAGTATTGGAGCAATTCATGTGGATTTTCTCCAGCTGTATTAAGGTATAATTTGGGGCACAACTTTAGTATACAATTTGATAAGTTAGACACAATTTGAGGTATGTATACACCATGAAATCATCAGCACAGTCAAAATAATGAGCTCATCCTTTGCCTCAAAAACTTGCCCCATGTTCTTTTGTAATTCCCTCCCTCCACCCCTGGTGCCCCCTTCCCATAACAAATGATTTGCTTTCCATCACCATAGATTAGTTTGATTTTCTAAAGTCCTATATAAGTAGAATTATACAATATATACTTGTCTGGTGCAGTTCATGTAGAACAATTATTTTAAAATTCATTGAGGTTGTGCATATTGGGATTTATTCTTTTATTGCTAAGTAGTAGTCTACTGTTTAGGTGTATCACAATTTGCTTAGCAAAGTTCCTGTTGGTGGACATTTGGATTGTCAAATTTTTGGTTATTACAAATAAAGCAGCTATGAGCATTTGTGTATAAGTCCTCATATACTTTCATTTCTCTTATGTAAATACCTAGGAGTAGAATGACTAGGTCATGCGGTAGATGTATATTTAACTTTAAAATTATTGTCAAACTGTATTTCAGAGTAGCTGTACCATTTTTCATTCTCACCAGCAGTAAGAGCTGCGTTTCTCCACATCCTCATCAACACATGGGATGGTCAGTCTCTTAAATTTTAGCGATTCGAACAGGTTTTGTAGAGGTGTCGCATTGTGGTTCTTATTTGCATTTCTTTAATGGCCAATAATGTTGGGCATCTTTTCATGTCATTATTTGCCATCTCTATGTCTTCTTTGGTGAGTGTCTGTTCAAATTTTTGTTCATTTTTGATCAGGTTGTCTGTTTCCGGATGAGTTTTCAGAGCTATTTACATATTCAAGATATGAACCGTTTCTTAAATGTATGCTTTGCAGATATATTCTCCTAGTTTATGTCTTTTCATTTTCCCAGCAGTGTATATTAAAAACCAGAAGCTCTTAATTTTAATGAAGTTTAATTTATAAATTTGTTACTTTTATGGATCATGCTTTTGGTGTCATATCTAAGAAATCTTCGCATTACCCCACGTCACAAAGACTTTCTCCTGTGTTACCTTCTGGAAGTTTTATAGTTTTAGATTTTATGTTAAATCTATGATCCAGTTTGAGTTCATTTCTGTATAAGTTTGAGAGGTATGGATCGAAGTCCACTCCTTTTGCCTATGGATATCCAATTTTTCCAGCACCCTTTGTTGAAAATACTACCCTTTTTTTCACTCAGTTGCCTTTGCACCTTTGTTGAAAGTCTGTTGTCCATTTAATTGTAGTTCTATTTGGGGACTATCCATTTTGATTCATTGATTTATTTTAACTCAATGCCAGTGCCACAAGTTATTACCATAAATTTAAAATAAGTCTTAAGATCAGGTATTATTTTTCCTTCAACTTCACCCTTTATCAAACTTGTTTTTGCTATTTTAGGTCAGGGATTGGCAAAGTTTTTTTTTTTCTCTGAAGGGACAGATAGTAAATAGTTTAAAGTTTATAGCTATATAGTCTCATACAGTACTCAATTCTGCCACTGTAATACAAAAACAGCCATAGGCAATATTTAAACAAATAATATAGCTATCTTCCAATAAAACCTTATTTACAAAAGCAAGTCATAGTTTGCTAACCCTTGTTGTAGGTCCTTCACATTTTCTCATGAATTTTAGAATCATCTTGTCAATTTATAAAAAGAAAAAAAAAAGATTTGCTGAGATTTTGGTTGGCTTTGAATTGAACCTATAGGTGAATTTGAGAAGAATTGACATTTCAACAATATAGTGTCTCCCAACCAATGGACAAATTATATCTAATCATTTATTTATATCTTAATTTTTCTCAGCAATGTTTCACGATTTTCATTATACGTATCTTGCACATCTTTTGTCAGATTTATCCTTAAATATTTAATATTTTTCATTGCTATTATATATTTCTTATTTCAATTTCTAGTTGTTCTTCACCTCTATATAGAAATACGGTTATATTATGTTTTGTTCTTATATCCTGCAACATTGTGATACTAATTCATTGGTTCTGGTAGTTTTTTGGTACATCATCAAATTTTCTACATAGATGATTATGTCATCTTCAAATTAAAGCAATATTACTTTTTCATTTCCTATTTGGATGCATTTTCTTTCTTTTCCTTGTCTCATTGCACTAGCTAAAACCTCTAGTACCATGTTAGATAGAAATGATGAGAGAAGACATCTTTGTCTTATTGTTGCCTTTAGATGGAAAGTATTCAATTACATTGATAGATTTTTCAAATGCTAAACCAAACTTGCATTCATGGAACAAGTCCCACTTGGTCATGATCTATTATCTTTTCTATACATTGTTGATTTCCATTTCTTAAAATTTTGTTTAGAATTTTACATCTATGTTCATGAAGGATATTCATCTTCAAAGGGTTTTTTTTTCCCCTTGTAATATATTTGCATGGTTTTGTTATTTGCTGTCAACAGTGCTGGCCCTAACAAAATGAAGAACTGTTTCTTTCTCTTCAATGTTGTGAGAAAGAGTTAACTAAAAATTCAACTTCTCTACTAGATACATGAATATTCAGGTTATTTATTTCTTCTTGTGTGAGTGCTGGTAGATTTTGTCTTTAGGAAATTTCTTCATTTCATCTCATTTGTTGAGTGTATTGGCATAATGTTTTCTTATTGTTCTTTTATTATCGATAGAATATATAGTGATCTTCCTCATCCCTGACCTTAGTAACTAGCGTCTTCTATGTTTTTTTCAAGATCATTCTAAGGGACAAGGAAAAGATGCCTCAAAGAGGAGAATACAATTTTTTTAGGAAACAGATTAGATCTTTAAAAACATGAAATAAAAAAGGTGAGAAATAAGAGTTCCTCAGATAGTACTAGTTGCCCCTCAGTCTGGGTTAGCATCCCCTACCCCCAGTACTTTCCCTCAGTCATAGCACTTTCATTAATTTTATTTATACCTCAATAGTTTGAGGTGATTAGTTGTTTGTCTGTTTCGTTTACTTCCATAGCACCAAAACACGACACAGTACCTGCCACCTGGTAGGTGCTTAAAAATGATTATTTTAATGTGTTATAAATGAATTAACATAATCATTTACCAGATTCTGAACGCTTTTCTGTGACTTACTCTGGAGGTAGATTTAACCTGAGGGCAAACAAAGTCCCCTTAATATTTTCAATAAGTACATGACCTACTGAGATTTGCATTGCAACATGTGTACTTATGGGATGGATGGTGGCAAACAAAAGAAGACTGGAGATAGGGAGCTGGTTAAGAAGACATTGGTTACATAAGGAGTGTTTGGGGAATCAAACTAACAGAATTTGTTTGACCACTTACAGTAGAGAATGAGTGAAAATGAAGTGTAAGGAATGGGAGGATAAAGGAAACAGAACAGCTTCTCAAAATTATAGCTTGAGCAATTGATTGGATTTATGGTGCCACTAAGTAAATTTAAAAATAATGGAGTAGGGGAAACCTTTCTGTTCCAAAAAGACAGGTACCCAGTTTGTTACCTGTATAAATCAGCATTATAATTCTTTGTCCCTGCAGTCATTTCAAGTGAGGTTGCCAAAGCTTACTTAACAAGGAGATAAGAAAAGCATAATATATTACAGTTCCCTAATAATGTTTCATTATCAGTATAGCACTGATTCAGCCTAGTAGGTACAATGGATTCACATAAGTGAAGTCCCCAATAAGTGAAACACCCCTTGTGTTTTCACCCCAGTTTTCTCATTGAGGTTGCCCCAGCTTGACAAGTGAAGCAGAAAAAATGTTTGAGAACGAAAGAAAGCAATTCAGCATTCAGTATGGCTATTTTCTGGATTTATTTCTACTAGAGACTATCCTTTGGTTTTCTTCGAGGACCAAAGACCATTAGCTTCTGTGCAATATGTGGTTTTCATTCACAGCAGGTCTCATTTAAGCATGTTCTAATTCTAAACTGATTAAGTGCAACTTGATTTCTGGATGGCATTTGTTTATAAGTTGTAATAGTTTTCTTAGTTATTGGGCAGAATCCACAACGATGCTTACCTTGCATACAAGATGATATCTTTGTCTGTAGAAGTCATCTCTGACCACACTACCCACAGGTCTAGAGTAAAAAGACACCACAAATGGCTGAAAGTGTCAACATAAATAACTATCGATAAATATTATGGCATGTAGCAAAGCACTTGGCTTGCATCTTGCTAACCTATCAGAGATAACTGTATGGCTATTACTGTCACAAGGGATGCTCCCAGTTTAGCTACATACAGTATTTATCAAGTGCCCATCACCATGGTATCTAAACACTTGGGCAATCTAATTAGGCTAGTCCAATTACTTGTGTAGAAGTAGAGGAGGTACATTCCTTATATCCCACTCCACTGGAACCAATTTGATTGCGTTTTTAAAAGCAAGAAAAGCCTTCAGTGAGAATAGCTTTCTAGGCCTCTTGTTCCAAGATTAAAAGACTGTCTGGGTAAAGAAATGACTGTTTCCTGTCCCTGAAGGTGATAATGTTCAGAATCAAGCAACTCTCCAGTGATAGAAAACACCACAGCCCAGAGATCTTGATTGAGAACATTCTACTCCCTTTTCTTTTGAACTTCACTCTGGGGGCAGGTAACTGAAAAGTGCTTTCTAAAAGCAGTTCACCTTAAGGTGAATTATGTCCAGGGACCTCCTTGGTGAGAAAGCTGTGTTCTTTCCTGGCCTAGCAAGGCAGAGTCCTTCTGCTCCTCTCTAGGAGATTGAACTAGGTCAGACCTGAATTTAACCTTGGTAACGAAGGCCTCCCCCTCGGACTTTTATTACTAACAGACACAGAGAACTTAGGATATAAGTTCTGGTGTGTGTGTGTGTGTGTGTGTGTGTTTGTGTGTGTGTGTGTGTGTGTGTGTGTGTGTGTGTATGAGTATGTTTTTAACAAGGCACATATACATGGTGGCATCTGTCTGAGTTCTGAACCCAGTTCCCAGTCTCTCCCTGTGTGTGTGTTGGGGGCAGGGGCATATTATCCATCAGTATAATCACTAAGAAACATTTTTATAATTTAAAGCTAATCAAAGATTTTAGAAAGCTATTTCTGTGCACTGAGGCAAACTGTGAATACCATGCTTATACAGAAAAGTAGTAGCTTGCCAGTACAGACCTCAGGATAAAGAGCAGTTGTCCTTTTGTACTACCAAGACTTTTATTATGTTTCATAACTTAGTAACAAATAAGTCAACATGGCCTGTAATGTTTCAAAGTATAACTTAAAATTTCATAGAACTAACATTTACCTTGAAAATGGGTAGACAATTATTTTACTCTTTAGTGGTTCCATCTATATCATGCATATTATTAGTGCTTGTTGCTCAGTTCAGTTTTTAAACAGTCTTATTTTCTCCTTGTCACCTCTTAACACTATAGAGTCTTTTCATGTGTCTCATTGATTTGTTCTTATTGTTGTGGCTTTGGAGCCTTCTTTTAAGTTGATATTCCGTCTGTGCCTCAACCCTCCCGATCCTGTTCTTGGAGTCTGGCACTTCTCTTTTATATCCATTCTTGGTTGCAAGACTTTTGTTCTCTCTTTCAATATATATTTTTTTAAAAATTACCTTAGTTCATGGAAAATATTCCTGTACAGCTACATCAGTTCCCTTAGCTACCTACTCATTTTCTTTCTTATCATAACCATTTGCCATTGTATTTTCAGAATTTCATTTTTTAGTGTTCTATTTCTCTTGAGCCATCTTCCTATAAAAAAATTCTCACTAAGGGTTCTTAAGCAATGTTTTTTCTCCGGCCCTTAAAATGATGGTTGCAATTATTGAGCATCTACTTCATGACAGGAATTTTACGTGCATTATCTCATGTACTGTCTACCACTATACTGTCTTATAAGATAGGTTCATTGTCTTCATTGTACCAGTATGAAGATTGGAGTTCAGAGAAGACAAGCATAGGCAGTAATGGAAAGAGCAGGGTAGAATTTCAGGTATATTTGGCTCAAAAGCCTATACTCCTAACTATTACATTCATACTGGAATACTCATCTGAGGACCCAGAATTTAACCTTACTATGTTATTTATTCCTATAAATTACTAAGTTAGTTAGCCATTCCTATGTCACTATCAAATACTGTGTCAGTTGGATTGTGTTTGACTACAGTTGACAGAAAGTCAGCTCAAAAGGATTTAAGCAGTGGCTCATGTAATGAGAAAGGGTTACATGAGATAGGGGGAATTACAGGATTTATTGATACAGGGATTCAAAGATGGACATCATGACCCAAGGCCGTTCTACCATTGCTCTGCCATCCACAAGGCTGGTTTCATCCTAATGCTGATTTGCCCTCGTTGTATAGGATGACCTCCAAGAGCAACACAAACCATGTCCTTCCTCTGTTACATATGGTGGGAGGTAGAAGAGCCCATTTCCCAGAAATCTGAAGCAAACATCTCCTTTCACCTAATTAATTTGAATCATATCACACGCCTATTTCTTAAAATAGCCCAGAAAAGTACATTGGCTTCGATTAAGCAAGGCTGAATCCAGGATCAGGGACTGGGGTCTGCTAAGGATTAGTCACACAACAGATCCCTGAACAAGATGAAAGTTCCATTTAGAAGAAAGAGAGGAGAATAGATGTAGGATAGGCAGTCAACGGTATCTCCACTCCAGCTCACTGACTGTCCAACACTCACATGCTCCCTTCTGCTCCAGCCTTTACCTCTGAAACCTTCACAACTACTTGAAACTGCTCACTCCTCCCCAAAGCCTCATCCAGCTACTGTAGCTGGTTCCAAGAATCAAGGTTTGTGCTCAGTTTTCTTTATCAGGTATGATGTGACTTCTCTAAATAAATGACATCCGTCTGCCACCAAAGCACTTACTATTCAAGAGTAGAGGAAAAAGAGATAACTACCACTAAGATTTCTATTTGTAAAAGTGAACAATGGAGAGCATACGATAGTGCTTTGTCCAAGGGATATATGAGATTCTGCCGAGAAGAAAAGTGTGAGCTCCGTGCCCTGGCTGTGGAATGATTTTCTGGATCAGCTAGTCTGGCAGCTCCTGATTCTACTTTCTGGAAAATTCTCACTTACCCATTGTCTCCATAGTCACAGTGGAGAAAGGTACAGTGAAGGATAGCCTTTAGCAGCATCCTTGTCCTCAGGGTCCCAGGGAAATTTTAAGGAGTTGTCTGTCCTTCTAGGCAAACATGGATTTCTCTGGTAACAGAATCCCTTTTAAAAATTGAGAATACTTTGGGTTTATTTGTTTCTAGTCAATTATATCAGCTTTCAATAATTTTAGAAATCTTTTGTGATCATATTCTGGAAATTTTAGCCTCTTAGCAACAAGCTTCTGTCTTCTGCCCATTTCTCTGGCACTCTGTTTAGTTGATGCTATCTTCATCTTAGAACATTCTTCAAGATAAACTGAAGCAATAGATGGATATTCTTCTTATGGAAGGACACTAGAAATAGCCAACATAGACGAACATCCTGAATTTCAAATTTCTCTGACCAATTTTCCTAACAGGGTAGTGTGGATACACACATGGTCTGTGTTCCAAAATACAACAGATCTGAGTCTAACAAGATGTTTTACTGCTATGTGACAAAAATCATTGCAAACTTCATAGCCTGGAATGATGGAGTCCTCAATGCTCTCACTAACCCCTACATTCAAACTTTCCTCTATGTAAAATCTATTCACGCATACTTGCTTCTATCTATTTTCAGAAAGTACATCTATTTCTCACTCTTCCTCCACATTTGGTTTAATTTTTCAACTTTTGACTGTCTTTTCCACTCTGTAATCCCAGGAATTCTAGGAGAACCAATGGGGACACCAATTGCATTTATAAAAGTCAACTTTGCTTATTACTCTCAACCAGATTTTCAAGTTCTGTATTTCTGGGCAACATTTCTGGAAACAGAAAAGAGATCTGTGCCCTGAGAGGCTAAAGCAGGGTTAGTGGCTTAACATAGCCAAGGAGTGAAGGGTGAAAAAAAGAGGATTTTGTTAAAAAACAAAACAAAACATAAGAACAAGAATCAATCCTAAAATGCACAGCTTATGAATTATTAATGAAAGATATCAGGAAATTACTCATTTAGAGATAGGCCTGCATAAATATCAATGAACTGTACATATGATGTGTCTCCACGGGGGTTATCTTTATTTGAGTATAAGTATGTTAAATTACAGAAGTTGGTGCTAAATTGTCACAGAAAGAAAAAGATTGGACCTATCATATGTGTTTCCTTGAGAGAAATCTTCTCCTAACCCCTGACCTTTTACCTAGGAGTAGTAGCAACAAAGTGAGTTTGTTATGGCCAGGAAATAACATAAGGATATGTCCTCATTTATCTCATTCCACATTGTATTAGTTTTGTGGTGCTGCTGTAAAAATTACCACAAACCTAATGACACTACCCTACCCTTTTGTAGCTTAAAAGTCTGACATGGGTCTCACTGGATTAAAATCAAGGTGTTGGCAGGACTGTGTTTTTTTTCTGAAGACTCTAAGGAAGAATTCATTTTCTTGCCTTTTCCAGCTTGTAAAGACCACCCACATTCCACAGGTCATGGCCTCCTTCCTCCATCATCAGCAACAGCAACAAACAGAAACACTGTATCTCTCTGAACATTCTTCCATACCAGGAGAAATCTCCCTCTGACCATTACCAGGAAATCTCTGCTTTTAAATAACCATATGATTAGATTGGGCTCAACCAGATAATCCAGGATAATCTCCTCATCTCAAGGTCCTTAATTTAATCACATCTGCAAAGTCCCTTTTGCTATGAAGATAACATATTCCTCGGTACCAGAGATGAGGACCTGGGCATCTTTGGGGGTCTGTTATTCTGCCTACCACACATGTTAAGCAGGATATAACATTGCTTAAATGATAAATAGTTGAAATCTTGCATTGTCCTTGCCAAAATAATGAAGCAACAAATGTTTAATGAATGTCAACTATGAATAAAGAGAGAAGTAGGAGGAGATAAGGAGGGATACAAGGCTGAAAAAAAGAAAGACCCCATAAGCGTATGCAAAAAATCCATACCTTTAAGAAGTATATGTTCTTACTATGAAAATAAAATTATCGGTGATAACTACCTTGAAAATAAGTGCTCAACAGAAGTGTGTTGATTTAATCTTCCAGAAAATGCAATCTATAATTTAGTATAAATCATGATAAAGATTCAGAAAAGAAAATTATATTGATGAGGAATAAGGAAAAAGTTTTGAAGTGTGTTTTGTAGGTTTCATAATGTTAGACTGGAGAATAGTTAACACTGTTGTTAAACCTATATGCAGTCTAAGTTTCAAAGCCCGTAGGATGGAAAATACTGTGAAGATACTCATCTGAAGCTTGACAGTATGTTGATGTAACACTCCCATCTCCTCCTAAAAGGCTTCTTCACTGTCTTGATTCTATTTTCTTTTTATTTTCAATCATGGTATTGTTTTTAGCATACAGAGCAAAATTTGGCAACAGCTTTGAGTTCTGAATGACTAATGAATTGTTCATCTGTGTGAAGGATCTCCCTGGTGCAAGCTCTGTGTGAGTCTCTATTCCTCCCTATTCAAAGATGACATGGTTGATTGTGGCGATATCACCCATGTATGCAGACCCAGCTGAAAAGACAAATGAGAGACGAGCATTCCTTTCTAAAACCCCATGCCCTTAAACTATGTCCTTTGTTTGCAGGCACAATTTGCTGTTTGACAAGCCTGTACTCTGACTCTTCCTTTTTTTGTGCAGTCTACATGACAGTCTCACTCTGAATAAGTCACCCTGTTCCTTTTTCTGCAGTTGATCTGTCAGTTATTTTTTTCTTAGAGAAGCCCAGAGTTCTGATGTACTTGTGGCTCAAGTCACCTTTATTCCAATCCTTTGATGAGTAATTCCAACTTTTTATTTGAAGTTGAATACATACACAATCCTGTAAAGTCAATACAGGCCACAGAGAGCTACAGGATCATTCAAGTTCACAACACAAAACTTATCCCACTAGCACTTCCCAAAGAGGAGAAATAAGAGAATGATTTAATTCATATGGGTATAAATTTACTTGTAAATATATTCTTCTCTCCTGTATGAAAGAATCAGAATTTTAATTGTTTTTGGGTATTGGAATTGGTAGCTAAGTGGAAAGTTTCCATTCTGTTAGGCCGCAGATCCCTGAGTTTAGACCTTACAATTTTAATGTAACTAACTTACCATGATTTATTATGTGCCAAGTACTGATCTAAGCACATTAAAGGTCTCAATTTCAGCTTTTAGAGCAATCCTAGGCAATATGTACTATTATTATCTCTATTCTGAAGAAAAGAAAAATTGAAGTTTAGAAAAATTGAGATATAGAAAAATTATCTTAGTTTACTCAGCCATCCAGTAGAGGGACTGGCATTCAAACCTAGGCAGTATGGTGCCAAAGCTAGCTTCCTTAGTCAGTATATTGCCTCTCCCATGTCTCTTATCTTGGAGCATAGTTGACCATAAATCTGTTACCTACCCAAGGACTGAGCCCAGTGAGAAAAGCCCAGATTTAGAGCTAATGCCCAGAACAGTGCCTGGAATGCAGCGGGTTGAATGAATGAATGAACAAACAAACTAAATCTACCATGTCATGGGTCAAACATTTGAAGGGCAAACACAAGTGTAGGTACCATATGGAAATCCAAAAAGATAATGACAGCAACAGTTGTGATTTGTTGAGCACTAGCTATATACACAAACTGTGCTAAAGGCTTTCTATAATCTATGTAGCTTAAACACCATGATCAGGCACCTATTACTCTCCCCATTTTACAAATAGGGCAACTAAGACCTAGAAGTTTATGTGGCTTGTCCACGGTCAGACTGCTAGTAATTTATAGACCCCAAGATTTAAATCCATGTCTCTCTGGTTCCGTGATCCAAAGACTTAACCTCTTGTGTACTCACAGGCTTTAGTCCAGTAGGACTTTATCAGGAGACATATATCATATGAAGCTATAATGGTGAATCTAAGATCAGGTTATATTTTATAACCTAGACAAAGAACTGTCTTAGCAAACTGTGAAGGTGTGAGAATGCAGGACAGATTCCAGACTTGAAAGCGGGAAGTGGAGCTTGAAAATGGAGATTTGCCTCTAGGTATGTGTGCATGGTGCTCTGTTTATACTTGAGTAGAAATATTTCTACCTAAAAAAGGTAGGGAGAGGACCATAGGGCTCCAGTTATTAGAGTGATCCAGGATATACCTGATCTCATCACCAACACAAAGATTCAAGCAAAAAGGGACCAAGTGGAAGTCCAGTGTTTCACACTGAATTTAATTTTAGGCTGAGACAAGCAGCAGAGGTGACATGGTGTACAGGTCCCCAATGTAGGGCACGTAGACTGGAGTTTCTTAAGTGCCCACTACTGCTTAAGATCAGGGCAGACCTTGGACACTAGGGAGGAACTGGGCTCACAGGTGGCAGTTAAGTGCTCCATGGATGGACAGAAGAGACTTGGAAATTCTAGGAGTCAGTCTCCACCTAAAAAAGCTCTTGCTGCTTCTCGAAGTTCTTAGAGCAAACCCCATCTCTGCCCCTAACCTCATCCCAGCTTTTTTAAATTTATAACATCTACTTTTTTCTCTCCCCTATACAACCTCACCTTTTTCTGTATTTGTAGTGCTGTTGTTATTTCTTTTTGGTGTCAACATATTTTCTGTGCCACACATGTCATACTTTCTATCATACATTGGAGTATGATAGAAAGGGTTTGACGATTGTAAGACTGATGCCTCAGACTCAGTTTGCTTTCTTTTTGTCATACCACCTTACCAGACCAGCAAAAGGCAGTGCAAAGGACACATAAAACCAAGGATACACATGTGGACACTTCTGCTTGCCTCTGCCAGTTCCATACAATGGCAAATCCTAAATTTTATGCTTTCAACAGCCTGCACACAGTGAGGGATCCAATGGGTCACTGGAGACCAGAACCCTCTGCAAACATCCTGCCCTATGCATTGTTCTGCTGGTGGTGGTGACCACGCCGCCATTCCAGTCCACCCTACAACCATGGTTCTGTTTATGCCAAAGTTATTTCTACCAAATTCCCCATTGTCTCTTATGCTAATATCAGGTCCCCTTCAGACAGCAGGACTGGGTCGGACCTATTAACAAAATCTAGAGAAACTGAATTTTATATATTGAATTCATCACCAACACAAAAGTTCCTGTTTAGTGCATACTTTTAATTGTTTTGTGTATTTTAAATTGTTTTGCATATTGTAGGTTTCTAAAGATGAATACTTTATCCCTATTTAATCAGCTGGTAAACTGACCTGACTCGCTAAACAGCATGAGGTAACTGGGTTAAAACATCAGGCCCAGGTCAAAGGAAACCACTAACCGAAATTATTGGAAAAGAATTATTGGGAATACTCATTCTACAACTATATTATCTCCATTCTACAACTATATTTTCTCTGAGAACAGTGTGCTAATGGCACGCCTACTGAGAAAATGATGTGTCAGAAAGCTAAATAACATAGTCTATGTTATTGGTTGAACAGTAATTGAACATTACTATGAACAATGTTCATGCAGTATAATGCAATGAAGAAGCAGCTTTAGGTTTTGTTTTGAATGGTTCTTTTGTAAAACTATCATTTTGGTTCAGTGGTTCAAAAGTTAGGGTCCATTAACCAGTTTCCTTCTATCAGTGGGAGATTTGCTTCTAGGTGTGCGTGTGTGGTGCTCTGAGTAGTTCTACTTTAGTAGCGCCCTGAAAGAGTAGTTCCTTGGAATCTTTCATTTGCAATGGCTTTTTTCGACAGATTAGAGCAGTTGGCTACAATGCATCATTTCTGATTTAGGAAATAATTTTGCCTTTAATATCAAAAGTGAAAGATTATTGATTTGACCGAAGAACTTCATCTTACAGATACCTTAAATAAGATTATGTTCCAAGGGGTTCTAGCAAAATTTTGGGGTGATTAAACAATTGACAAATTTATAGGTGTCCAGTTAAAGCAATGATGGCCAAAAGCGACATGCAGTTTAATTTAGTAATGATCTATAGTCTACATGGGTCTATATATTTTTACTCTATAGTTATGCCTTCAGTTTGTTTTGCTGGGGGGTAGTTCCATGAAATCAGGTGGTCTGTCATTTATCCACATCTTTATATAATCTTTAAAGACAATTATACAGCATATTAACTGCCTTATAACACTTTATTTGGAATGCTTTTATTTTTTTATGTATTTACTTAAATGTAATGTAGAATACTCATGTAAGTAGAGTTGTAACAGTTGTTTAATACGTATTCAGGCCTACTGTCACCTCTTACACCATCAGCTGAAGAGAAAAGAATTATCATTATTGATCTATTCAAGTCTCCAAGTCTCCACATCTATTCAAGTCTATTATGCCACAGACAAATAGTGTGTACTTGGTGCTAAAAAAAGCCTGTTATTAATAATTTTTATTAATATAGCAGTAATTGTAACCTAGACCATCCCATGCCTAATCTAATAAAAAGAATATTTTTCCTAAATGGGAGATAAATAGCATTACTTAGAACGTATCAGTAGATTTTCATTTCAGGAGAGGTATAAGTAATTGATAGAGTAATTTGACTCTGGTAGAACTAAAAAGTTGAGATACAGTATTTGGCAGACTTACCTGACCTTAACATCAGTGTAAACCAATATTCTCAGGTCAGAAATCAAAGTGGAGCAGAAAAATGCATATATGTAACAGACAAAACTCAGAAATCGGCTCATTGTTTAAATATGAGGAACTACCACTATGAATGTCTATAAAGAGCCCAAAGATGAGACAAGTCTCCCATATACAAATATTAGAAGACTCAAATGATTTTTAAGTTAGTTAATGGACCTCACTACAGACATTACATGATAGATTGAGTGTTGGTTGATTGCAAAATTTAGCAAAACTGTGCACTTGCATTAAATTGGTTCAATTTAATAAAAAGGATAAAGAACCTCAACTCAGCCCTGCTGATTCATGTACAAATCATGAAGAAAATGCTGGGCCAAGAATGCAGAATAATATTTCTATAATATGGGGCCTTTACTCACTTTCCATGGTAACTTTTAATGGTCCAGTCTGAGAATTAGTTAAGCTAAATGAATATCTACATTATTTGCTTTGCCTAAAGTAGAAATATCCAAGGGCAATGGTAAAACACTTATTTAGGGTTAGTTTAAACTCTAATTTGAATAAATAAGCAGATAAAAAAATTAAAGAGATAATTTTGCATTCCTACTCTTTTGACTGCTACTGAAAAGTTGAGTTTAAAAATGCATATATCGGAAAGGCAGTGTTTGCTTCTCTCCATATTGTAATAACTGCTAATAGACTTTCTCTCCTACTTTAGACAACTATACAATTTGACAAAATATAAGAGGCATTAAGATATTGAAAAAATAAAAGAAGGGAATCATATGGAATGAGCCTCATGATTGCTCTAGCTTTCTATCTGGATACACTTTGATATTGCAGCATAGGGAAATGGAGACCAGAACGGATGGTAGTATTATTGAGTTAAAGAGGTAGATGCCAAAGTTCAGGAGTGCTAAATTGGCTAGAATTCATGGAGGATGGTATGAGAAAAGAAGGGGCTTTGCAAACGGGGCTTCCAGAAATCTGCATGGCAATTCTGTATATGTGTGTGCCTGAGAACTGTGTTACACATGCAGAAGGCTTCCATGAGGCCAAGCAGAGATACCCTGTTTCAGGGTTGACAATTGAAGCAAGATATCTTACAGTACTGAGGTCTTACAGTACTGAGAGACATTGGGGTTTCAGTTTAGTCAGAGTAGAGAAATCTCTCTGAGCAATTTTGACATTTAGGTACGACCTCAGAAAGGCTGTAGCTATATCTAACAAGACCTGTAATTGAGTTCAAAAGTGAAATAAACCAACCCTAACAGAGAAATAACCAAGTCTCACAAGATCAAAAGGATCTGACAGAAGCTTAACAATCCTTCATTAAAAACTCCTCCTCTTTAAAGAAAAGTGACTAATACAGATTCCATACAACATGTCATCTGCAAGGACACAATGAAGATTGCTAGCAATGTAACAAAACAGAAGATATGGCCCACAATCAAGAAAAACGCAGACAACAGAAATAGACCTTAAGATGACCAGGTTAATGAAGTTAGCAGACAAGAATTTTGAAACAGCTACTATAAATGTGTCCAGAGACTGAAAGGAAAAGATGACCATATTGAGTAAACAGAAGGGGGACCTCAGCATAGAAATGTAGAAAAAAGGACAGAAGGAAGGAGGGAGGGAGAGCGAGAAAAAGGAAGAGAAAGAATGAAAA
Organism: Grampus griseus; assembly: GCF_964374135.1. NCBI lineage: Eukaryota > Metazoa > Chordata > Mammalia > Artiodactyla > Delphinidae > Grampus > Grampus griseus. The sequence goes on along the minus strand of NC_139001.1, from coordinate 86,059,247 downwards.
CCTAATAAATGTTTTAAAACTGAAAAGTAAAATATCCAAAGTGAACAAATTTACTTTGAAATGAATGGGCCTAGCAATAGACAGGTATTTATATTATAAAGTGTCAGTGAACTTGAAGACAGATCAATAGATATTATACAGCAAGAAGAACAGAGAAAAAAAAAGTATAAAAAAGAAACAGAATTTCAGTGACCTATGGAACAAAATCAAACAGTGTAACATACATATAATTGGACATACAGTGGGAGAGTAGAAAAAGAATGAGCACAAAAATATATATATTCAGAGAAAAAAAGTGATTGATATTTTCCAAATTTTATGAAAAACTTCAACTTATGAATCTAGCAAGCTCAGAAAACCTTAAGCAGAAAATATACAACACAAAACAAAAATAAAATCCCTAAACCACATATTTGAACTTAAAATGAAAGACGGAAATAAAAAACTCAAAACTTTATGGAGAAAAAGAATATAATTCATGCATATATAAAAACTGTAAATTATGACTGACTTCTCATCAAAAACAAAAAGCATTGTTAAAGTGCTGGAAAAAAGTCAACTCAGTGTCTTGCCACTTCTATTCAAAGTTGTACTGGATTTTCTAGCCAATGCAATCCTAAGGTAATCCATAAAAACATTACTGGAAGTAATAAGCAAATTTATAAACATCACAGATCAGAATCAATAAAGAAAATGCAATTATATATCTGTATACTAGCAGCAAACAATGAGAAATAGAAATTTTAAAAATGTAAATTAAAACTTGCATTAAAAATGGCTTTGAATACTTAGCAATAAATGTATCAAGTCATATAACCCTGACAAATCAAGGACTACAAAACATTGCTGAGAGAAAATTTAAAAGACCTAAATAATGGGTTAGAAGATTCAATATTGGTAAGATGTCATCTCTACTCAAATTCATCCATAGTCAACACAGTCAACTTTCCAACAAGTGTTTCTATAGACATTACACGTTGATTATACAGTTAATAACAAAATGAAAACAGCATGGAACAGTTGAAACAATTGTGAAAAGAAGAAAAAAATCAATGGGGAAAGAAGAGTCTTTTCAACAAATAACACTAGAACAATTGAATAAGGAAATGGGGGAAAAAAGGAAAAACTTTGGTCCCTATCTCACAACATACACAAAAGTTAATTTGAGTTGGACCATAGACTTAAAAGTAACATTTAAGTCTACATAGCTTCTAGAAGAAACTATTGTAGAACACAATATTGAAGGACACATTTAAGGCCTAGGAAGTAGGCAAAGATTTTTTAGACAATATATAGAGAGCATGGGGCTTCCCTGGTGGCGCAGTGGTTGAGAGTCCGCTTGCCAATGCAAGGGACACGGGTTCGTGCCCCGGTCCAGGAAGATCCCACATGCCGCGGAGCGGCTGGGCCCGTGAGCCATGGCCGCTGAGCCTGCGCGTCCGGAGCCTGTGCTCCACAACGGGAGAGGCCACAACAGTGAGAGGCCCGCGTACAGCAAAAAAACAAAAACAAAAAAACAATATATAGAGAGCAATAACCTTAAAAGAAAACATTTTTATTGGATTTTACAAAAGTTATCATTAAGAACAAAAGATAAGCCATAGATTGGGAAAAAAAGTTTATAATACATACATCTGACAAAAATATATGTATATATGTATACACATATATATATTATAAAATCAATAAGACAACATGCAATCCTATTTTTAAAAATGGACAGAAGACTTGAACAGACCTTCACCAAAGACATACAGATGGTCAACGAACACATGAAAAGTTTCTTGACATTAATAGTCATCAGGGAAGTGCAAATCAAAACCACAGAATACAACTTTACACCCGTCAGAATGGCTAAAATTAAAAGGACTTATAACACTAAATATTGGTGAAAATAGTGAGCAACTAGAGCCCTTGTACGTTGCTGGTGAGAGTGTAAAATGGTACAATCATTTTGAAAAAATGTTAGGTGGTTCTTAAAAATCAAACTTATTCCTACCTATGATCCAAAAATTGTACCCCTAGTTATATACCCAAAAACTGTAAAAACATTTGTCAACAAAAAGACTTGTACAAAAATCCACAAACTTTGTTCATCATAGCCAAAACATAAAAATGACTCATTTGTTCATCAAAGGGAGGATTTGTGAACAAATCACATAACAGAATACTATTAAGCATTAAAAAACAGTGAACTATGGATACACACAATAACATGATGAATCTTAAAACTTGTCTTGAGGAAAAGAATTCACACACACAAGAGTATGTACCTACATGATTGCATTTATATGAAGTTCAAAAACAAGCAAAATTAATCTATTATGATGAACTCAGAACAATGGTTGCATGTGAGAAAGATGGAGACTGACTGGAAAGATGTCTGAGGGAAGTTTTGGAAATGAAAAAGATGTGCTATACATGTTCTAACTCAATTGGGGTGTTCGTTACTTGAGTGCATGCATTTGTCAAAACTAATCAACACTTAAGATGTGTGCATTCCCCTATTTGAATTTTAACTCAGTTTTACTTGAACTGAAAACTGAAAGGAAAGTATTTCAATAATTGAAAGATCATTTTGGTTTGTTTCTTTTATGTTATTCTGTTTTGATTCTACATGGTTCCTGTAGACACCTCATTCATTGTTTCATTAATTCTTCATGGTTCCAATTATTCTAATATTGACTCAGAGCCTCTGAAAATGGTGAAAACCCAGAGTACCAGTTAGTTACACTTAAAGTGAAGAGAAGAAATAGAAGATTTAGACCTGATTGGTCTTGGGGATTTCCATTTTGTGAACACCAAGTTTTGGAACACATGGTTGGTGAACTTGGTAACTAAATCATGAGTTTGAACACCAGAATCAGTGAGTAAACCAGGGAATGTATATTGCTATATTTATCTTTAGACACTAGAGTAGGGAATGAACAAAGCTCCTGGTTACTGGAACCTACTTTCATGCAACCTTTCTGGATTATCCCAGATAAATATGATATTTTTCTTCTTCAAATCCACATAGAAATTCATACCTCTTTAGTATGCCTTGTATTTTAATTGTGTCCATGTTATATCACCCCTCCTAGTTGGTGTGCTCTTAAGGCTAAAAACTGTTTATTATCTCATAGCACCTAGAACATTGTTTAATTTAGATCGAGTGCTTGGTAAGGTTTGAAGTATTTGATGGATTGGATTTGATTGGACTGAATGGAATAACCTTTGTAGGTAATGGAGCTACAGATCAGGCAATATTAACAGGGATTTGAGGAGCTGGATTCATTTGTGCCTTCTTATAACAAAGTTATTGAGTACTTACCATGAGTAAGATAATGAGATGAGAAATTAAAAAATCAAAGAAAAATAAGGCATAGTTCTTGTATGCAAAGTTCTATCAGGTTGTCAGGGGAAAAAAACAATGTGTATAACTGAAACACAATAAAAAGTGGAAAGTCATGTGAAAAAACAGAGGAAGAGATACATTCTTATGAAAATGCAAAGAGGAAGAATATGTTTGCCTTTATTTTCCCTCTCCCATTAGAGAGGCTTGCTCTCTTTTAGAACAAATTTTACTCATGTTTAGCATATGCATGTTGGGAAAGCCGAAAGAAATACTAGTAAGAAGTTTTAGGAATTCTCTTTGAACAAAGAGTCAAGAAGATAACCTTTTGTATGAAGAATAGTCAGTATTTCTTCCAGCAATCAAGTGTGAGTGAATGGGAGGTGATTCCCAAATTTATTTATTCTTTTCCTAAAAATGAGAGCCTAGTCTGTGAGGAGCTCTGGTTTCTAATTGTATCTTTGCCCATAACTGGATGGGTGACTTGTTCATTGGCTTACTCTCCTGTATCATAACCTTTACATCCATAAAATTAGAGAATAGGACAGAAGGTTTCAAAGTCTGCTCCAACTCGAAAAATGTCATGACTATATTCTGTGCCTCTGTGATTCTCATTATCTTTAATAAAATTTTTTATGTGATTTTGGTGAAAGAGGTTGCCCAGTTTCCCAAACTTTGTAATCCACATGCTATTTTCATGGATAGTATTTTCAGTAAATCAATGTTAAATATTTTTCTTAAAATTAAATGACATTTTTATTTAAATAGATTTAGCTTTATTCCCAAGTAATAATATCCCTGGAAGCATACATTCTAAGTGTTCCTTATGCTTTCATACACATGAAAATAAATACATAATCATTAAATTTGTCTCTTATACAACCAATAATATGCATATTCTACTTTAAGAAACACTGTTTTACTGTATTAAAAAAGACTTATCCAGTGTCTTTGCCAGTTGACCATCAATCATAAATGTTAGCAGAATAGGTCAACCTATATGCACTAGTATCTATAAAGACTAAAAAAATATATGTTGCACTCAATCACAATCTTCTAAATCCTGAATTCAACTCTTAAGTGAGTATGTGCATTACCTGGAAAACCATTTGCAAAAATAGATTTTTAAAGTTCAGAGTAAATTGGAGAAAAGGCTACATTACATTTGAACCTTAATAAATACTTAATAACCCATAAGACAAATAGCCATGAATTACTAGAATGATTTCAAGCACAGTGCTTCTGCATAGAGCCAACCTGCTCTCTTATTTTTCTCATCATAAAACAGGAGTTATAATATTGCGAAGTTTGTTAGCTCTGTTGATTTGTGTATTTTATAAAATAAGACATTTGAATAATATGGAACCAGAACCATAGGAAAATCCATTTCTTTCTCTTCTTTCTCTTCTCTATCTAGTCTCCCCTGCCCAAGACAGCTTTAAAATGTCTCTCTCATAGAGTGGGAAAAACAAGAAGATTCCTCTAACTCTGTCCTTTTTTATGGAGGTTATTTATTTCTCGAATGAGGGTGTGTGTGTGTGTGTGTGTGTGTGTGTGTGTGTGTGTGTGTGTGTGTACAAGCTTAGGTCCTCAGGTGGAACCGTGGTTCCTGTGCTTTCGTCCTCGAAGCTGTTTTTCTGGAAGGGAATGGAGGCAGCTGTGTTTACAGCTCAAGTCTTGGCATACATTTACCAGAATCTATTATTCATATCATTCAGTATCAGGGAGAGATCTCAGGCCACCTGTCTATCTGACAAATTCACCCTTTTGTGAGCTTTCTGTTCATAGCAAATTATGTTCACATTGATGAATTGAGTTTTTATGAGCATTGCTAACTAACATTCTCACAGAAGGCCAGGGGCAAGAGCCTGCAAGTGTTTCTGGTCCACAAGTAAATGATAAAAAAAAAAGAACGAAAGAAAAAAAAATAGTAGTGTTTAAAGACAATTTGCCATGGAGGGATAGTTAAATCATTTGGCAATGGCGTAATATTTATAATTCCAAGACTTTCCATAAATTATTGCAAATACTCTGCTTATAACAAACAAAAACATGGAAAAAATCCACACATTATTTTTCTCTGTGGCACAGAATATTCTTTAAAAACTGTTTTACATTTTGACAGGTAACCACTGACCAGGGCAAAACACGGAGTACTTGAAGTATGCCCAGCATTAATAAATCGAGCAATTTTATACTATAATGTGGAAAACTTGCAGCAATTATAGCTTAAATTCCAGCTTCATATTTCCATAGATACAAAATGGATTTTTTTAATCTCTAGAAACCCTATACTGGTTATGAAGCTACGCCATGTGGCCTGAGTTAAATAAATGAGAGCAATCTTTCACAAAAGACTAACAGAAATCCTTCTAAATGGTGGGTGGGGAAATATCCACTGTTCATGATAGAAATGAAGATTTCCTTCAGTTTACATATAGAATTGGTTCTTCTCACATGCTTCTGAGAGAAGTTTCTTGCATTTATTCTGACTCCTAGTCTGCATTTCATTTAGAGCAACTGAAAAAGAGGAGAGGATTTCACGAGAAAGACACATTCTAGTTTTACTATACCCACGTTTCAAAGCTCTAATTCAGAATCTACTTAAAATGATAAACCTGCTTAGGTGGCAGATCCACTAGTCAATATGTTTTTTGTTTTTTTTTTTTTAAAAAGGAACAAAGCAGAAATTTTACAGGGTAGTGAGGAATATCATCAATAAAAATCCATGTTCTCCTGGTCTCAGTTCACTCCGGAACTGTGACCCTGTCATTCCAAAAGTCAGATTATTACCTTCGATAAAGTACACTCTTATTCTCTTGTCTTATTGCAAGTCAGTGGAAAATTCTAAAGCTCTTCAAAATGTAGCCTGCCAAAATGTGTCAGACACATCACCTTTCAATGCAAAGAAAGACACCATAGCACAAAGAACACTTGGCATTATCCCTGGAAAATGCACACCTTTCGGAGGAGCAAATGGGAAGGGTGGTCTGTTCAACACCATATGTGAGGGAGCTGAACCAGTCTCATTTCTCCTTCCAAATGTTACAAGCTGCTACCTCATTGTGGTGTGTGTGACTCTGGAATGAAATTGGTGACAGCCAAGTGTCTACCTGGTCCCAATGTCAGTTGGCCTGTTGACCATTCGAGCATACTGCTCAATATGATACTATGCTTTAGTGGCCTCTGAGAGAGAGAATGCCTAGGGCTTTATATTAATTTAGTAGCACATGTGAAACTTTTACAAACTTCCCAGTGGCTGCCACTGCCCTCAGATTTATGGGTAAAATGAGGAGACTGGGTTTGCCATCCTTATAGTATAGAGAGATGCAGAGACAGGCAATTTTTAAAGATTTTTTTTTGATCTTTCCTTCTGGTCTAAATATATTACAGATAGGCGCTTATGTCATTAAAAACAAATTGGAGAGAATCATCGCAACAAAATGCTGCAATCACAGGTGTGATGGCAATTTTCTGTGGTAAGCATGGTGACCATTCATCTCAGATTCTCTATAATAGTTCAGTTTTCAAATGGTCCATCCTTTTCTCCAACCATGTGTTCCTGTTTTACTTCAGGAAAGATGGTAAATGCAGCTTTAAGGCAATAGGACTATTTTACCTGCAAGAGTTTTTCACTGTAAGATTGTGGAAATGAACATAGGAGGAAGAGATTGAGGGTTTTCATTGCTGAGTAACCAACTTGAGATAACGGGTACATTCTCCGGTGGTGAAGGCATAGCAGGCAGCATTCTGCAGCTCGGTGCCATGTTCGTAGTGTCAGGCAGCTGAAGGACCACCATTTTGCTCCCTGGAACAGCTACTGCATTTCAAGCATTGCTAGAAGGCTGAACGTTGGCTGCAGCTGGCAGAGCATTGTTCTTTTTTTAACCCATGTGATAGGTATCTTCAACAGTGTCAAACAAATTTGTAGAGCTGGTGATTAGTTGCCCAAAGAGCATAATGTATGCATTATTAATTAAAGAAGGTAAGTTTGGCTAATTGTCATTTCTATACAGTAGCAGTGCACTAAGATACATTTTAACAATCTATAAATAATTGATAATTTTTTTTCTTTCATCTTCCTTCCTAGTTTGCATAAAACTAATGACTTGGTAAATGTTACTCACTTCAAAATATTCCACCGCTTCTATGAAAATTAAACTAACACTGTAACCTTAGCAAATAAGGAGATTTTTTCCCTTTTATTGCAGGTTAAAAAAAAGATAGGAAATATAATGCTTGTAACAAAAATGGGATTCTGTGAAATCCAAATGAGAATCATAAATAATATAAAATCAGCACTGAGTGTGAATTTAATAAATAGAATTGACTTTTAAAATATGAAGGTTCATATATATGTGATCGTATGTATATTCCATCGGCCCCAAAGTATTGCTTGTTCAGCTTTCAAGAGCCTATGACCCAAAGATTTGCTCCAGGATATCTTCTCCGTCTGGCATCAGCCGGTGTTTCAATACTTACTAATAACTACATGAATATAATCCTTTAAATCTGGTTGGCAGAAGAAGCAAAATTTTTCTCAAATGAAGTGTTTAAGTCTAGTTTCTGTATGCTTTTTAATTTGATTATAACACCTAGCTGGGTCCTTGTAACAAGAGATTTACTGCAGTAAAAGTACCTACTGTCCTTTCTTTTTTTCTTTTGACGAGTTCTCTGTTATTTTTACAAATCCACAATCCGTCAGTCTTGTATAATAGCACAAGATCTTACTCTCTAATTTTCACCACAACTGAATACATTCCCGAAGTTATTGATGGCCCCATAATTTTACGTTTATTTTGTTTGGAATACATTGTGGTTAAAAAAAGATTTTTTAAGAAGACCCACAAACTAAAGTATTGCCCAAGTGACATATTGTTATTTTAAGCCTTCGCCGAATCTTACATATGCTTCATTATGATAAAAAACAGGTTGTAAGGACTGATTCTGTGACCTGTTTTTCTCATTTTAACCCTACTGATATGTCACCCATGGCAACCTTAAACTGATTTTAATAGAGTCGATCCTATTATTCATTTAAATTGAGGTGCAAGAGCACTTAGACCAGGGAAATTTGCATTCAGCAAATGGGGATTTGATGAGTAAAAATGATAAGATATATGTTGTATAACATGGCCTATTTTGCTAGCAAATAAACAGCTCTTGAAATTGATAAACTTCAGAATATTTTATCCTCAAATGTTTATACATAAATGATTAAAATGCATTAGCAATTCTGCTTTTAAAAAAAACATATTGGGAAAACAACACAGTTGTGTTGCTTAAATTTGTAATTAACAAATTTATTACTAATTCTGTTCAGTTCTTTAATATGCTGCATTCCTGAAGAAGAACATTAATACACAATGGCATAAAGAAGCTAATTTTAAGACTTTGGAGAAATGAATGTCTTTTAATGCTGTGTGTTTCTCTTATCTACATGCCACATTATTGTAATAAGTACATTCAGGAATAATTTCTTTTCAAATATTTTTACAAATCTTGCTCTTATTTGCATGCAAGTAAGTTGTCAGCTTAAATCTTTGAAATGCAAAATATATCTCATTTCTATATTTCATCAAGGAGCCTTTCATGTTTAATAAATTACAACTTAGATCCTCCAAGACTTTGTTTTTCATTAACTAAAAGCAAAAGGATACATTTAAAATCTTAATCACAACCTGCAAGGGTATTTGCATGTTGCTGATATTTGTCTTGATGGGACTTTTTTTAATATTTGCAAACTAATCAGGATAGCAAGGTTATACCAATAATTTCTGAAGACAAAAAACTTTCTGCATTATTTTCTTTCTTACATCCAAGCAGAAAACTTAAATAAAAACTTTCAGTGCCTTAGCCCCAACAATCTGTATATTTTTTTGTACATACTCCTCCTCTCTTAAAGATTTTAAGTGGAGAAAATGGCCACATCACAGGAGCACTATGGAAAAATGTGTAGAAGAATGTCACATCTGGGTTCGGCCTAGTCTTTTATTCGTGCTCGATCAGCACGTATTGGACAGAATCGTTAACAACACAAAACAAGCAAAAGGTAAATCACCCACTACCGCCACCCTGATGACCACCTGGTGATACTACAGAGAGATGTGGACCCAGGAGAAATCAAAGGAGAGCTGCACTCTTTTCATTTAACCCCAGCTTAGACAGGAGATGAGGTAGTTTCTGCTTTTTGTGGTTGTGGTTGTTATTTTTATTTTCTCCAAACATCCGAGCTGATCTTGCAGAAAGTCTTCTGGACTCTGAAATAGGATGGATCATCTCATCTCAGCAGAGGCAAAAAAAAAAAAAAAAAAAATCGGGACAGTTAGCATGATATCCTTATTGCGGGGGTCCCATGGGCCACAGCAATACAATGTCACAGAAGAGGCAAACTTCTGCTGAACTTGCTGCCCTGGGACCTTCGGTTAATCTTTTGCTCGAGAATGGAACATCAAAAAACCCTGAGCAGTTTTAAAAATATGCAGCTAATGTCATGCAGTTAAACTGATGTAGCATGCATGTTGTTTTGCAAGCTAACAGGTTAAATATGGCTTTGCTTTAAGATTCCCATCAAATTTCGTTTTTATAGAGAAATCTCTGAAAGCAGAAGGGGTTGAGGGGGGGTGAGGTAAAAAGAAATAAATCATTGTAGTCTCAGGAACAGTAATCCTTGTTGAGGATTTTGGCTGATTGATATAAATAACATCGTCCCCGCCATCTGTCCGAAGAGGGACCTTTCCAGTCAGTGTTAAGCTGCAACGGCAGAATAATTAATGAATGGTGTCCTTTGTGCTGGTAATAAAGACAAGACAAATTATGTTATAATCCAACTGCTGCTCATTTGTCACAGCCAAATAAAATGTCAAATAAAAGTGAGGGGGGCACTGTGTTTGTTTAATGGACTGCAAGCTACCTGTTTCTATTGTTGACAGACAACTAGAGTGTAAGTTCTGAATGTTGCAGGAGAGAAAAACCTCCAAATGGAATTCGCATTTCCTCGGGAGCGGGGGTGGGAATGTAGGGAGACCACGGCGGAGGACTGGCAGATAAACATTGAAGTAAGTTTTAATTAGAGAGCCATAATACCACCCGCTTCTCTGAGTAAGTTGGTTGCGATTACAGTGCAAAAGCGCTGCCTGGAAAGTCCAAGCTATTTGCAAATCTCTAAGATTGGTAGGGCTCTCATCTTGCATTTTCAGGATAGACACATTCATCCAGTTGCTAGGAAAGCCAAATAATGAAAACATAGCTGGGATTTAGCAAGTTCCACTGGGAATTACCTATGATAGAGGGCAGAGCTGCACTTCCTCAGAACATGCTCCTGCTGTAAAAATTCACAAACCTGGCATTCATACAGGCATCTGTCGCTTGCTCTAATGCCAGTTCATAGTATACATACAAACATCTGCTTCCGTGCACAAAGGGATACAGAGCGCTTGACAGGTCTGTGTTAGCAGGGTTCGCAATGCCAGTTCTTTATGCAAAAACCCTAATGCTTCCCGTCAAGCCATTAGAAGTGATACAATCAGCCCAGGCCCCATTAAGCCATCAGTGTCCACCTGTGATAAAGATGGCCATTTGTTTTCTTAAAGCCCACTTAATGTCTGCTTAACTCAATTTGTCAGGAAATGTAGAACAATTTCCTCACAGCCTGAAATTTGGTAGTGGTTCAAAGTCAAAAGGCCAGGTCTAGTCCTATTCAAATGATATAATAAACAGTCTTCAAATCGAAATCTCCCTTGAGGAGCTGATGTTTACTTAAAAAAAAAAAATTATGTTAGCTAGAAAAGAATAACATTTGCATCCTTTATTGTTGTTTTTTTTTAATTTTTAAAGTCCTGGAAGATGTCTACCGGTGAAAAGGGCCATTGCTTGATTATATGAGAAAATAACTCTATTCTCTTTTTTAAATTCAGCCTGAAATTGGTTTTAGAAAGAACAGAAGAGCCTTTGCAAAGCACCAGTCCCTTACTATAGCAATCACTTCCAACCTCTTTAAGGAATCCCACTGTAATATGCCCAAGTATACTTTTTAGTCTAATTCTGTTTACAACATTCTCCATATCGCTTATATTTCTAGCTATTTGTTGGAGGCTGATATTGTCTTTTTGTATACCTTAAGAGAGAGAATTAATAGATTCTTTTTGAAAAATGTTTTATTTTGAAAATGATATTAATCAAATGTAGGGGCTGACTTTGCCACCATCCCAATTTACTTTTAAACACATGGCCAATTACATATGCTTAAATATATCTGGCCATCTGGAGGACAGAAAGGAATCAGAAGACATTTCTAAGAGTAACCAACAGGGGGCTCTCTTAAATATCCCAGATATACTGACTTCCTACCATCCCAAATTAGTTGTCCATTCAAATCTAACCCCAATTTTGAAAAGAATTTAAATCAAAAATTTAATTTTTGATTGTCTAACAACTTCTGCATTCAGAATATTTAACTTTTGGTTCCTTGTGTTTCTGCTTGGTAAAACTAGGAGCTAACTACTGATGCCAACTCTGAAGAATAATTTCTCAGCTCACTATGCATGCAAGGTGAACTGAAGAACCAAGTCAGTTATCTGGATAATTTAATCAACATGTATTAATTGGGCATCTAACATGTACAGAAAAATTGAGACAAAAGTAAAGTTTAAGGGTTTAAATTACCTGGATATGACCTCATTTCTCAACTTTTCGCTACTAGTAGAGAAAGCTTTAACGAATGTAGTTTCCAAAAGAGAAGAGAAATTGATATGACTTAAACGGATAGGTAGGAATAAAATGTGTGTTTCGATGTAAGCTCTATAGCAGTCTTTTTTTTTTTTTTCACTTAGAAATACCACCATTAAGTCTCATCCTTGAACTAGTGTTGTGTTGATAGGTTTTATTTCCCACGCTTCAGAAGTTCAGTCCAATAGGTGATGTAACTCCCTAAGAAAAGATTTGATTGAGGAAGAATCAGAAATCAGAATGTGGAACTAGAATATATTTACATATATTGCACTGCATCACCCTGGGTCTTTCTTCAAGTTGCAAATATATAATCCTGTGGCATTTTACATTTTCTGTACTCTCCCTGCAAGTACCCTATACCCAATATTTTCATCCATGAAAAGAAAGTATCAAATTCCAACCTTGCTTTCTTGATTCTAGAATTTAGTCACTAAATAAAAGATTAACTGCAACAGAAAAACCTAGAGGAAAGTCCAGTATATTATTTTCCTAGAAATGGTTTGATCTGTGAAAATAGTATATTTTTCTATGGCTTAGAACAACTAAAGGTTCTGTACCAAACACAGAGAATTATTTTTCTTATCAAGATAGCACATACTCATTATAGAAAATATGTAAAATGCATTTAAAATGGGGAAGAAAGTGATCTATAATCCTGTTATTCAAAGATAACTTATCATGGTTAATATTTTGGTATATTTTTCTGCAGTCTTTTTAATTAGCTGTTTAGCAAAGCTATAATTATATGGTATCTAAGCAATTGTACAATTTAAAGTTGTCTCTTTTAACAGATTACAAAAATAATAAATATTTATTGAAGCTAACTTGAACAGAAAAGTAAAAAGAAAAAAATTAAAATTACTCTGAATTTCATCCTTGTATTTTGTAGATATTTCCTTTTGACCTGTTTGTTCTGCATTTTTTCCCCTGGACTTTTTAAAACATATGCAACATAGGATAATTTGTATATAATACTTATCATTGCTTAATTGTTCAGTCTTTATCACTTTAATTGTCCTCCGATTCAGTTTTTTCAGTACAGTTATTATAGATATAAAGGATGTTTACTAAAGATTCAGTTTTTTCAATACAGTTATTACTGTTTACTAAAGATTCAGGAGTAAACATTCTGCTATTCTCTGAAGCTTTGATTTTTGCGAAGGGAAAACTTTAGTAACTCTCCAGGGCAACGTTCTAATAATGGTGTTTGCTAACAAATGCCAGAACTGAATAGCATCAGTCACTGTTTTAAATGGTCATTAGAGCTTTCACCTGAACTATGAAGGGTGGAGCCCAAGAAAATCATTTCCTGGTACTGAGAATGAAATGGAAGCCAGAGAGAAATAATTCAATGGAGCCTTCTGAGTTTGAGGTCCAAATAAGTATAAAAAGATACTTAGTTTCATTTATAGTGTCTCTCTTCTTGAGTTCTAAATTTTGATTCATTAATCAGTAGGGCTTACATAATAAACCTTCAAGTAAACTTTTCAAGAAAGCAGAGCTATTATAAATCTTTGCATAGATGAGCATGTCTTTCTGTTATCCTAACATGAAAAAGATGATTGAAGTGTGCACACAGTTTTAAGACCACAGTTTTCCCTCTGAACAACAGATACTGCTTTTACTTCAGAATTTAGTGAGATAAGTCTTAGGAAAGCCTGCATGACTACTTAACTTAGTTTTATTTTTGTTCTAATAATTGTATGATAGTGCTTGATCTTCATCATTACAAAGTTTTGCCAAACTATATGAAAATAATATATCTACCCAATGATGTTTTCTTAGAACCTAGCTGTCATTTGTAAAGAGAGAATTTTTTTCACTCACAGACAGACATTTTCTTTAATTTTGTCTTTGATTATTGAATATTTTTCAAATGTTCTGGTTTCTTCCTCAAGTACACTTACAAGTTGTAGATAATCTCTCAATTCTCTGACTTCCAGCATGTCTCCTTCCTATCATTTTTTGTTTCCACATTCTGGGGAAGCTTCTCTAGTTTGTCATCCATATCACTGACCTAATTTTTCTACAATGACAGTTTGGCCTTTAATGTAAAATTTAATTTTGTTTTGCATTTTTAGATTTCACACTGTCTTTCCTCACCATCTATCTCCTTATCATCTCATCCTGGTATGTTTTCATCTTATCCAGTTCTCTCCCTATGGCTTGCTGATCCTTTTGATTAGACTCCTTGATATACAAAATTCTGTTGAAAATACTAAGTAGTTTCCTAATTGTCTCATGGTCATTGTGAGAGTTCTGCATTTCTGAGCCTTGTTCTCTTACCTGAAATGAGTTTTTTCATAGGTCATGCATTGTTGGAAATTTCGTTATGTTTACTCATCTCAAAAGGTGGAAATGCATGCAACATTCTGTGCACATTGCATTTGCCTTTCACCCTCTGCTTTAGTTTTAGCCTAATCTTTGTCCTGGAGTACCATCCAGTTGACAAATTGATAATCACAGCTCTTATATTTATTCTTTTCTAGCACACTTACTGACTTGTGGCCCTACTATCCTGATGATATTTCTCCCACCATGTTTCTTAACTCACTGGCATTCTAAAAGATGAACGACATACAACATTAGAATTCCAAGAATGTGTTCCTAATAGAATTTTGCCAGTCTCCACCTCCCTCCTACGTTTTACATATGGGACTACAATTCCTATGGTGATATGCGCCATCATCTGCCTTCCACTCTCAATTATTATTATTATTGTTATTATTGTTATTATTATTCTGGCTTCCATTCTCAATCTCCTTGGTTATTTTGTGGAAATTGCTATCTCTAAATTGTTGCAGGCAAAAGAGAAGTCTTCATCTATAGTTAGAAGGGCAGAGGACAGGTGAGGAAGGGAAGAAGGAAACTATACTATTCACAGTACTCAACACTATCAGCTGAGGAAAGGGAGTTTTTGGTTGGCACAGACCTTGAGTCTTTGATTCTGAAATCAGACAGTTGAAGAAAGAAAGAGAAGGATGTTTCTATCTGCTCTGAGAAAGACAGGCTCTCTGGTTCAATAGTTCAATAGCACAAGTGGTCCCACTCGTGCTGGCACTTTCCAGTTAAATTCCATCTGTCTTGAAGGAAATTACTATAAACTTTTTGTCACCACGTTGCCTGTGAGTCCCTGTTTAAGAATTCTAGTCTTTTTTCTTTGTCTTCAAGCATATTTAGTGACAAGTTCCAAGAGGTGGTTAGGTGTTGCCAATCAGATGCCATTTTTAAACCAAAAGTCAAGATTTGCATCAAGGACATCACATTGAAAGTCTGCATTCAAATTCTCCCTTGGAGTGTGACCTCTGTCTATGACTTCTTCTTTACATTTGCATCTTTACCTGGAAATGGTAACAGACCTGAGAGGAGGATGTTTATTTTTAGTCTTGCCATTTGCAAGGAAGGCCCTTTGAGCTTCTAAGAATATGCTTAGTATCACAAAATGTAAATCAATCATTTATCGTAATGATCGATTTCAAAATATTATTTTTCCATTTGGGGGATTTTTTTTCATTGTCTAAACCACACCTTGGTTCTTTATAAAAAGAATTTTGGACTTTACACCATAGGAAAAAAAAAAGTTTCTATTGGCTTGAATTGCGGGTAAGGAGGTGTGCAAATGGCCTCAAGTCATACATTTGCAGAGGAAATATCATCCAGATGCTCAGGTCAGCCTTTTCTTGCCAGACAGCTAAGAACCATAGCAAAACTGAGTCTACAGTCTTTAACAAAAGAATTCCACAATCACTTACCTTTGAAACGGACATTAATTAAAAGAAACGTATCCCTTGTGATCAGAGTTTAACTACTATTAATCAGAGTTCACCACACAATTAACACTTTGAACTGATTAGCAAATGGAAATCATAGCAAGACATTTTGAGGTTAAAATAGTGAATGGACATATTCTCTTACCCAACTCACTGTCCCTCATCTTTTAAAAGAAAAAAAAAAAAAAATTAAGCACTCCAGTCATAACGAACTGGGCAGATTTTGTTTTCAGTGAGGTGTTTGCCATTACATATTGCACATAATGTATGGCACTGTTAGGAGGAAAAAATTGGAGTCAAAGTGGCTGGAAAGTTAGGTCTGCTCTGTAGCACTGTGAGATTGTTGACATCTGCCGAGGTTGGAGCGCTCAGTAAGCAGGAAATGGGGTGTCACTCTGAGTGGTAGTTTACCATTATCCTGGCATCCTAATGAAGTGTCTGCAGTGCACAGAGCTTCTGGATGGCATCTTAACGCACGGCTAAGCAAAAGCACTTCTCTCCCTGTCACTGTCATCCATCTGCCTGCACCCTACTGTAGCCAATGGGATGGAACCATGCTACAATGTGCTATAAGCCATTTAGAGTTGCACATTGCATAATCAGTCCCATCAAATATGTTAAAAATGGCTATTATTGGTTATTTTCTTCAAACTCTGGCACCTGGAGTTTGATACATTAAAGTTAAACTTTTCCAAGTGCTGTTTATGCTATTAATTCCGCATTCCCCTTCCCCCCACTATCTAAATGGGAATGAGTTGCATCCTCATTGTCTTAAGTCCTGTTAATGGACTGAAAGAGTTGTATGAATATTCATTAAAAACTTCACTGTACATCACACTTGGTGAATTTGTCAATTTAGGATGGAATGGAATGGTCATTTTCTTCAAGATAACCATTTTTAAGAAAAGGACAAAGAATAAATCAACTCAGATCACAGATCGGTTGTTTTCATCTTTGAGCACATTATTTAGTTTGCAGTGATAGTTTGAGGTCTTTTGATAGATTTCTTTAAAGACACAGTGCATTTCACCAAGTACACTTGCAGTTTAAGCTAGCATTGTCGATGTCGGCGCTTTAACATTACCTCCGATGAAATGCATACGCAGTAGAGAAGAGGATATCTGTTATGAGGTGATATAAGTAGAGCAAGGCGTGTGTGTTATCCTCCCGGAACGTCTAAATAGATCATGTGTGATCCTCCGGCCGTGGCTGCATAGCAGCTGGATTGTGGTGGCGAGAATTGGCGTGGTAAGATGGCCACCAAGTTGAGAAGGCTCTTTCTGTCACAGGCAGGGGCAACAGGAATCTGCTAAATTCGGGGGGTAGGGTGGGGTTAGATAAACAAGAGGGCATAACATAATTCGGTTGCATCAGGAATTTTTTTCACAGACATTAAAACTATGGTAAACATAACAGCGGGGAGGCTTGTACTGCAGCACAGTGGGAAGCTCAACGCGTCTGCCCGCACGGTGCCTGGTTCAACCACTGCTAGAAGTCTCCGAATTTCATTAGCACTCAACAATTCACCCAGTTCCCCAGAAAAGGAGAAAAAACCCAGGCACCAAAGCCCCTCACTAATTATTGTAAATGCTCCCAGGTTACAGTTTTGGGGGGACAATAATGGCAGAATGATGTTAAGCTAGAACGGAAGAGTCATTCTGAAATAAGAAAGAATAAAAGGGCTCGCTTGTTTGTTTATTTGTCTGTTTGTTTGAAATCAGTGCAGTCTTTCATTCGATGGGTAAGACAGTGTGTTAGAATATTAGACCACCTCTTTACAATGAAATTTTAGATGACCTAACCAAAGTGTGTACAGCTCTTTCTGAGCAGTGAAAGTACAGGTTGGTTTCACAAATGACATCTTCCACTCCACCCCCTGCCCCCAAATTTATGCAAGTTCGTCTCACAAATCTCTGAAACAGAAATTGTATCCTTTGGAGGAAATTTGTAATAATACAAAAATTAATGTGGAATCAAATGTAGGAAGACTGGCAAACTACTGTAGATTATTGCAAAATACTGCATGTCAAATTCAAGTTTTTATCTCCCCCTCAAAGAATGGAATTCTTTGAGAAAAATATTGGCTTTTTCAAAGGGAGAGAGGTCTGCTATTAATGCCCGTAAACATTTAAAATGGCACAACTTTTTAATGGAATGATAGGTGTTTATTTTTGCTAAATCCAGGCTTGGGAATCTGGTTTCTTCATTCATATCCCCCCAGCTGCTGTCAGCATTACAGCACATCAGCTTTCCTTCATGTGCGGATATTTCTCCAGAACTCATTTGCAAAAAAGTCGAAGCAATATTCAACACCACATCCAAACCTCTTTTAAACACACAAAGAGATAGGAAAACACATCAGAACTAGACCATTGAGAAAATCCTCCTTTCAAATTTACTGTCTGCTTCACGTGCTAGTATAAAGTATCCCGCAAAGTCCTGTTTGTGATCCATTTGAAACAATCTTGATTTGCTTAAATTGTCACATTCTTCTTGCACATTTCTTCCTAAATGCAAAGATGGCAAAGAATTCTCCTCCCTCTTCATTACAAAAGTGCAGAATTTCTGGTTTGTTTATTCCTAATGGAACACTTGAGAAAGAAGAAGATATATAAATATCTCCTTCAGAAGATTAGTTGTCTCAATCTTTTTAAAAGAGAGTATTTGTTCATTTCTTCCCCATGGTAAACAATTTGGGCTTTTCATTGTAATTTTCCATGGTCAAATCAATGCATTTCACTTTACTGTCCTGGTCCCATGGTTCAAAAACATCGTACTTTTTAATATCCTTATTTCTTCTATATATATTAATGTATGTCATTTAGGACCTAGATAGTTAGGGATAGAACCTAAGCTCCTTTTTAAACAAATTTGTTGACAGAACCTTCGACTTCATTGTAACTTACTGGAACAGAATCTGGAAAAACTCACAATCGAACAAAGTAAACTACATCGTACTCCTTATGAGAACACATTTCCAAGCAAAGGATTTCAGGCAACAAATGGCATACGTGTTTTGAGTATTACAAATCAAGCATCAGAAATTTCATCTAATCTACTGGTAAATATTCTATTGACAAGGTCAAGAAGAGAGAAAACTCCGGCCCCCAAGATGGAAGAGAGAATAAGCATTAAAAAAAGTGGACAGTTTATCAACTTCAATTTCTAAAGGACTGTGCAGTCCCTTTATAGGATGTAGAGGAAAGTCCCCTAACTCTACTGAAAGTATGTCCATATGTGTGTGATTCTTCAAAGATTATGTTAAGGATGTTAATGAAAAAGGTGGCTAATAATTTCAAGAAACCATAAAGAAAGAGAGAGAGGGAGAGGAAAGCAAGCTGTGGCAAAAAACCTGGGCTCAGCAACTTTCTGGGGGAAATGGTGAAATGTGACTATGTGATTTATAATGAGAAAAGGTATCTACAACATACAATTTTCTACCTAGCTGCAAATAATAATTCATAGTGATGTCCCTTCCAGATAAAAGACCTTTGCTATGTAGGACCCATGTGGTAAAATGATCATGATAAATGTCAGACCGGTGCAGGTAACGGCTTTACAAACCATTAAGATTAGCTGGCTCTTTTTTCCGATGATAACGGTAACCATGCTGTGACTCTATGTGGTAATAATATCTCAGTCCTGATAAATGCCAGAGCCAGGCAGAGGTGTTTATCATTCCCAGTTCAGAAATGCTGACTAAAGTTACCACATGTTGCCTGTTTTTCTTCTTTTACAATACTCTCACAATTAAAAAAAAAAAAAAAGCTGAATCATACAATTATTTTATTCCCCATTTCTTAAAGGAGTTTGATGCTTGTGCTGTTAACTCTCCCCTGCTCTCAATGTCACTGTGCAGCCATGTCGAATGAACTGGCTGGAGAAACAGTTCACCTCATACTAACCACTGTCTCCTCTTGAGAGGTGTTTTGTTCCAAATGAATAGTTATGGATAAAGTTGAATATGCTTCTTCAAAAAAGATTTTTAACCCAAAAGACAGGGAAAAATATTTCTTCGTTCACATTTTTCTTAATTGTGTGACAGATCCTAGTTGTTTTCAAGTGTGATTTTTTTTAATCCCCTATAAATTTAATTTGTCTACCAGTGGAAAGAGGTAGACACATTAAAACTTTAAATCTGGAAAAGTATTTGTAGGATTGCCACCCTCATGAAAATGTACAAAGATAATGCTTAATGTAAATAGCTACTTGAGTATTTGAAAAGAATTACTGGTTTATGGTTAGAAAGATGTCAAATGTCTCAAAACGATAAGCCTGTTTTTTTTTAAAGGCTTATAAAACCAGATATGCACGGATAAATACAGTTTAAAGAAAATTCTCAAAGGAGAACTAAATAAACTAGTGAGCTTTATTTTCTCAGCACACACTCTCACCTGAGGATGAATTAGTATCATTTGTAAGTTACAGAAATGTGCTTGGCCACCATGACACTTGCAAAATTACTTTGAAAACAAGAAATTTTAGCGAGGATACTACGATCATGCTTTTCCTGTGAAGATTGCTGCCACTACCTTACTCTTTGATTCAGACAAAGAGTGGCATTGCTACAAAACTGAGGAAATTTGTTTTAAGAGACAGTTCCAGGTTGGTGAATTTTAGAAAATGTTATCATCCCCAAATTGATTGCACCAAAGCAATAATACAGGTTATTAAAAGTTACTTAGAGCCTAAAACTTGAATACATTTTCCAAACTTGCCCTCAGTGTGAGGTCAATACACCAGAAGTCCCTAGGATAACATAGATAAAGTTACATGAAAAAGAAAAGGTGATTAAATTACTTTCTTGAATGTATTTGGGGATATACAAAGAAGTTAAGAATAATGATTCGAAGACCTTCAGAAATCGATTAGAAAAAATTTTACATTTGTGACTTGGTATTAATTGCATTTCTCAATTATTTTGAATTTTTTGGTATAAGGAACTAACACCCAAGAAGCATTTTGAGTTTAACAATTATCTTAGAGGATTCCTTCAGTCAAAAGAAAGATACAAACTCCACTGATAACTATATAATGATATGTCTTAAGTTTAAACATCTCTGGGACACATTTTGTATCTTATCTGCCCCTCTAGGCTGTAAAATGACAGTAGATAGGGATCAACTTTGTGTTTGCCACACGCTGCACGTTGGTCTTAATAAACATTTTTTTCTTCAACCGTGTGTACATATATATGTTTAATACTCTAAAAATTATTTGACAAAAAGATATTTTTTTCTTTTCAATAATTTTCTAGTTGGTATTGCCAGAGACTAGGAGTAGAGGTGAAAAGAAACAGAAGTCAGCCTTAACAAAACTAAGTTTGCCCCTAACAGCATGCTGTAGATGGCCTAGCTCCACCTGCACAAGGACCAGAAATGGCCTCTGGAAATGATGCAAAACTGGCCAGGATGCTGCAACTTTCCTCACAGGTTGAGGAATCCATGGACTTATGTCAATCAGTTGGCCAGAGGATTTTTTTTACTGACATTTATTAGCTATGGAGAGTTATTTTTAAAATTCTTCCTAAAAGGGAAAAATTGTTCAAAAATCAGACAGCACATTAATATCTCCTGGAAGCAGAAACAAAGAATACAACAGAAATCTGGTGTACCAGTGAGGGGATTAGATCTAATATGCAGGTGATCCCTACTAGAGAAAGTAGATTCAGTTCCGGCTGCATCTTTCCTGCCCTGTGTTCTCAAGTTGAACTGCCTTGACATAGATTATCAGTACCTAAAATCAAACTTACCACGTAACTGCAGACATTAAGAATGTGTCTTCCTTTTAACTAAAAATAAAAAACGGCTCTTCAGTTTGGATGGGGCGAGGGGAGCAGACTCTTGAAAAATTGCCAATTGCCAACTCCAGATTAGCCTGAAGTCCATTGTTCTTCCTTTTTATGATGCAATGGCACATCTATTTATAATACACTATGTCTACTTATGAGTTAGAACCAAACACTCTTTCATAATGGACAGCATTCTAAGTATTTATGGCTTCATGTGATTTGGGAAATGGCCTTGAACTATGAACAATCATGTGTCAGGGCAGATAGGATGATTCAAAAGAAAGGTTTTAATGGGAAGGGTACTTACATTCAATAAGCACTTATAATATGTGCATTTATGTACATTGAAACATTTAATTCAACAAATGGGTTGTGCGTGTGCGCGTTTAAATAAGGAACTGGAAGCATCGAAATTCAAGCAACTTGTCCCAAATCATAACTGCAGAGCAAGAATTCTAACTTAGTTCTTTCAGACTCCGTCATGATATACCACTTCTCTTAATTTATAACAGGGATTTAAAGCCTCTATTTGTATCCATTTGTAAGTCTTGAATTTGCTCCCCTCCCCCCCAGTGTTCCTCCCTGAATTCAACGTAAATTATTTAAAGAAAGTTATCAAGCGATTGTTGTCATGCCTTGGATGATTCCTCAACACCCAATTCAAATTTTATAATTAAAAATCATGTCCTCAAAGATTTGCATCCAGTTGTATGGTACACTAAAAAAATAAAATGTTCTCTGAAGATAATCATTCCTCCTGTAAGCCAGGACAGTCTCTAACTGGATTCTGAAATGGTGATGATACAAAGAATAGAAAGTGAATAGAAACTAAACTGCTTTCTTCCAAATATAGCCCTGACGTATAAGTGACTACCATTTTTTTCATACAGGATGCACTATACATTCCAGAGTAACTTTCAGAAGCAGAACAGCTGTGATATTGCTGACCTCCTCAAAACAAAGGGGTACAGTTGTCCTTTAAGAATTACAGACAAATAGAAAGAATAGTACTACTGATACATTGGTTACTGGGAGAATCTGGTCTTTTCTTCCCCTGGGTGAACCTACATAACAAAGCAGAATTAATTTTGAAATATGATTTAACATGTGACTATAAATAAGTTAAGAATAATAAATGCATAGATGATAAGGCCGGAAAAGTGTCCAGGGGTCACCAGGTCCAGGGTTTTGCACTGCACAGAACTCTTTCCATCGTTGTATAACTTTCTCTTATCTCTGCAAAAAAAGGCATTCGGTTGTAAATGTCCTTGTTTTAGTAGCAACATTTCATGCAGATAAATGCAAATGCATCATAAACCATATTTTTAAAAATGTGTCCTCAAAACCATGAATCAGAGGAAAACTGTAAAGCCACATCCTTACCATAACATTAAAGGCTATTTCACATCATGTAGGAGCTGTTACTTCTCTAACTGGCCTGGAGTTGTTTTTGAAGAAGCTCATTTACAAAAGAGTTTAAGGTAGTTTGAGAATATGGGGCCAGGTGAGTGAGGAATAGGCATTAGTAAAAAACAGTTTACTATCTCAATATGTACATGTACACTGTGCATATTTTTACATAGACATTTTTGCTACTATTGGGTAGCAAGAATGAAGCACTACAGAAAGATTTTGTATGCAATGTGGGTTCACAGCTCACAGATTGGAGAGGCTATTGGGATCTGGGTGGGAACTAAAATGGACGTATTAGAGAACACAGAGTAGATACAAAAATAAATTATAAGGGAATGAAGGTAGGAGCAAATGTGAGTGAAAGAGGAAAGAATCATGGAGGTTTTTTTTAATTACTGGCAAGATTTTGTATAAGTCTCTTAGTATACAGTTTACCTAAGAGGTTCTCTAATTCTCCATGTAGAAAAGGTTCATTTCCCCCCTTTTAGACATAATGTAAAAGAGTCAGAGATATCTCAAAGTCTTCTCGGAACTCTCAATACTTCACAAGAATGAGAAACCATATGCTGAAGGAGAAATATTAATAGAAAATGCTGTCTTTCAGATGCTCACTGAATCAGTTGAAGACAGTTGACGCATCTGTAGTAAACTGTGTCTGAATCTTAGCTCATTAACCACTGCTGTATTATGTATGCTGATTCCAACTCCTAATACGACACATCAATAAACCAGATCAGAAAAGGTGTCATTTTGATTTTAATGTATCCAATTGTATTTTTAGATGTTCCTCTACTTAGAAGTGTTTGTGTTATTTCCTGATTTTACAAGCTATGGAAGAGTGGGTATGGTATTGATTTGAAGGGGAAACCACTGCTTTCCTATAACCTTTTCAAAGATTTTGTTCTGATTATGTTGTAAGAACAATAAATTGCTCCTCCTTGATAATATTTCAGCCCTCTCTAAGCCATTGTCCAGTACCCCCTCCACTACTTAAGTGTAACCCAGCCACACATATGTATATACCACCATTCATTCCAGTTCCTCAATTATGTGTGAAAGCAGAGGAAGAGAGAAAAATGTTTCTATAAAGTATTCTTCGTGTAGGATGTTTCTTACAAGCAGATATGGGAACCACCATGTACTTTTATAAGAATTCTTGCATGGAACTGAGCTGCTCGTCAGTCAGATCATCGGTCTCTCTGCCCACCACAAGTTATTTAGTGTGCTGTAAAATGTCAGACTACCATAGCAAGTGTATCGTCACCCACTGGCACCAACTCAGTTCAAGTATTAGAAACTACATTTTGAACGCTCACTGCAACCAGGTAGTATGCTCATTGCTGAAGATAAAAGGTGAACCATACCCAGCATGGGCCTCAAAAAAGGTGGCGGGGGGGCGGGGGTGAACACTTACGGAGTACCTACTTTTTACTAGTCATCATTAGGTTCATTACATACTATCTTGTTCAATCCATAAAACTGGCCTCAGACATTTTTCAAAGAAAATAAGAAACTTGTCCAAGACCACACAGCTAATAAAAAGCTGTTACAGAATTCAAACCAAGGTCTGTCTGTTCCAATCTGTGTTCATGTCTTTCCTTTGTTCACTAATTCTTTCTTTATTCATTTAACCCACTATATACCAGTATAAGAGCTGCCTCAGTTTATGGGAAAATTCTCAGTTTAATAGGAAAAATTGAACGGCATTCAAGCCATGAAAATATCGTGCAGAATGTTATCTACATAGAATGTCCTAAGTGCAATGGAACATAGAACAGGGACTTTGTCTAGGGAAGGTCATAATTCTTTTACCTAGTGGTTAAACAGACAAACTAAAGTTTTAATTCCTGCCCAGGCACCATGGCAGTGACCTTGCACATTCAAGTATTTCCAGTTAAGCAACGCCAGCCTTTCTTAAACCTACCCAGACTGGGGCATATTTCCCTAAAACTGAGGTTTGCTGGATATAGCCATTTAAACCACTCTCCATTTATTGTCTGTCAGGCTTAGATTATGGCTACTACTCCTATAGTCCTCAATGTCAACAGATCCCTTTTTTGGAGACTCTGACATTGACCTAATCATAACCATGGCCAGAGACTTCAGTGAAATTAGAAAGGTGTCCTCTCCTTCCTTTCCCTCCTCTCCCTCACCTCTCCTAATTTCATCTTAATTGCTTGAATCAAGTAGTTCAGCAGATCCTTAGGTAAATTAAACTACTAGCATCATGCCAAACTATGCAGAATATACCCATCTCATAAATATATAAACGTATGTATATGTACCTGTTTATGTATATGATCATTGGTGTGTTGCATTAGCTTCAGATGGCTAGATACAAGGTATCCAAGTATCCCGAAGTGCTCTGTCCTGAATGTACTGTACCAGTTTCACTGTCATCTTTATTGACTTTGTTTTCCTTCTTTTTCTGAGTTTCTCATATCCTATAGGCTCCAACTGGTCCTGTGAAGCATCACATTGTCTTACCACCATTAAGCTACAAGGTGGCTTTCTACCCTTTGGCAGAAAGATTAGATCTGCTGTCTGCTGTGATGTTGCAACTGGCTTTTCTGTTTTTCTCTCTCTTTTTCTCTCCCCTTTGTCTCTTTCATTTGCAGTTGTCCAATCCATATTATTCCGGAACTCTTCTAAGAGTAAGTGCAGTTTTGAAAGCTCAGACTGTGGGAGGCATTATTTATAGACCTCTGTGGTTTCAGGAAGAAGAAGAAACGCTTCCAAGCAGAGTTCTACTAGGAAGACTGCCCCCACCCTACTTTAGCCAAATACTATCTTCTGCAGGATATTTTCCTGTAATTCCTTATAAAAAGTTTCTTTTGCAAAAGTATATTTAAAAAAAGGAAAACAAAACACCCTGCCAGTTTCTACACTAACTCTTTCTTGCCCCACTGTATAAAGTTTATATACCTAATAACAGGTGATTATGAACTGGGCTTTTGGAAGCACACTGTATTAGGAAGTACGTTTGGTTTAGAGACCCACCTTCAAAGGCTTCAGTACACAAGGACTTATTATGTTAAAGAAACTCAGAGACCAACAGTGCAGGACTGGTCTGACTGCTCCACAGATTCAGGGAAGCTCTTTATTCTGTGTGTCCCACTCTGCATAGCCTCAGTTCTCAAGGTCATCTCATGGTACAACCATGCCATCTACATTCTGAGGAGCAGAAAGGCCAAAGGACCACAAAGATAAATTAGCCTCCTGCACACAGCCTCCCCGGAAGTCCCACATAACACTTTGCCTTCTCATTGGCTGGACTCTGTCATACGGTCATTCCAGCTGCCAAACAAGAAAGCTAGGATGAAGGATGTGGCCATCCCTTCAACAGCGGGATTGTCTAGCTAAAGAAGAAGAGAATGGATATTGTGTGGGTGGGTGCCTTACATATTATTCTCTTATCTATCATCTTTTCCAGCAGTGGCCTCTTTAGAATCATCAGGAGCTCTGTGCTAGAAGTTAAAGTATAGAAAGGAAAGGCACCTGAGTCAGTGTATCTAAGGAGTTTAAGTTTGAGAAGTAATTATAATTCTGGGCCCTGGTTAAAACTATGGTAAGATAAATTCTCTAGTGTACTAAGTAACTCAGTTCTTCTTATGCCACCCATGCCCAGAAAGGCAAAAAGAAACAAAATGAAGGAAAACAACCAATATGGTATGTAGTTTTGAACAACTTCCTATTTTTTTAAAATGTATATGACCAAAAAATTAAAAATCAATAAAAAATACAAATTAAAAAATAAAACAAAATGTATATGAATAAGTATTATGCTTTCAAATTTATTTGCACTTTTTTGTTTTACAGCAAAAGCAAAATGTATTAGGGAGAAAAGATAGCATAGAACTAATTTTAAAAATTCTTTACTTCTCCACAAAATCAAGCAAAATAATAGAATGTTGGTAATTGAATGAGAATATATGTCCTTGTGTGTTTGTTTTATATTGTTGCTGTAACAAATTGTCACAAACTCAGTGGCTTCAAACCATAAGAATTTATTATCTTACGTTCCTGAAGGCCAGAAGTGTGAAGTCAGTTTCACTGGGCAAAAATCAAGGTGCTGGCAGGCCTGTGTCCCTTCTGGAGGCTCTCTTCCCTCAGCTTTTCTGGTTTTTAGAGGCTCTCTTTACTCCTTGGCCCATGGTCCTTTATCACATAGCCAAATCTCCTTTCGTTTTCATTGTCATATCCCCTCTCTCTCCGACTCTGACCCTCCTGCTTCCCTCTTAGCCACCGTGATTACATTGGGCCTCCCAGATAATCCAGAATAATCTCCCCATCTCAGAATCCCTAATTTAATCACATTTTCAAAGTCCCTTTTTCCATGGAAGGTAACATTCACAGGTTCCAGAGATGAGGACAGAGACATCTTTGGAAGGCCATTATTTACCCTGCCACAACTTGTAAAATAGTAAAGCATTTATGAAAACGGATGTAATACCTGATCTTAGTAAGAAGATCGTGTCAGAGCCACACTGTTGCTGCTTTCATTTTCCCATGATCTAATTCAGAGTCAAAGTAAAGAAACTTCATGATCCTGATTTCAAGTATAACTATTCCCTTTGGCTGCTAATTAGAACTTTTAAGTTGCTCAGACTTAGTCCAGAATTCTCCTAAGAAAATTCCCTCATGCACCTAAGAAATATCATTCTTTTCTAACCGTCCTTTTTAATTTCTTTTTTTTTTTTCCAGAAAAGCAAGACAATAACACAAGAATTGAAACTATAAAGTCTCTTGTACAAAAACTCCCTCCACCAAATCGTGACACCATGAAAGTCCTCTTTGGACACCTAACTAAGTAAGTTGCAAAGTTTCTGGTTGTTCTGTCACAGTCTCATTTCCTAAATGAGCAATATTTAATTTCAAATCTCTCTAATACAAGAGTTTCCGAATGCATCGATCTCAGATTTCCCTCTCCAGCTGATCTACGTCTTCCTGCAGAAGCTGGGGAATGTACTAGAGGTAGGAAGGGGAACCTACAAAAGGAACTTTTAAAATACTTTCTTTTTTCTGGCTTTTCAACAAGTAGATGTTTGCTGATTGATTGTCAGAACTGTAGCCAGAGCCCTGGGATGGGCTGGGTTTACTTTGTTATTTAGTATAATGGCAAGAGCCTGAAATGATTCAGACATGAGTTCAAAACCTAGCCTCACCACGTACCAAGAGTGATGACCACAAATAAGTTACTTAAACTCTCTGATATCCAATTCCTTCGTCTGTAAGACATTGATTCACATTGATAAGGTGCCATCCATGTAAACAGCTAAAAGAAGAGTATTTCTGGAAGAAAAAAAGACAGTGTAAAGACCCAGAGGCCACACAGAGCTTTATGTATTTGCAAAGCAGAAAGCAGGCCAGGCGGGCTAGAGCCTAATGGACAAGGGGCATGGTGGTGGAGTTGAGGTCATAGATGTTGGACCAGTGTAAGATCACATAGGTTCTCGTGGGCCACAGTGAGAGAGTGGAATTCCATTCTAAATACAGTGAAGAGCCATAAAGAGTGCTAAATTGAGGGATATACAAGATCACCCTGGCTGACAGGTGGAGAATGATTTGCAAAAGTGAAAGCAGGGAAACCTATACAGAGGAGACCATAGTAGTCCAGGCAAGAAGTAATGGTGACTTCAGTGGAGGCCTTAAAGAGGTATTTTGATGATGGATCAGATTGTATTTGCTGATGGTTGGGGTGCAGTGGGGAAGGGAAAGGAGAAATTAAGTGTGCCTGTTAGGGTTTGGGTTTGGGCAAGTGGAGAAATGGTAGTGCGGCACGGATGGGTAAAACTGGAGGAGGAACGGGCTGAATAGGAAGAGCCGACTGGAGAACTTCATTCTGGACATGTTAAGTTTGAAATGACTGTTCCTCATTTGCCTTCTGTTAACACCTTCTTCAGATCATGCAAAGTGCAATACAAGTGATGAGGTTGTAGCTTTCACCATATGCATATAGTAATGTTGAAGCCTGACAGAGTTTCAAATAGATTGGGCTGTTTTGCTTTTGTGAGATTAAATCTCTTTAATCACCCATGCCTTAGGTTGAGTCATTCCTACAGCTTATTCAACTCATCCACTACATGATTTTTAATTGTAAATGTAATGTGCAGAATTGCACACACACAAAATTTAAGCAACTGTCGTGCATGTAAGTCAAATTTGCCTACTAGTCACTCTCAGCCTGCTGAGCAGAAGCAACTAACATTTTTGTATCTACCCTTCCAGACCTGTTCCTAAGGACATACATACCTCTGTGTGGTTGTTTATTGCATTAGAGTATATCATTCTGCACATATTGTTCTTCTACTGTTTTGCAACTCACGGACAGCTTTCCATTTCATGGCATAGTACTCCATGGTATGGATGGTCCATAATTCACTTCACCGGGCACTGCGTTAGGGAACATGTTTCAATCTAATTCATCATATTTGCTTCTTACTTATTTTACTCCCACAGAGGAACCTATGTCAAAGTTCAGAACATCCCTTATTGTTAGAATGCCCCTTTTTGTCACCTCCACATTACTGGCTTCAGTGGGAAACCCAGTGTGGTTAAGTGAAAGGATCTTGGGCTTCAAAAAAATAAAGAGAGAAAGCTAGAGTCAAATTCTTGTTCTATACTTTATACTCCCTTCATGATCTCAAGCACATAAAATCAGATTAAATAATATCAACCGTATCTTGTGGTTATGAGAATTAAATGAGATAATGCATATAAAAAGCCTGGCACAAGGTAAGCATTCCTCAAATGTTAATTCTTTTCCCTTAGGATCCAGACCCACCATGAAAGGGGTTTCAAGTTACAAGTAAATACTGGAGTGCTTATCTCAGTAACTTTAACTGGACAAAGTCGTAAAACAAATGGAAAAGTGTACTCTTTAATGCTGTGCAATACCTAGTCTCAGAGATCTAGAGAAATATCCATTACTCAGTCTCAATTATTCCTTTTTTTTTTTCCAACTGAAAGAACAGCTATAAAATGAAGAAACTGAGAATCAGCTAAATCCTACTTTGAAAAAAACACACACAGATGAGAATCTATCCAATTAAAAACCTTCAAAGGATGAGAATCTTCCACCTTCATGCCAACAATCCCAGTATTAACAATTAGTGCCTGATCATGTTTCTTATATCTAAATTAATTTCCTAATTTTGTTAGAACTTTCAGTTGAGATGGAAATGGATGTTTTTAACTAAGATTTAAGATCAGATGATTATGTCACCTTCACAGCATTCACATGATAAGATTTTTCATTACAGATGGAGAAAAAAGTGTTATTTGCTAGCCACCCGCCTTTCTTGAGTGGTGTGACCATATTCCACCCTGCAATGATTTATAAACGGGGTTTAATTATGCAGAAGTGTGTGCACATGATTATATCTTGTTAAGCATTTCTTGTTAAGTTTTTGATAAACAGCCAATCGTGGCATGTCATCAAAGCTTGAGAAGGCTAAATAAGAAGATTGTTTAACGAGAATTTAAATGTATTCATCTTTGAAAGAATCATTAGAATGTTTTCCTTAGTCTTGATGCATTTGGTAGTTCTTCAGAAAATCTACCATCAACACTTGTATGTAGTGTTTATTCCAAATTGCTGCAAATATATATATATTTTGAAGTTTGTTTAGTGAGGGTCAGGGAATGTAATGAAGTGCCAAAAATTCCACTTGACCTGCGTTGTACTCTGTAGCCAACAGAATAGAAGTCCATTTTTGCAAAGCTCTGAGTTAAACATTCCCTTGAAAGCAGAGCAACTACCAGCTGAGAAAGCTTAATACAGCACAGTTGGGCTAGAAGGTGGATGCAAGTGCTGTCCACAAAAGCCAGAATTTTTAAAGGATTGTGATTATATTAAGCATAAGATTACACAATAGCTGCACAGACTGAATAGTCTCAGAGTCCAGAGTCCTCATTCTCGATCAAACTCAAGGTGAAGTATGTGCTTCTGCTGTGATAGATTGAGACCAGGAATTCAGAATACACTATCATCTCAAAATGCCATCAGCCAGAAACCTTTATTAATAGGCACTTTCACCAATTGACATTACAGTGATAAGCACTGGAAGGTCCTGTGACAGCTCTGAATCATCATATAAATGGCAAGTTCTATCTCTGTTAAAATATAAGTGTCGAATGCATGTTCCTTCAGCCTGCTTCTTTGGAAAGGCAGGCAGGCAAAGTGAAGATGAAGTTAATGGGAAGGAAGACCTAGAAAGATAAGGGTTGCTTGCTGATGGGTAGTGGTTGGACGTTGAGAGCCAGGCAAAGAGGTTATATAAGAAATAGAGGACCATTGAGACTTTATCTGCTGGACATTTGCATGATGTGCTCTGTGTTTATGAAAGAGTATTCTGACAATAGAGTGCAGGGTGAACGAGATAGAAGGAGAAAAAAAACCTAAGAGGCCACATGGGAGTTGTAGTTGGTTTGGAGTGGTGAACATAAAATGGAAAGCAATGGTCCAAATACTGAGACTTTTCAAAGGAAAATTCCATACAATTTTTATTTCTCTCATTTCTTTATCCCCCTTATCCAGTCAGCCATGGGAATAAGTCTGCGGTTTCAGTGCTGAGTAATTGTAAAAATAGTTCCTCTGGTAGCAAGTTAAAAAGCAAAAGGAGACAGTGTTTAGAAGGGTGCACTTTTTTCTCTGTTTTGAAATGCAGACAGGGGAAAGAGGAAGATTAAGATGAGGGTATAGAAGACTAATGAAATAAAGTAAACCCCATTTTGTCAGGTGTGAATTGAATCAAGCCCTCTAGATCTGCTGGTGGGGATGTTCCAACCAGCATGGTATGAAGCCACATATGTAATATAGCTCAAGAATGAAAACCTTTCCAATCTTCATGCCTCTTGAGCCAATCATCTTAATTGCTAGGACCCTATCCTAAGTAATGCTGGGGGATGAGGCCACTTTATGCAGATAAAATTTTACTATTTTCACTGGTAGAAACTTGGAAACAACCTAAGTGTTCAGTGATAGGGGAAGGTTATATAGAACATGGTACATCATATGAGCTTCATAAAATGTGGTTCACAGCTAATTGTTTTCTTAATTAGGGAAATGCTTGTATTAAGTTAAATAAAGTCAGGGATACAATATTTTATATATTTAAGGAGAGTATAAATATGTGGGAAAGTTGTGCATCTAGAAAAGACTGTAAAGCTATTTGCTGAGATGTTAATATTTCTTAGAGTTGTTGAACAATGAAAGTTTTTTTTTTAATTTATTTATTTATTTATGGCTGTGTTGGGTCTTCGTTTCTGTGCGAGGGCTTTCTCTAGTTGTGGCAAGCGGGGGCCACTCTTCATCGCGGTGCGCGGGCCTCTCACTACCGCTGCCTCTCTTGTTCTCTGCGGAGCACAGGCTCCAGACGCGCAGGCTCAGTAATTGTGGCTCACGGGCCCAGTTGCTCCGCGGCATGTGGGATCTTCCCGGACCAAGGCTCGAACCCATGTCCCCTGCATTGGTAGGCAGATTCTCAACCACTGCGCCACCAGGGAAGCCCGAAAGTTTTTTTTTTCTTTGTGTGTTTCTTTTTCTCTCCTAACAATGGGATAGAAAGAGATATTGAGGTTAAGAGAACCGGTAAAGAGAACAGGCTTTGGAGTTAAGCAGAATTGAATGTGAGCCTTGGCCCTGCCACTTACTGGGCATGTAACTTAGAACTGACCTAACTCTAAGCTTCCTTCTTCTCATCTGCAAAACAGGGATCATAATAGGACCTATTTCTGTGGTGAGGAGTAAAGGAATAATCCTTTTAAAGAGTCCAGCACAATACCTAGTACATAGTTGGTTCTAGTTAAGCATCAGACATCAACATGTCTTATTTTTATAGGGAGAGAAATGTAAAATTATTTCTAATGAAATAAATATAGGAAGAATTGCAGAGGCTGGGTTGCCAAATTTCCTGGCTTCCAGAAAATTCTTTACCCCACCACAGAATCTTTTGCCAAAACCTGAGTTGCTATACTGGCCTGACTCAGCCAGTTTCCCCTAGTCCCAGTGAGGCTGTTTTCACATGTTCGACAAACCACGTGACGCCTCCATGTGTTGCCCAGTCCCTGTGTGAATTCCCCTGCCCAATTCTGTACTGTCGCCAGCTCTCCATCAACCTGATCTGAATCTTGTCCCGTGTTCTCAAATCCAACTATTTTCACCTTCAGAGTTGTAGCTTGCTGATAAGAAAGTCTGGTCCGCTTGACTTCTAGGCAGGCGTGGGAACGCTGGAGAAGGACACAGGTCCTCCTCTGCTTCCTGCCCAGAGCCTCCCATCACAGCAGTTTCCTAGGGACGGTTCTCTTCTTGTTATCTAACTTATCAGAATGGTTCTCACAGTGAGAATTTCCTACCAGGCAGAACAGCACACTGGCCACGTGGAAGCCTGGTAAGTGAGCTAATTTGGAGCTGGTAGGGCCTTACCCTATGCCTCAAATCCCCAGTGTAAACACTCCTAGAATTTTATCAGCTACATATCCACCTAGAATGGACACTGACCTTTTCAAGTTCTAGAATTCCTGTTGCCGTTCCTATAAGTAAGCTGTCCTAGCTATTGCTGAAGTCTTTTCTCACATTTTTATTTCTGGGATAAAAGTAATACATGAGAATTACAGAAAACTTAGAAGATAAATACAAAAATATTTTTCCCCCAGCTAAATTGAACTTGTTATCCAGATTTACTTTGTGGCATGCGTTTTGGAAGCCAAAACAATCTCAAATGTTTGATGGTGGGTGGGAGGAGGATATAAAAGAGCATTCAATTCCCACATAGGTATATATTGTCCAGAGAAAGTCAAAATGTCTTAGAGATGGGTGGCTTTTAGAGGTGACATAAAATAATGTCGTTCGTTGATTTTCAAAAATAGCCTTGGAAGAATATATTTGCTGCAGATTTTAGATGCAAATAAACATTCTTATAGGAGACTTGCACTTTGTAAAATAGGCTGAAAGGAGAGCACTGACGCTAAGAAAATCGTCCAGCTGTTCATAGAATTCCAAGGTGAATAGACAAGTCTCATGGAAGCATGCCAGTTGAATGCCTCATTGAAAGGCGAAACTGTTGAGCTGTGGCTATTTTGTGAGAGTAAACCGATATTTAAAGCTTCTCTGT
The DNA here is from genome assembly GCF_964374135.1 of Grampus griseus. Lineage (NCBI taxonomy): Eukaryota > Metazoa > Chordata > Mammalia > Artiodactyla > Delphinidae > Grampus > Grampus griseus. Next base: position 86,025,095 of record NC_139001.1, on the reverse strand, counting down.
GGTCTTCATGGATGTTAAATAAATACTCTACAAAAGCATGTCAGAGGCAACTCAAATGATGATGACTTAGAAATATAGGGGTTGTATGAGGAAACAATGGTGAGGAAATAATTCATCCGCTCTGTCTTTAAAATGGCATTGGGAGCGTTTCTGATATTTTGTGGGGAGGGGGGTGAGACATGGCCAGAGAGGGACTGGAAAGCCCATGAGCCCGCACCCTTCTCTCTGGTCAAGAGCAATGGCTGGTGAGGCTCGGCCTCCCGTCAGGCCTCTGAAGGCTCAGCTCTGGGGTGCTTTGGAGCAGGCTGTGTTTTTCTGTGCTGCCTTCTGGCATTCCACCCTTTTTCTGTACACTTTGGTCTCTCACCCAGCCACAATACCTGATATCCAATGACTTGCAGGCCATGGGTGTTTTTACTGGAAAATAAAGAACCTTAGCAAATTGTTATTTTCCCTTTTTCTCTCTTTTTTTTTTTTTTTTCCCTGAGAAACAGGGGCTGCAAGTTGTTTGAAATAAGCCAGAAGCCTAATAGCTCCTTTGCTTGTGTATTTGAAATGGCACCCTAATCACTTTGAAGAGCTAATGTACTTCCTATGGGCCTGAAATTTCTCAACTGGACTCCCGTGGCAGAATTTGGCCTGTAGTTAAGAAAATTAATTACTCTGATAGTGAGGATGAAGCAATAGTTCCCAACTCCCTGTAGTAATCATTAAAATGTCATCTACTTAGGAGACATCTTGGCATGGGATTTATAAGGTTTGTGAGCTGGGGACTAAGTTCAATGATCCTTCCAGTGGTGGATCCTTGTTCTAGAGGAAGGCTTTGGGAGATAAGGTTTTTAAGATGGGAGTGAAATTACTTTAGATCTTTTGATTTAACATTTGAATGTTAACAGTTAACCACTGAATAATAAAAAACAAAACAAAACTTAAAATGGCTACTGACCATTTATCACTGTCTTCTCTATTGTTAGCGGTGGCTCACCTTATGGGGGTATTTCCCTCATAAGAGGTAAATTTTTTAATTTGCCTCACCCTTCTCCACTGTGAATCTTGGCCTTTCACCTAATGGAAAGAACCAAGGATTTGGAATCAGAAGACATAGACTCAAGTCCCAACCTCAGCCCTTAGAAACTGTACAACATTAGGAAAAGCTTTAATGTCTCTAACCCTCCCTTTTGCTTATATGTGAAATGGGTCAAATAAATTCACACTTGAGAAAATATTTGTTAACTGTGAAGTCCTATCCACCCATTCCTTTAGGAAGTCTTAAATGAGTGCCTACTGTACTCCAGGCACTGGACCAGATCAGAGGTTGGCAACCTATGGCCATGGGCCACATCCAGCCTGCTGCTTACTTTTATCAACAAAGTTTTATTGGGAAACACACACGCACACCTATATGTTTATGTATTGCCAATGGCTGCTTTCATGCTACAGTGGCAAGAATTAAATAGCTGTAACAAGTTGCACAAAAATATTTATTATCCAGCCCTTTACAGAAACAGTTTACTGACCTTTCACCCAGATACCAGAGGCATAAAAAAGATTCCTACCCTCCCTTATCCTATAGTTTCCCAGGGTAGATAAATTAATAAACAATTATAATAAATGTGGTGAGATATCACAAGACAGTATGAGAGCAACAAGCAGGAGCTGAAATTTAGCCTAGAGAAACCAAAGAATGCCTCCCAGAGGAGAAGACATGGCTATCTTTAAGGAGGTCAGTTTGGCAGACAAAGGCCTGCTACAGGCAGAGGGAAGACTGTGTATAAAGAGGCAGGAAGAAGGAGAACCACAGTGTGGTAAAGACATGCTGACTCCTCTGGAATGATGAATTAGGAAACATGAAAGAGGTGACAGGACATAAGCCCAGAATGTAGTAAACTAGAGCTAAATTGTGATGAACATCATATGCTTTGCTTAAGGAGTTTGAAATTCATTCTGTGGATGTTAGGTAAATCACTGAAAGGTCTGAAGCAGGCAGATGAGGTGATGTGATTTGTGTTTATAAGGAGGGCAACGCTAGAGGTAGTGGAACCAGTTAAGAGGCTGGTATAATGTCTAAGTCAGAGATCCCATAGTAAGGGAGTGTGGGGTGGGGGAAAGGAATGGATACAAGAGGCATGGAGAAGGTCGATTCAATAGAACACGCTCACTGAGTGCATGTAAGAGGTTAAGAGGAAGGAAGGTTCCAAGATGGCACCCAGGTTTTGAACTAGATGAATGGTGATATCCTTAACTCAAACAGAGCAAAAGGAGAAAATTGGAGACATAAAAGAAGTTGAAATTTTCTGGACATGATGTGATTTGGTCATTGCTCATATTCCATTAGAGAATAAGAAACATATGTTGGCAGGAAAGTTGATTGGAATCTAGGTATGAATTTGGGAGTCATCAGTTTAAAGATGGCCTTGGGGTGAGGGAAGGTGTGAACCTAGAAGAGAGTTGAGGGCTTCCCTGGTGGCACAGTGGTTGAGAGTCTGCCTGCCGATGCAGGGGACGCAGGTTCGTGCCCCGGTCCGGGAAGACACCACATGCCGCGGAGCAGCTAGGCCCGTGAGCCATGGTCACTGAGCCTGCGCGTCCGGAGCCTGTGCTCCGCAACGGGAGGGGCCACAACAGTGAGAGGCCCGCGTACCGCAAAAAAAAAAAAAAAGAAGAGAGTTGAGGACAGACTCCTGAGGGTGTCCCCATTGAAGAAGTGGCCAGAGGAAGGGATACTGGGAAAGGGGTCTGAGACTAGCATGCCTGGTAATAGAAAACATGGTGAGACCAGAGGTATTATATTTTGTGGTTAAAACTATTGCTTCCACAAGACCTAGAAAATTCTTATGGTAATGGGACATTGGGCAGAATTTCTAGTGATGTGATCTCCTATTCTAACATTCATCCTTTGGCTTCTGAAAAGCCATAGGAATGAATATATAGTAATCCAGAAGAAAGAAAATTTGTTCTTTAGTATAGTCAGGTCCTGGAAACATTGATAAAGTTGGAAATTATGACCTGGTTCCTTCTACCGTTAGTGCTTGGGCTCCAGGAGGGCAGGAATTTGTATCATTTTGATTCTTGCTATATCCCCAGAGCCTAATACAGTGTTCCACACGTTATAGATACTCAATGGTCTTTGCTGAACAAATGGAATCACATGAACTCATTGAAGAGAAGATGAACATCTAATAGCCATTGGTGGTTCCAATTAAGATCAACTTCTTAAGCTTGTAATCTTGGAAACTTGATATACTTCAGACTAGCACTAGGGAATATTCCATTTTGAGGTTATTGTTAAGTAAATTGTTTTTCTCAAGTTTCTCTCTCCTCACCTGATATTTATCTTTTCATCGTGATGAAGAGAAGAGCAGTTTTAATTGTAAAAGAGGCAATATTATCACTAAGACTGCAAGTTAGGAAGCCTGGAGTATAATGATGAATGGGAGCTAAGGGAAGCTGACCTTGCTGAGTGAGTCTTGGTCAGGGAATCTGTGACCACAGACCAGTGTTGGAGCCCTTTAGATCAATTAGTGCAGCCCAGGGTGGGATTGCCATTTCTTCTGATTTCTTGATCATCTTGGATTTGTAAGAGATCTTGGAATTTCAAAACTTAGTTCTATACCTTCTGTGAGTACTCTTACTACTAAATTAAAGAATCTCTATCACTCCTGTCTCCTATCATATCAGCCAACCTCCCTGTCCATCTTTTGTTCCAGATCCAATATTGACTTCCTACTACCTTGAATTATTTAGCATCAGGTCAAGGAAAAAAATTATGATTACAAAAACTTGACCTGTGCTATTAAGTGTATAAAGAGGGCTTCCCTGGTGGCGCAGTGGTTGCGAGTCCGCCTGCCGATGCAGGGGACGCGGGTTCGTGCCCCGGTCCAGGAAGATCCCGCATGCTGCGGAGCGGCTGGGCCCATGAGCCATGGCCGCTGAGCCTGCGCGTCCGGAGCCTGTGCTCCGCAATGGGAGAGGCCACAACAGTGAGAGGCAAAAAAAAAAAAAGTGTATAAAGTAATTTGGTTCTCCTGTTTTATGGAGCAGAGACACATAACTTCAAAGTGGAAGGGGGAAAAAAATCAACCAGACCTCAGGTCACCTGATTTCCAGTCCACTAGACCACACTCTGCTTCCTTGCCAACACCAATACTCGATTGTTTCCAGGGAAGAAAGAGGGAGAATGAGAGGCCAACTGTGATAGAGGCACAGGCCCATCACTTGAATAACTTTTTAAATTGAACATCAGCTATAATCCCAATCTTTTAAATAAAATAACCTAATTAGTATAGTGACATATTTAAATAAGGGGTTTCTTGGTGTCTGTCCTTCTATCTCTGTCTCTCTCTCTCTCTCTCCCTCTAACAGCTTGCTTTCTACCTAAAAAGCACTGAGAAAAGTTTTATTTTGGGGGGTCCTTTTTAAAACCAAGTTCCATGACCATATTTATTAATGCTTGTGTGTGTGTGTGTGTGTGTGTGTGTGTGTGTGTAGAAAAAACACATTTTTTTAAAAGGCAGTGATGGTGCTGTCTTTTTCCACCTTCTTTCTCCTCCTTAAATGGAAAGCATTGAACCCAGATGCCCAACCACGGAAGATATTCTTCCAGAAGCAGCATCTGGCTTCCTGGCAAGCCCTTCAGGCGAGTTGTTTGGGGAGCTTTGCAGTTGTCTCTTGGTCTGTCACGTGTATCAGATACCGTGGCCCCTCTGGCTGGCATGTCCAGACAGCTGCCAATTCCTTTCGGTTCACCTTTAATTCTGAGAACTAGTTCCCTTATTTTCATTTCTTGTTGGACTTATTTTTCTCCCCACTGCCCATAAGAATTCCAGGACAAGGCTAATTTCTCACTGCTGTCTGCCTGTCAACTTCCTCTCCAGGCCTCTGTCTTTTGAACCCGAGTGAAATCCTCCGTCATTTAGCCCTACATTAAAATAGGTGACTTTTAATAGTGTTTCTTAGCCACTCCTTGTCAGCCTAGCTCCTTGTAATCTGCGGGGTTGTTCCCTGAAAAGAAAACAAAACATTCCATCAGAGTAATTTATTCTGGTCTGTACACGAGATATGAAAGTATTCCTGGCATTTGTGTATTATTTAGTTAAATCAAATTGGCTCCCTGCATCCTCGTCACACCATGAACAAAAGAGCATCTCAGGACTGGAAAAGAGGAGGCCACACGGCAGCATTTACAAATAGCTCCTGCTTCAGGACACCAAAATTTTTAAAGTAGCTTTCTTTTTTTTTCTCTTTTATCTGTTAATGTAAATAAATTGTTCTACTTGTGAAGGATTCTGTGGGGTTTTTTACGGATAATTGTTAAGAACACAGAATCCGATGGTAGCCCACGCACGAGGAAGCCGTGACAAGGTGCTGACAGGTCCGGCTGCAGCACCCAAAACGCAGAGGAGAAAGAAGAAATTAGAGCTGCAGGGTGACATCCAGGAATAGTTCGCATGGGGTAGCTGCACATTTCCACGTTGCTGGGGGGTTTTGCCTCATGCAGGAAAAAGTGCAGATTGTATATGAGATTTCAGATCCCAAGACTGTATTGGCTGTGCTGAGAAAAGACTGGGCTTTAGTAATGGACAGAAGGAAATCTCAACCATAAGTAATAATTAGTCTGTGGCCAGTGGCAGACTCAACCCACAGTTGACTCTGAAGAGGTCCGCAGCTAAAACCACAGGCTTACCTGGAATGAGAGCCTCTGGGGGACAAGGAAATGAATTTAGGGGCTGTTTGGATCAGGACATTGGGAAAATCTTTGAAATCATCTACAAAACAGTAGAGCTTGAATTGAAGATTAGGCTTTTTAAAGTTTTTTTAATCTCTGCCTCAGTGACATTTTCTGGTCTATAATTTTTCCTCAGGTTAATGTGTACAAAGGAAGTTGGAAATACATTCAGAACTTAGAAGCTTTATACTAAATATTGCCCTTTGTACAGAGATTACTTTTCCTCACTTCTAGTAATTTCTTCTCCTCTGTGTCATACATTCTTTTGTCAGACTCTTTTCGCTGGCATTTTCCCCTTTCTATTTTCTGCCTTTTCTCCCAATATCACCCTCCTCCTCAAATTCTTCCTCCTGCCCCTCACTCTGAGAACTCTTTTCACCTTCAAAGCATTGCCAAATACGTCATCCATCTCCCCATTTATTCTTTATACAAATAACAGATCAAGTGCCTCTCACGTGATAGACGCTGAGCTGGAAATAAGGATAATTTTACCAGGAAAACAATCAGTTCCTAGCATCTGGGAACTGCATTCAGTTATGTTATCAATCTCTCTGCCCTTATCTGGGAATGTTCACTTCCCTTAGTCTGACTTTCACTCCCAACTTTGTGGTTCTAGCCCTGCCCCTCCTCTCCTCGCAGGGGTATGCAAACCAGCCTATCTGTTATAGGCGTTTGGTGAGTCCATTGATGAGATTCAGGAAGCCCCTGATCTTCTTTTCTTTCCCACTTTCTGAGAGACAAGTAGAACACTTCGGGGCAGGGCCATAGCGAGGAGTAGGCAAGACATGGGCGCTGGCACCCGGAGAGCTAAAAGCATTTTCTTTCCTACCCTCCGTGAACTCCCAGTCAACATATACCTCTTAATAAATATTTTTCCCTTTGTCAGTGAGTTCACTCATTCATTCATTCATGAATTCATTTAGCGCGTAGTGTTTGGGCTATGAAAAGGTAAAAGAAATTACTCCTGCCCTAAAGGAATTTTTATCTAATTAATTTGTGTCTCTGAGCTTAGACATCAAAACAGGATAAATGTCCTCACATAGTGAAAAGACATGCAGAGTGTGATACTTTACACATGCAAAGTGTGATACTTTACCTAAATCTGGGTTCTTTTTCCCATTTGAACACTTTTTGAGCAGTCATTTTACATCCCAGAAAAATTCCACCCTCAAATGCATCTCCTCTTTGATTAGAGCACAACTCTGTCCCCTCCCTGCTCACCCACCTTTTTTCCACTTCCTTTCATTTCCGGCTGCCATTCCAGAGCTGCAAGTGCTCCCTTGGTACTGACCTTTGATTCATCAGAAAGGGACTCCGTTCACTCTCCCGGGGCCACATTTCCTGTTTAGGGTCAAACATCCCCCACAGAGATAGTGAGGTATTTTATGGCTGGTTTACATGTCCAGCTGTATTTTTCTAACTAGTGGGAAAAGAGAAATAAAATGCACGCCCCATTCTCTTTGACCTCACTCTCCGTTCATATCACACTGAGAATAACCAATTCCTAGGGTGCCAGGCTCTTAAAGTAATTCATACTTCCCTGGCAATCACAGGCATTTACCTTTCATCTTGGCAGAGGAAGGCCTGTTTTATCCACCCCTCATCACATTCTTGCCTTTCTGTGCTTGAGTTTCCCCTCCAACACCCTACAATAGGCTAGGTAGGCTAAGAAGCAGTTGGCTACATAGAGAAAGTAAAGAAAGGTTCACTGTCACATTCTAGTAATTTCTGATCCCAAAGCACTTTTATCCAAGAAATGGTGATATAGAAGAAAACAGGCATGAGGTTGTGTGGGCTGGTGGCCGCGGAGATAGCGGGACTGGGGAGGGAGATAGCCAGAGAGAGACGTTTTGTTCGTCACGAATGCAGTCACCTGAAAAAAACCAGCTAATTAGCAGTCTGTAGCCACACAACACAGCAGTTTAGTACAAGAAGTGAACAATACTTTACTTAATTGAAACTACAGAGCAGACTTAGGTAGGCTGAATGCAATTATGCAGATTGGAAGTCAGCCAGGATACACTGAGGTTAACAACCCCTTCTCTCACAAAAAGCACCACGGGAACATCAGTGACCACAAATGGTAAAAGCTGTCATCCTGGGGCCCATCCAAAACGCCTCACCTCTCACAACCTAGGCTCCATCAGAAGGGCTTAATGGTATCAACTAACTGGCTGGAAGAAAGAGTGCCCTCTATCTGTGCAGGTGTGCCTGTGCCTCGTGCTGTGTGACTAGTTCAGCCTTCTCAGGAAACAAGCTTTGAAGAGGTAGAGTGGAGGGGGATTTAAATGGTGGAGGACATCCAGGGGGGTCCAGTGGTGGACGATGGGAACTGTGAGAGCTCCACCACCTGCTAGTCTTGTCGTCAACACGATGGCTGCCTAACCGTTGCAGAAAGTTCTAGCTCAGGATTTCTCAAACTTTAAGGTGCTTATCAATTAAATCACCTAGAGATCCTGTTAAAAATGTAGATTCTGATTCAAGAGGTCTGGAATGGGGTCTGAGATTTTGCATCGAGAACAAGCTCCCAGGTACTGCTGTCCGGGAACCAAACTTTTAGAAGTCATTTCTTGCAGGGAAGAGGGCAGAGGCTGGACAAAGAGAAAGAGGACTTTAAAATGAGACTTAACACCCAGAATAATCAGGCTCACTTTCATTTGTCCTAGGAACTAAAGGAAGCAGAAACTTGGAGAGTTCAAAATAGTAACGAATCCAATCCACTCGTAAAACTCACTCCTAAAATGGCTTCTGCCATTAGAGGATGGGGAGAGGCACAGAATTTGGCCCCTGAACATGTTTCATGAATGAGATGCCCACTCTGAACAGTGTAGCATTTTCCACTCACTGGTTGGTGCTGTAGCAGAGACACACCAGCCAGCAGTGGTCTAAGATGACCTCCCGAGAACGAAAACTGTCTGTCTTTCAAGGTGAGTCAAGAGAAGACACGATGGCAGAATGCAGACCCTCAAAGCTTGACCAATGGACAGTGAAGGGAGTAATAATCTTCCTGCAGAGCCCTGTAAAATAAAATCAGCGTTGCTGAAAAACATCAAAGAATGGGCCATTTTAAGCTTATATTATGCAAACTTAGTTTATTGCCGTGTGCTGTGGAGGCTTCCATGCTAAAGTCTGCATGTACTGTTAAAGACTTAATTGTTGGGTGGATTATTGATTATATTCTTTAGTTATTTCCCAAGTGCTTTTTATACTAATATCTACATATTTTGTGACTTCTTAATGATAGAATTCACTTTAGATATATGGAAACACACACACACAAAAACACACACATGCTTAAAAGCAAGACCCAATTAATCCCTGGTGAAAGCAGTATGGGTTCCTACATTTAGACATGCTGTAAACACGCTTTAAACTAGATAAGACTGGAGTTTAGATATACATTTATCCTAATATGTAGCTCATCAGTATAGCTACAAAAATCTTATTACTTGCCATCATTCAGAATATATCATTTGAAATGTTCAGCTATCTAAAGCCAGCACAGTAAAGCATACACACACACACACACACACACACACACACACACACAAGAAACAGAAGAATATAAGTATCAATCAGTGAATCAGCAGTAGCTATGGAGTGCCCACTTTGTGTTCCATACCACACTGGGGAGGGTTGGGAAGATAAAAGAAGTATAAAGTTCTGCCATTACAGAGATACTTATCTAAAAGGGAACAAAACACTTAGGAAAAAGAGTAGAGAATAATTAACTGTTAAACAGCATGTATGGGAAGAAGTAGAGTAAAATAGTTAAGTCTGCAATGAAAAGTGGACCTGAAGTTAGGCTTTGAAACACAAGTAGGATTTGGCACTTTTGCACTTGAGAAAAGCCAAAGGAAGCCAGGATGTGACAGGGAGCAAAGGAGGAGGAGGGACCTGAGTGCAGGGAGAGACCAGGTCATGGGTAGGGCCTGGCAGGAAAGTCGGAATCTGAAGTCTTAGATAATAGGGGCCCAAGGCAGGTTATTGAGCAGTTGAAGAATAGAAGTTTTGCTTTGGTTTCTGTTTTAAGTATCTCAGTTCATTGAAGGATCAAATGTGAAATGGATTTGGGGAGGGAGGCTTGGAGTCAGGCTAAGGAGCAGTTTAGTCCTGTGCTGGCTGAGGAGCTCAGTGGGAAGAGGGGAATTTCTAGAGAAACTTTGCAGTGAGTCAATAGTATTTGCTGATAGGTTTGATATGATGGATAAATGACTGGAAAGAGTTTGAGACAGTGCCAGGATGTCCAATTTGTAGACAAAGAAGAGTGGAGATGTCACTTATAGAAACTGGGTTATTGATGGACTTTAAGAACCAAGGATGTGACAGGCACTGTTCTAGGAGCTTAGGATCATCAGTAAACTTTACAGAAGTCACGTTTGCCCTCACAGAGTTTACATAATAAACATAACACACATAATATAAATAAATCAAACAAATAAACATAATAAGCAAGGAAATGCTATGGCATATTAGAAGATAATGGCTGCTAAGGAACTAGTAAAAATGGGGCAGAGTGAGGAGGGTCAAGGGTGCTGCCAGGGTCCTGAGTCCGGTGGTTTGCAGTCATTGGGGAAGAACTCATTACAAAGGGGATATTTGAGAAAAGACTTGAGGGAGGGGAGGGAGTTAGTGAGGCGGATTTGCCTGGAGTCAAAGCATTCCAGAGATGTGTAGAGAACATCCAGCATCTTGGTGTCTTCAAGCTACAGCAAAGCAAGGAGGCCAGTGTGGCTTGAGCAGAGGGAGGGTGGGGAGAGGAGTCACCTAGTTGACAAGGCCACATCACACAGGGCCTTCCGAGACCATTATAAGGACCTGGTCTAGACACTGTCAAATTCTTAGAGGAAAACAGAGGCAGAACACTCGATGACATAAATCACAGCAAGATCCTTTATGACCCACCTCCTAGAGAAATGGAAATAAAAACAGAAATAAACAAATGGGACCTAATGAAACTTACAAGCTTTTGCACAGCAAAGAAAACCATAAACAAGACAAAAAGACAACCCTCAGAATGGGAGAAAATATTTGCAGACAAAGCAACTGACAAAGGATTAATCTCCAAAATATATAAACAGCTCATGCAGCTCAATATCAAAAAACAAACAGCCCAATCCAAAAATGGGCAGAAGACCTAAATAGACATTTCTCCAAAGAAGATATACAGATTGCCAACAAACACATGAGGGGATGCTCAACACCACTAATCATTAGAGAAATGCAAATCAAAACTACAATGAGATATCATCTCACACCAGTCAGAATGGCCATCATCAAAAAATCTAGAAACAATAAATGCTGGAGAGGGTGTGGAGAAAAGGGAGCCCTCTTGCACTGTTGGTGGGAATGTAACTTGATACAGCCACTATGGAGAACAGTATGGAGGTTCCTTAAAAAACCAAAAATAGAACTACCATATGACCCAGCAATCCCACTACTGGGCATATACCCTGAGAAAACCATAATTCAAAAAGAGTCATGTACTACAATGTTCACTGCAGCACTATTTACAATAGCCAGGACATGGAAGCAACCTAAGCGTCCATCGACAGATGAATGGATAAAGATGTGGCACATATATACAATAAAATATTACTCAGCCATAAAAAGAAATGAAATTGAGTTATTTGTAGTGAGGTGGATGGACCTAGAGTCTGACATACAGAGTGAAGTAAGTCAGAAAGAGAAAAACAAATACCACATGCTAACACATATATATGGAATGTAAAAAAAAAATGGTTCTGAAGAACCTAGGGGCAGGACAGGAATAAAGACCCAGACGTACAGAATGGACCTAAGGACATGGAGAGAGGCAAGGGTAAGCTGGGACGAAGTGAGAGAGTGGCATGGACATATATACACTACCAAATGTAAAATAGATAGCTAGTGGAAAGAAGCCGCATGACACAGGGAGATCAGCTTGGTGCTTTGTGACCACCTAGAGGGGTGGGATAGGGAGAGTGGGAGGGAGGGAGACGCAAGAGGGAGGAGATATGGGGACATATGTATACATACAGCTGATTCACTTTGTTATACAGCAGAAACTAACAGAACATTGTAAAGCAATTATACTCCAATAAAGATGTTAAAAATAAAAAAATTAAGGACCTGGTCTTCGCTCTTAGTTAAAAGAAAGGGGGAGCCAGTTGTAGATTTTGGAGCAGGACTGACATGAACTGATTTCAGTTTTAAAAGAATCACTGTGTTGAGAATACATTCTAGGAGAACAAGAAAACCAGCTGGAAAACTAACTTATCCAGTTACCAATCTAATTAGAAAGAGTTATTTGTGGGTGGAAAGTTCTTCATGCATTTGCCTCTGATAGGTTGAAGGAATCTAAAGAACTGGATTCCAGCCCCCTGCTTGGGTATAAGTTTCCCAAATAACTTTAGGCCTGTTGCTTCACTTCTCAGCTGCTGCTTTATTGTCTTTAGCATGGGAATAATGCTTAACTTTATCTACCTTGTAGTGTGTGTTTGTGTGTGTGTTTGTGCACACCCCGAATCGAAGGAGATAAAGGAAGTAAAAGCCAAGACTACACACTGTTATTAGAGATTGACACAATTGGAAATTCAAGCAGAGTCCAGTCCAGACACCTGATCTTGTGCTGAATCCAAGTGAGAGTGGAGATAGCACTGGATTCAGAGTCAGAAAACCTGAGTTTGGATCCTGAGTCACTGACTCCTTACCCCTGTCACCTTGGATAAAACAGCTTCCTCAGTTTCCTCTTCTGTGTTAGAGGAGATTACGATACTGATACCTCAAAGGACTTAATCCAGAGTTACAGGTGAATAAAATTCCTGTTATATACTGTAAAGCACCAAAGAGATGAAGCCCCCCAAAGCTCCTATTGCAACTGTAGACAGCTCTACTCAGCCTGTTAAAAAATCTTAATTAATCCTTCCATATAGGTAGTTGTTAATTTTAACTCCTTGAGGGCAGAAATCGTTTCTTCCTTTAGTGCCCCATGTCACCAGCACAGGGTAGAGCAACAGGGGGGACTTAGCAAGTCATTTTAGCAAGTGGGTAAGTAAAGGTATGATATTAAAGGAGGAAATGTAGATTTGGGAATCAGGTTTTTTTAGAGTAAATATTCCAAACCATGAGAGTGGATACATTCACCGAGAGAGTTCAGAGCCTGAAGAGGCAGGATAGAGCTAAACACCAAATTGGGGACTAGCACAGTAAATTCACTAACCAGCAAAGGGAAACACCGTAGAAAGTAAACAGATCATTCGGAATCATCAGCATGATAAAAATCTGAAGAGCATCATCAACTAGTATAACTTATTATAAATACCTTCCACTCAGAAAGGATCCAAACAAATTTCAATTAGCTGTCATTTCACCAGTCTGAAATCCCTAATGACCACCCACTTATCTATAACCACACTCCAGCACAGAGACAACTGAAGTTCCTTCGCGATTCAAAAGTTCCGTGTGAATTATCGAAGGACGATAATGCAGTGTCCATTGTAATTTTAATACTAATTGTGTTGTTTGAGTCCTGCTAATCCACATATGACAATATAATGTAAGTGTTTTTTACCAGAGCATTTGCTTAATCAGAGCCTTACACTCCCCAGGCCTTCTAAGTAAAGGAACTTTACTGGGAAAGAAGGAAAGTGGCACATAAATCCATTTTCCTAGTCTGTTTGTTAAGTACATACTTAGCAAGCCATCTTGCAACATACCTAGCCAATAATTTACATCTCCTCTCTAGAGCCCTCTTCTTTGTGTCTTCTTAACTGACATTTTGGAATTCACCTGAAAACACCAACGATTTGCCAAGACAAAACTTGGCCTGTGGAGAAGACACCATATTCAACACCAATCTGGAGAAAACAGCATACTCAGTTCCTGTATTCACGATGATCGTAATATTTATTTTAATCATTATCACAATTTGAGGATTATAACTTGGTCCTAAGAAAACTGGCCTCCAAGCAGTGAAGAGTTAAGACCAGAAAGTTCACCCCCTGGGCCCTTTGCTCAATCTCCTTATTTCAATCCCTCCTTCCCTGTGATACCACAAAATGAATAATGCCTTAGACATAGTTTTTGCAATGCTAATATTTGAACAGTAAAAGATACCTTAAGACCTTCATCAAGATTTTTTAAGGCCTCGTTTAATGTCAGTGTCAAGGTTCTGTGAGGAATAATTAATATAACAAAACAAGGTCTATGTGCCCATCGATTGCCAGGGGATTTATGCAGGTAACTCATTAATGCCGCAGGGGTTTCTGCATGTAAATCCCGAAGCCTTGATGGGGAAATGGGACCCAATGATTTTCCCCCTATAAAAAACACAAACAATGACAAGTATAAAAGCAGATAACCTGAATATCTATACAAACAGCTATATGGCTTGTAAAAGTTTTCCATTTACATCCTGTCACCTCTTCTTTTCACATGTATAAAAGATGGGACAATTATTTCAACAAACCGACCCATATAAATCAATGCAGTTTTGCTGTGGGAAGACTGGGTGTTTAAGGCATTTAATATTTCAGCATCACCAGATTATCACCAGGATCCATTTCACTTTGCGGTCAAGTGCATGATTAGCGCTGTGACAGGATATTGGCCATTTTTGTAGGAAGATCTGCAAATCCTAGTAAACAAATACCAGTTGGAAAAATTAAGAACAAGTCTGTGGACTGGAATGCACCCTACTTGTAATGGGAACAAAAAGCTGGCAATCAAATCTAAAGAAAAAAGCTAAATCACAGCAGAATGACCTACTTTAAGGCATTTGCCAAAGAGGCAGTGTTTTTAGACAGCTCCTCTGAAGTAGCGTCTTTCTGTCTATGCCATCTGCAGATTTATTACTGCCTGAGAAAAACAACCAAAAAAAAAAAGCTCTATTTGAATGATACTAGGAGGCTGGTCTATAGGAAAGATTCCAGTATTGTGGGCACCACACCCACACCTACTGATGTGGTCCAAGGTTTTGCTTTAGAGGCACCTAATTAAGAAACCCTGACTCATTTACATGGAGACGTTTGATCTAAATTACACTCCAAACCGCACCAAATTGGGAGCATCTGTGAATGTGAAATGTTTGTTCCCTGTGACGGCTAGAACAGGGCCAGCTCTGGACGGCACATGTTCAAGTGACGAAAAATATTTCACATGTAACGTACTTCTGAGACCCACTTTTCCACTAATAATTCATAGTGATGCTAACCAGTATCTGTACTTCCACAATTATTTCAGGCTGTGAAAAATTATGTCACTTTTTTTTCTACAGCTAGAAAGAGGTAGAAGACCACCTACTTCGCTTGTTGTCATTGATAAAAGGCCTTAAGTGCAGCCAATAGCAGACAGGCAAAGCTGTATGGTGTAGGGGCTGGTCATTACATATATCTCTTAACTGGGGGGTCCAGAAATGCAGAGCAGCAATCTAAAAGGATAAATCTCAAGGATGACCCCCTCTCATCACTGGCTTAACTTCTCTAGTTTTCCACTTGGCTTGCTGGTTCTCAATAAAGGTTTGCTTCTCAACTCCTCTGAGGCTGTGTTTGTGTCCAGAAGACACAGCCCACCAAAGTGAGAATACTGATAGATTAAAGGTCACATTATATGCAATTAAAGGGCATTCAGATACAGTCCGTGTCATTTCCATCCTGTAAAATGTCTAAGAAAGTTTAAAAGAATTTTTTAAAATGTTCTGCCATTGGATGCTAAGAACAGTACTTAGCACATAATACTCACGAAAGAGTGCTGTATATCAAACACAATCAACAGTGTTTCATAGACGCAGTCAGCCCTGCACTCTGGCACCTGGTGAGCACTTTCCCTTATTAGGCTGTGTATCACCTATGTTTCAACTGGAGTCCAAGGAATAAGAAAGAAACTTAAAAAAAAATTCCAGATTCTTTTGTCTAAGAAGATACTAATACATTGATCTGACATACCGTTTTTTTGCAGTAGCTAGAATCAGATTTGAATATATTGATAGTTTCAGCAGCAGAACCCAGGGAGCCCAGTTAATAACTTATGCATGGATATATAGATATACTTCAGACAGAGGTAAGGTTTTCAGCTCTCATGTTGGTAATACTTAGAGGGATCGAATGAAAGGGGCTGTTCCCCCAGAGTCTTTGTTGTGGGCATGCATTGTGACAGTATGGAGCCAGAGTTCTTCTGGTTGTCTACACAGCCTGGATTCAATAAACTGTTATATATGCATATTATGACAATGTGGTCAAGGAAACCAGATTTTTTTACTCTACCTTCGAGTGCCTATAGAGCCTAAATCTGGTGTTTATTTTTCTTGTCCCCCTTCAATATGTTAACATATTCATAATTTAATACAGGTTATGTTCATTTTATAATTAAAGTTATGGACTTAGTTGAGAAAGCACTCAGACTATACTGTATGGAAAATATTTATCTTTTTCTATATCTGTCTGGTTCAGTGTGAATCCTAAATGTAGATAATCCCAGACTATCTTAGTTTGCTAGGGCTGCCATAACAAAATACCACAGACTAGGCTGCTTAAACAACAGAAATTTCTTTTCTCACAATTCTGGATGCTGGAAGTCTGAGGTCAAGGTGTCAGCAGGTTTGCCTTCTTCTGAGGCCTCTCTCCTTGAATTGCAGATGGCTATCTTCTGATTGTGCCCTTACATGGTCTTTCCTCTGTGTGTATGCATCCCTGGCGTCTCTCTGTCCCAGTTTCTTCTACTTATAAAGACATCAGTCATATTGGATGAAGGCCCATCCCAACAGTCTCAGTTCAACTTAATTACCAAAAGCCCTATCTCCAAATTCAGTCACATTATTAGGTACTGGGAGTTA
This sequence comes from Grampus griseus, assembly GCF_964374135.1. NCBI lineage: Eukaryota > Metazoa > Chordata > Mammalia > Artiodactyla > Delphinidae > Grampus > Grampus griseus. Next base: position 86,008,560 of record NC_139001.1, on the reverse strand, counting down.
GGGCTTCCACATATGAATTGGGGTGTATGGGGGGGGGCAGAGGGGAGAGGACATAATTCAGCCCATAACGTAGTCCAAGACAATATCCATGCTGCTGACATGCCCCTTGCCAAATGTGTGTTTACTTGAGACCAAAACTAAAACTAAAGTTAATATTTTAAAATCTATGGTATGGGCTTCCCTGGTGGCACAGTGTTAAGAATCCGCCTGCCAATGTAGGGGACACGGGTTCGAGCCCTGGTCCGGGAAGATCCCACATACCGCGGAGCAACTAAGCCCACGAGTCACAACTACGGTAGCCCTCGTGCCACAACTACTGAAGCCCACGCGCCTAGGGCCTGTGCTCTGCAACAAGAGAAGCCACCGCAATGAGAAGCCCGCGTACCGCAACGAAGAGTAGCCCCCGCTCACCACAACTAGAGAAAACCCGCACACAGCAACGAAGACCCAACACAGCCAAAAATAAATATAAATATATTAAAAATAATAATAATAAATTAATTAAATCTGTGGTACTTTTCCAGTATGATTCTCATTCACTTCTTGCATCAGTAAGAAACAAGGATGACTTTCTAAGGTTTAGGAGAACGAGCAGCAGCGTGACTCTTCTTATACCTTCTTGCTAGACTGGAAGGAAGCAGTTACCGAGTACAGTAAGTGTTACCACAGTGCCTGCCTGAGCTCCACCCCGCCTTCAGGGACCCCTGGTCTGGAGGCATAAGTGCCTCCGCCTCCATTACTTCCACCCTCCATTAGGAAAAGATAATGCAAGAGATATCACTTTCACAATAAAACATTGCACTTACACCACACCTTTCAACTCAGCATTTCCAAATGCTTTAAAAATCATTATTATTTTTATTATTTATTTGTGGAATCCCAGCAGTCTACTCGGCACTGGGAAGTGCAGTCAAAGCCACAGAGCTATGGTCTCAGTTACACAGCCTTAAACTGACGCTCAAGTTTCCCCCTTGATGTGCCAGTAAAAAATCTGAAGGTGGGTGTTTGTATGTGTGTGCATATTTAGGAAAAAAAGAGAGAGAGAAAGGAAACTCATCTGCTACCCTGCCACTTATATAGCTGAAGAAATTTAGAAACGAGCCGTTCCATAGCATTGCTCTAATAAACTAAGAACCACACCAAGAAAAAAGCAAGAAAGCAAGCACATGGTTTTGGACCTAAAATTCAGAAAATGGAAATGAATTGCCCTAATCAAGGACAACTACAATAACACTTTTAAAGGGTTATTAAGCGATGCAGGAAATAGAAATCAATCATGCTCTGCATATTGTTCACTGGTCATTATTTCCTAGGTCAAATCTGCTTGACATTCAATTTAATACAGTCTTTCATCAAGTTAAAAGGCCCTGGAGAAACTTTCACTGGCCACCCACATTTTCCAACAGGGCTGTTGCCTGATCCACCTCATTTTTGTTTTCTGACTTTTTATTGTTATTGCATAGTCTGCCTTCTCCTACTGAAACAACTCTTCTGCTTTACGTGCCTTCCAAGATGGTGAATATATGCTGTCCATTCCTGTAATGCTAGAACCTGGTCCAGTGGCTGGCACATAGTAGGTGCTCAATAAATGTTTGTGAGATAAATGAACAACACATTTTCATAGCACTCCGCAAAGCAGTCTAAAAGTGTGTTTGGCACATCCTGTTTCATCAATAAAGTTATAAGCTAAGACAGATCACAGCAAAGAAGAGATAGTCCAGATGCAGAGTAAAAAATCTAATGAAATAAGGATTTAGATTGCTTTAAATCAGAGTGACCAAATGCATTTGTAGAAAGTATACGTAGAAAGTTATCTTGACTAGTCTTGAATTTAGCCAGCAAAGGTTTTCTGAAATAAGTATGAGTTCAGGAATTTTTGTTCTAATGGGAGGGAGAAGTCATAAACTGAGAAGTGTTCTAGAATGTGGGGTGGGGCCTCTGAGGAAGCCTGAAGGTAAAAATAGAGGTCAGTAATTGGATTTAAAATATCAGAAGAGGCAAGAGTCAGGGAGGTAGAGGAACGTCAGATTACTATCTATTCTAATGGAAGGCTTTCCAAGAAGATAAACACCCCCAGGTATAGAGAACTTCTTTACGGAGGTTGTTGTACCATAAGAATGTCATTAGTAACACAATTGGGGATACACTAAGGTAGGAATTCAGACAATAAGGGCTGCCACAATGTAGCCAAAGTGAGGAGAATGTTTCTTGGGTCCTCTGTGCTTGGTGGCAGCCACCACCCTCAGCAGTCCTGCATTATCCCCAGGCAGAGAGCTTAGAAAGGGCCTAAACACACACTGTAATCATATGTCTTTCTCAGTCTACATGGGGAGTGAATCACAAAAGGGCATTTCCTGTGCTTAGAGAAAAGTATGCAATATTTGTCTTTCACCATCTCAAATCAGTAATGCAGACAGACTATATACACTTCTGTATTGGGCTATTTTGAGGCTTAAGTATCCCCAGCCCCTCAGAGGAAAGATGCTGCAAAGCAGAGGAAAATATGGGGCATCTTCCAAAAGTGAGCGAATTAAGCCCCTGGAAGGTGGCTGGCCTCATCTCGAAACCCACCAAAGAATAGTAGCACAGCTAGAAACAAGTTCAAAAGTGCTTGACGACCCTAAATTAAAACAACAGCAAAGTTCAAATTGTGGCTTGGCTCAAGCTGCTTTATTATATTTTGTATTTAGATTTCACACGTTTATATTCCAAAGTGTGATGTCTCTTTAAAAATGTAACTGTTGAGTTTAAAATCAAGAAGTAGTAATGTGGCTTCACAGAGAGACACATATGGAAGGTTTTTGTTTTGGGGGGTGGGGAAAGGAGTTGATTTTGTCTTTAGTTCTGTGGAATTTCAGGCCAGTCAACACCTAGGCCACTCCTTGAAAAAAAAAAAGAGGAAGAAGAAGACCTTCTCAAAAATTTAAATGACTCAGCATGCAGAGGATTTCTTGCAGACATCTGGAAGTTTAAACAGAGGCGTCCAAAAGGCAAGTCGAGGTACAGCAGCAATAGCAAGCATCTGACCTTTATTCTCATTTTCAAGAGTGAAATGGCTTATAGGTTTTTGAGGTGTCAGTGCCAGAAGGGAAGCTGGCCAAGGCTCTCATTGCAAAGATGAGCAAACCTGTGCTTTCCCAGGTCATCCAGCCGGTTTGCAGGTCCTATAACCCAGGCTGACTTTAGTGGTAAAAGGAAAATGGAAATAAGCTATGTCGAAGGCACTTGACCTCCAACTGGCTAATTACTCTAGATGGTTCTTAAAGTTAAAGTTCTTAGATTTTCAATTTCTGATGAAGGTAATTTCATCACAGAGGTCCCTTTTCTATAAAATTGTCAGTACTTTCTCACTGTCTTAGCTCTACCTGGAATTCTAACCATTACTTCCGTGAACGAATGTGTCACTTCATCAGATGAATGAATTTTCTCGTCAGCTCCACCCATACCTCCCGCATCCCCCTCTGCAAGGCTTGGCCCACATTCTTCTGCTCCTTCCCAGACTCCTCTCTATGCTCTCTGCTCATCCCAGATGCTACCACTTCTTTGAAGCATCTGGCTCAGTGTCCAGCTATATTCAGATTTGCTCGATCACAGATCTGACCCCATCTGAGGAGATCTTTCCCTACTCAACTCATAGCCCTTCTTAGGCATAGCCGTGAAGGGGAGCTTGACACATACATACAGCATAGTGAATGTAGAGCAGAAGTTATTCTTATTCTTTTCTGGTTCTTGAGAATACCTAGCATGAAGAGACATAGTTTACTGAGCATCAACCACGTGTCCCATACTCTCCTGAATATTTAGAAATACATCCTCTCAATTCAGCAACCATGTAAAGGAGGTATTACTGTCCATTTATGGAGCCAAAAATCTAGCATCCAGAGGAACCACGTGTTTTTCGTAGACCACCCAACTAAAAAGTAGTGGGGTCAGTATTTGAATGCAAGTTTTTCTGAATCCAAAGCTAACTTCTATGCAAAACTGCTTCCCTTCTCAGAGTAACCCACACATAAAAGTCACTAAATATTTGTATGAATGGACAAGCTAATATGGGAACTGTTCCCTGCTCCAATCTGACTTGAAAAAAAAAAGAAGAAATTCAGAATCTTTGGTGCCTCTGAACAGACATGGTCACATAGACAGCACAAGGAAAGCAGAAATGTTCTCAGAAGTTAACAGTTAAGTTGGTCACTGGCAGACTACCTGGAAGTGATATGACTCACAGGGAATGACAAGCCTCGAGTCAAACTTGGCAAGCATTTGTAACTTTACAGCATGCACCTTAAATATTCTACTAACCCCTTATTTTCCCTTTGCCCTTATTTTCTCACTCATTTTATTTTATTTATTTATTTATTAATTTTGTGTGTGTGTGTGTGTGGTACGCAGGCCTCTCACTGTTGTGGCCTCTTCCGTTGCGGAGCACAGGCTCCGGACGCGCAGGCTCAGTGGCCATGGCTCACGGGCCCAGCCGCTCCGCGGCATGTGGGATCCTCCCAGACCGGGGCACAAACCCGTGTCCCCTGCATCGGCAGGCGGACTCTCAACCACTGCGCCACCAGGGAAGCCCCTCTCACTCATTTTAAACGTATTTTAACCTTTTATATGTAATGTATTTTTACACAGTAAAATACATTTATAAGGTGGAAGTATAAATCAATTTAATACATAATGAAAATGAAATTAATTAACAAAATAAAATTGGTGCTCCAATTTACAGAACAAGTTCAGAAATGTTCACTGCATAGAAGTGGGTGGCTCAGGCCTCACGTGTTACTTCATTAAAACATAGGACTATAATTGTGACCTTGTGTTTTAGGGAAGATTTGAAATGTGTGGCGTTCTAGAAGGTATTTAAAGATGCAGCTTATCCGTATTAAAATCAGAAAAGTTTAAAGGCCAACGGAAGAGATATGGGATTTTCATAGATCTTCTTTTTACTCCCACTAAACAGTACAAAGATCTCTGAGTTTGAAAATGATTTTATCCTCAAATACCATAACGTTTGCAAACTGATATTTTAAAACACAGAGGGGAAGGTTGACTAAGACTGAAAGTTATGGTTTTCTCGAAGTTTTTAACTAAATGAATATCAAGACAATAAAGAGAAGCTTATTTGATTGCAAATTCTGAGGCTACCAGATGGTATTTCTCTCTGTTGCCATCCAACTCTTAGTTGTGTTTTCTAATGATAAGGGAGGCTGGGAACCACTGATCTACTCCAGTCATATCACATGAGTATCTCAATTCTCAGAAAGAAATCCCCTGTCCAGATTTTTCCAGTTGTTTTTGAAGAGCAGTGATGTTGAGGCGACTCTCATGGGAACCAACTTAGTTCCGTGAATGAACCATGGAAAGGAACTCAGTTGGGGAAAAGGAGTACGTATTTCTTACCAAATTGTCATTGCCATCTGCTCTGTCAGTGGATGTCATTGTCTACTACAAATTCTCAAGGACCTCCAAAGAATCAGAGTCAAGCCCTTCCTAGGAGTGTTGAAAGGAAGGGTATCTGGTTGGTTTTAACTGCAGGCATGTGTGACCAAGTAAAGCAGATTCCTGAAGAGTCTCCTTCCAGATGTATGTATGACGTTTGTGCCTTATTCAAGCTCCTTTTGGACAGTGAAGACCCTTCAAAAGTAACATAATCTGTGTGGATCGAGGGTTTGTTACTCAAGAACCCAGATATCGCTTCCCAGTTACATCAATGAACTATACCTTCAGTTACTGATTTCAACTATAAGATGGAAAAATCAAAACTGACCCAACTTAATTTTTCAAAAAATATTGTGGCAAATTTAACAAACCTATTTCCCAATTCATGTATTATATGACAAGCTACCATAAACTTTCAATCAGAAATTGTCTCTAGATTTATTCAGAGACTAGAATTAATTTCCTTTTTTTTTTTCATTTGTTCAGTCCATGGAATAATGAAGTAAGAATGTTCTTTCCTCTCTGTTAAAGCATGTTGACTCCTATCTATTAAGATAGAGGGTCAATGTTTGAAGAGGAGTTGGGAGAGTATGTATGATGGTCTTAGATTGAATTTCCAAACGTCTTTTAAGTCTTTAACATGCATCATAGAAGTCCAAACTATAAAAAACCCTGGTGTAAATTTATTTCTACAAAAATTGAATATAAACTAACAAAGCCAGCAACTTCAAATAAATGTTCACTCTAAATTTACTTTGCTTTTATGTTGGCCTACCCTCATTCATGTTAACATCTGATTCATGAGTTTTATCTTTTTGTGAAGTGTCCAGCCTAACTAGTCTAGGATGTGAGGGCAGCGCTTACCTTAGTTTAGATGTGCGTGAACAATGACTTCCCCTTCAAACAATCACAGTCGTTTTCTCATCAGAGATGGCTGGGAGCAGCAGCAAAGGGTGAAGGAGATCCATCATGAAATGTCCAGCGTCGATGTGTTCTCTCAATTTACTTCCTGACCTTCAGCGTGCAGCCACACTCCTGACCCTCATGAGATGGAGCCTAAGGGGGAAATGGCACTGAGTACCAATTCCTATGTCCTGTTGTTCTGTGGTCTCAATTAAGTGCTAATTAATTACCACTGGCATCTTTGGCATTGCTTGTCAAATTGCATTTAGGAATATCTTTCCTGTGTTTAAATATCAGTAGTCCAAAATCCAAAGCTAAAAATCCCATGTGTTACTATACCTTTTTTTCTTCCTTTTCAAAACTGTGTTTTAAAACTCAACAAATATATCTATAACCACTGAAGGTAGCTTTCAGATACAACAAACAGGAATTGGTATTGTCAATTTTGATTAATAGTACTTCATTAATAAACATCCTGCTCTTCAGTCTCCACCTGCACTTGCTGATGTTGCCTGGAATCAATTAACTCATATAATTTGATTTATTTTACAAAGACATTTTGGGATGTGCTGTGCTGATGATAAGGTCCTATTTTAGTAGTTCTTGATTACAAGTTAGATTGTACCCGAATGGATTTCTGTTTCTGCATGGTTGTGTATACACAAGTGTGTGTTTTGCAAGTGAGCTGGAAGAAAATGCTGCTTGAAGAAGTCTTGAATTAAAGAATTCATTTGAAAACATGGTGGGGGTATTCCCCCTGCATATTCTGACTTGTTCTGAAGACTTCCAAGAAATTCAGATCTTGCAATGTTATGTATGAAGCCATTTTACTTAGCAGATTAGCTAGTCTTCTTTTAAATCAAAGAACAAAAGAGTGTTACTAAGCACCAAAGTTAAAACACTAGCTAGAGCTAAGATATTAGAGCCAGATATTAGATTCAGCTTTGTGTTTAATTTTTTTTCTTTGCTTTGTTTTAAGTGTAATTTCTTTTTCTCCTCTAAACATTTGCAAGCCATGGTTTCTGGATCAATCCATTTGATCCCAATTATGCACTCTGAAAACATTTCTTAGGCTTCTATAAATTCTTAAGACATGCTAAAGTTCGGTGCAAGTGACAAAAGCCAACTCAAACTGTTTAGGTATAAAAGAGAATTTATTGGATTACTTAACTTAAAGTTCCAGGATTAGATATGACTTTGGGCATGACTAGATCCAAGAGCCAAAGTATCTTGCCGGGAATTTTGCCTCTTTCCATCTCTAATCTCTGCTCATCTTTGGGTTAGCTTCGTTTTCGCTTAAAATCTTTCCTCCTGGCAGCAAGATGGCAGCAGCAGTATTGTATCGTATCAGCCTAGCATCCTCAGGGGCAAGTATGTTTCTCTTTTGCCGTGGGAATAGAAAATTCCCAGGAACAATTCTCCTTGGCCTGGCTTCGATCCCATATTTATTCCGTATTTGCTCCTGATCCATTCACTGTGGCAGAGGAATGAATGGTTCTCATTAGTTGGACTTGGGACATAAGCCCAACCCTGGAGGCAGGGACTGGGTCAACTCCACTCACACCACAGAGACTGGGAGTGGGCGAGAGGTTTCCCCCAAAAGGAAGAAAAAAGATGCATAGAAGACAAAAAAAAATAATCCACTTGTCCACAACAGTAAATTGTAACTACAACCTCTTATTTCCCCAACACAACTATCCTATATCTGAATATAATAGTATTTCAATCAATGAGAGACGTACATGGAGGCTAAGTCACATTAAGCAGCACTGTTGTCTACGAATAAGAAATGTTGCCTGTCTTTCTTCCGTGCTCTCTGGCAAAGTGACATCAAGGCCTAGCAAGCAAAACTGAAGTAATACCCATCCATGCATGCATTCCTTCATCCATGTAACACTAGTGAGTCCCTACAGTGAGATAGGACCTGAACTAGGCACTGAGGCTACAAAAATAAATAAGGCAGCTCCTTAAAGAGCCTCTATGTGGAAGTAGTATAGTGTAGTCACAAGAGATAAGGTTTTGAAGTTACATAGAGCTGAGTTTCAATCCCAGCTCTTTTACTTATTAGTTGCGTACGTGTAGACAAAGTTCCCATTCCTTCTGTGTTTTAGCTTCCGTATCTAAAAATCGGTGTATTGTAAGAATTAAATGGGTAATATTTATAATTTGCTCAACAAAAGGCCAAGCACATAAGGTCATTGTTCAATAATTAATAGTCATTACTGTGTTTATCAAATGAGATAATGCAAACAAACCATTGTACACAGTACCTGGCACATAGTAAGTGCTCAGGAAATGGTAATTGGCAGCTGTTATCATATGAAATAGAACTTGGGACTAAATCCAAAAGGAAACAAAATTTAAAAACGAAGAAATATCTATTACGATAGATTTGGAAAAAGCCTTGAGAATTCATCCAGACCTACCCCATCTTCAGAGAAAATCCTTTAGTCAGTTTAGATTTAGTAGAATTTATCTTCTCTTCAAAAGAAGTGTTCCCCAAAGCAACTGTCTTCCTTTTTGCTCTCATATTTCATCAGTTTACATAATATTTAATTAAATTATGTAATTACAATAATAAGTACAAATGGTATAAACTTGTTTGGGACTCTCTCCTGGGACTTTCCTCTAGTGGGAACAGATGTGCACAGTTGAGAGTCATTAACTAGCTGTGAACATTCAGTGTGTTGTGGGCATTGGTCAGTATATTTTACAGAGGAAATAGAGAGCTGGTTAAGTAGAAGTGAGCCACCGGAACCTCTGCAGTACTGTAGCGGTCTTCTGCGTGCTCTTATCTTCTTCAATGCCACTGATTCTTGAAAATGTGTCCCATATTAACTTGTATTTTTTAAACTTCTATAGGTGACATGATCAGAACTTTATAACCAGAACCTTAAGCCTGCCTTCTGGTCAGTTTTCCTATTCTATAGTCACAACTATGTACCGGGCAAAAATGTAACGTGAATAGAAAATGGTAGAACATGAAGGATTAGTACTTGGTGCTGCCCTAAATCCATTTCTAACTCTAATCTTAAATAATAGGTTATATATTCATTTCTTAGAAGGAAAAAACAGAAAGTTATCTCACACATTGAAATGACACTAACAACTGGGTAGAATCTAAAAGAAGATTAGAAGTTGCTTCCCATATATGCCTGTCCTAATGCATGAAATTAAGAGACTGTTCTTCCCATTCTCCATGGTGATCTCATGATGATTTTTGAAATCTATTTGTCTACTGTCTTGAAAACCTCAAAATCAGAGTGCCACAAAAATTGGAAGCATGGACAACATATATACTTTAATAAGATTGTTGGTTTGAGGGAGATTAATGACTCTGTGTTAAATTTTAAGTAATAGTCATTAAAGGCTAAAAGCTAATGAAGTTCTTATTTGTAACCAGGTACTTTTGCTGAGAAGAGCATTAGAAGTAGTTCAATCCATGCCTCAAGAAGTTAAAATTTTATGATCAGAGTAGAAAATAAGCTATCATTACTGCTAAGTCTCAACCAATGGGAGGGTGCTGAGCAAAACAAGGGGCGGGCCCCGGGATGGGTGCTGGAGTGGCCCAGCCCGGGGCAAATAATTACAATATTAATAAATATCAATAGCAGACATTTAAAAAGAGAAAGAAAATAAGCTGTCATATAGAATTGGTCAAATTCAGAAGACACGTGCCTTTCGCGGGTGGTCTGTGAGGTAATTTAGAGTCCTAAACATTAAAGGCCTCTTCCACTCCTCAACTGTATTTTAGACGATTTAGATTTTTCTCTAGTAATCACCGGCCACCCAGCAGACACTGACCTTGTATAGAATGGTTCACTATTAAAGATGACTTGAAACCAGATCAGTTCCTTAGATCTGAACTTCCAGGTCTCTGTTCGAATATCATGGAGATCAACTAATTTCACTACTTATGTGAACTATGTCATATGTAGTCATTATAATTTTGAACATTGTGGTATAAATAACAATTTAAAATTTCATAATTACTTTTGGTGAGAAAAAGAGTTCTGAGCCAAGGCACCTTTTTTAGTTTTTCTTAATGTATTAATTGAAATAGTTACACAGTCCAAATCACGTGCTCTGTTCTGTGAAGACCTTATATTAACAGGCATTGCAAAGGTTGGAATGTCCTTCTTCAAACCAAGTTTAAATGCTGAGAAAGGCACTCTGGTTGGTCCCATTTCTTGATTCAAGCCTCTACCCTTGGTCCAAACAGCCATAAAAAAACATGGCCAGGTCTACTCACTGGGAGAAAAAGGAATATTCTGATGAGTGCTTATTGAGAACATTGAATGGGGAGTACTGGAAAAAGACACTGGAACAGGTTATGAAGGGGCTAATATATCCTAATAAGGAGCTGGGATTTTACCTAATGGGTAACAGAAGGCCACTGCTGGTTTTCAAGTCAAGAACATTGATCCACATAATGAGACTAAAAGAGCCCAGGTGCATGCAGACTCTATCTTGGAAGGCTCTGTAAACCGTGTTTGGGGAGAGGCAATAATAGTGGTTCAGGTATACTTAGGAGAGCAGAAAAAGACAACAACCTTAGCAGAAGAAGCTGGCAAATATTAGGTGATAGAGTCCAGTCTCCCAGCAACCCCTCTAGTGTTCAGAGCCGGGTTCTGGTCCTTGAGGGGGGGAATTGAAAGGCAGAACCAAGTATCAAAACCGCAAATGGAAGGGTCACTTGGGGAAACAGGGCACATAGGGCTCAGTCCTGCTGCATCCTGAAATCTGTGAACTAGCAGGATGCATAGGCCCTTTAGAAGAAACTTGGGTACAGCTGAGGCAGGCAAGACATGGCACCAGGAATCCCAAGGAAATACCCTTTGTCAGTCTGCATCATCATTCCTACTCAAATTAAAATAACGTGTTCAAACTTACAATCCTTATGAAATTAGAAACCTGGTGTCTCTCAGGTTATCAGAAAGGATTTATGTTTCATCTAGTTGTTTCTGGCTTGATTTCCTGCTTTGGCTGAAACCACAACCCATGCATTGCCTCATCACTTGCCAGTGTTCCCTTATCTTAACAATTCCTCTGCCTTGCTTTCCAAAAGCTCACTCCAGGACATAGCACTTAGTAGACATTTACTGAAAATTCATGGAGGATGGAAAGATTACATCACACCCAGCCTAGCAGATAATTGAAAATTTAAACTTCAGTAATAGGCATTCCTATTACTACCTTGGTCATTCTCCCTACACCCTCCACTAGGAAATTTTTGTGGGTTGTCTCTTCCATTTGGCCTCCAACTTTCCACCATGTGTAATTCTGCCCCAACACCCTTCTTTCATATTCTTTCTTTTTACACACAACCTTCATAAGTCCATTTCATTTTTTATACAGAGAATTTGTTTATCTCTTTTTCTGGCTGTGTTCTAAGGATTATCTTTCCAGAATGGTCCATCAAAATGTTTTGCTTGGGCTTCCCTGGTGGCGCAGTGGTTGAGAGTCCACCTGCCGTTGCAGGGGACACGGGTTCGTGCCCCGGTCCGGGAAGATCCCACATGCCGCGGAGCGGCTGGGCCCGTGAGCCATGGCCGCTGAGCCTGCGGGTCCGGAGCCTGTGCTCCGCAACGGGAGAGGCCACAACAGTGAGAGGCCCGCGTACCGCAAAAAAAAAAAAAAAAAAAAATGTTTTGCTAAGAAAGAAAGAAAAACTGATTTTTTTCCCTTAAGAGGAATTCTGCTACCAGCTATTAAATAAGACTTTTTCCCCAGTATACTTGAATCTGTAAGTTGAGCATAATTGTACCTCCTTTTTACCTAAGAATGGATTAATATATCTAAACTGACCTGCAGATAGTCTACTGGGATACCCTGTATTATGCTGGCCCTTCTGGCTATCACTGTCTGACAGCATATTAGAAACAACAGTCATGTCAGACCCTACCTCTTGCCTTTCCTCTTGACAATTTATAGATCTGATGCTATTTAGACAGGTGTAGAAGTAATCTCACCAGTGAGGCAATTCCCTTGGGCCATTATACATGCAAGATATTGCGATTCAAAAACGCTATTGGAGGATTTCACTGAGAGCTCCAGTAAAGAAATTCCTGAAACTGCAGTGCTGAAACTAGTAAAAGGGCTCTGCTACAAGAAGCACTCTTCTCACCAAGCTGTTGATACCATTTGAGAAATTTACATCTTGAGACAGTATCGGATGGCGGTGATAACAAGCTCCGTGTCAATGATCCTCCAGGTCTGTCAATTGATCTCATCCCAGGTAAAGCAAGAGCAGTGACTGTCTTATTGAAAAATAAATGCAGACCCCCAAACTGTCAGAAGCACAGCATGAGCTACTGAGTGCCTAAAAGAGAGTGAAATTCTATCAGAAAACCATGAACATAGGGTCTGTTCAGTTTCCATTTCAAGGACCATATTTATGTGCTTGGGAGTTGATTTAAACTGCCTCTTGTTTTTCAAATACTCAAACCATCCTACCCATTTTGGGGGGGAAATACTGAAGTTGTGGATAATTGAGAGAAAAAGTCAAAACAGGCAAGGATCTAGCAGCTATATTCAATGTACTGTATTGCTGTGGAACTGCTTCAACACCCTGTCCCTCTACCCTCCCCCGTGTTTGTCCCACCACAAATACCTGAACCCAACGACGACAAAAACGTGAAAGACCAAGACGACTCACCCTTGCTGAGTAGCAGTGGTCCCTTGGCAACCATGGCGAAAACATCACCTTAGCAGGTGACAGACACTTGGGCCTTGGCTAGGGCATTAGTGAACAATATTAATAAAGACTAATTAGATAGTTTTTGTTGAAATGTCTCCAAAGTGATGAGCAAAATAAAGCCAACCTAAAGAAAATATTTTAAAACCTCCCAACGAGCATGCTCAGAAAGAGCATTTTAACTTCTTTTAGTTTTAAAATGCTCAACCATTTTCTTCAAAAACTTGGCTTGATCTTCCTGATTCAGTGATAACTGAAGTCATGCCAACTTTGATGTTTTTAGCTTCAGCTGTTTTAGAGCTACATGTGATTTCCCCTCCCCAAAAGGTTGGAGTGAATTTTTTTCTGAGTGAAGAAGAAAGCATATGTTTTAACCCTCATGTGCCTTTTTTGAAAAGGATGAATTAACATCCTATAATATTTTACCTTTGGGCTTAAAATACAGAGTGTGGTTTGAAAGTCAAGGAGACATTTTTCAGAAATCAACGTGGAGACTCCAGCTTTCAGGATTAAGTCTGTGGATTTTGTCTGTTTTACCAAATACGTTTGGTGACTTGCGTGTCTGCTGCTATTGTTTTAAAATGGCAGCAGAGACAAGGCAGTTTGGAGACTTGAGCATGACGGACCACACACAAACCTAACTTCAGGACATCAAAAGAACATGAAAACTAATATGCAGAAACACTGGAGCATCTTGAATACATTTTTTTTCTAACCAGATAAATGACAGAATGGGAAATAAAAATGAATTTAGAAAGCTTTAATCCACCTGACAGTCTAATTTTCCCTTCTAATTATAGAAATAGGAAGGAAGGAATAAATAATGAGAAGTTAGAGGCTGAGTGGTATCAAATATAACTAATCCCATTGAAGAAGAAGGAACATAGAAGAGAGGGTGGTCAGGGTTGCTTCTGAGAGCCATGTCTACATTCTTTTCTATTTTCAACCATGCCAAGGCTTCCCTCAGATTTCTCTTGGGATCAGTTCATCATTGGATTTCCTTAGGACACACCAGAGATGGTAAGGAAAAGAAATCAGGGTAATTATGGCTGATACAATGATTAGCTAGAAAGTTAGACAACAGTCCTGGTAATGCAGGACAGATATGTCAAACGGCTCCTATAGTTGATGCAAAACTTAAGTGAGAAGTGGCTTTGGACTTAGGGTAGAACATTCCCCAGGTCACTATAGGTGGAAACATTGGATGATATTTGTGCTTCCAGATCAGACCTAGGTCATTTTTGCAGATGATGTTGCAATGCCAAGTCTAGTAGTATCAGGTTAAATTTCACTAAGTCACAACTCCCACTATACTCTGGTATGTACCCAAAACTCTGGGTGAACAACAAAAGGAAAGAACTGGTAAAGGAATGACAAATGTCTCACTCTCTTACAATGTCAGAAAAACTACGGGCAGAAAAATTGAAACCAGAATGAAAGAAAGGTTTAAAAGGAAATTGAGTCTGTGTTTACAAAAGGATTCCAATTCTGGGTGAACTGTCCAACTCAACCAGTTGCTTTGGAGAAACATGATTAAAGTGATGACTGAGGTGTTTTGTGTCCTAGCCTCAGTTTCCTTTAGTCCCCTCTGAGTCCTGTAACAGCCAATCAGAAGGAACCTGGCCCGGAGGCTTGTCAGTGATAATAATTGAAAACATCTGTCCATGTAGCAAGTGTGGGAAGCCAAAGCAGTTCCCTGACAGAGGGAGTTCTCAGACAGCAAAGCCATAACCACGACTGCGTTCATATTCTCCTTCACAGGCTTTTCTCACTGCCAGCTGTCTTTATTCTCCTGCCAGGAAAGCAAGGGGCCTGGGGCTCTTACCCGGGCTGGGGTTAAGTGAGCTGGGACTGGGGCAAGGGGGGGGAAAGGCTGGCTCAAAGCTCTGGGTACAGAGATGAGGGCTATCTGATTGGGAACTAAAGAGACCCAGGACTGGGGGGAAAGAATAGCAAACAGAGGAACCAGTGAGGTATGAGAAGGACAGAGGGATAACAATGTAAGAAGAGTTCATATTCTGCACTCAGAGGACCTGGCTTTAAATCTTAGCACAACCGTTTCTGTGTGACACAGGACAACCTCCATGAGCCTCAAGTTTTGCATCTTTAATATGGGGATAATAATAGTACCTATCTCATAAAGCTGTTGTCAGGAAAAAAGTAAGATGATGCATTTGAGTGGCACAAGGCAAGGACTGAACAAACATTAGCTCCTTTATCAGAGAGAGGATGGCTTGCCAGACAGCACTTGAGGTTTAGAAAAATAGGGGCAGAGACTTCGACTGGAGGGCCTGATACCTTGGTCATGAGTAGCGCTGTTCCTGACCATGTCTATCTGTCTTAGACTGACACACTGACTGTCTTAGACAGTTGCCATTTCGTTGCTGCAAATATGGCTCATCCCCTGGCTGTAGCCTTTTAAAAACTACTTTGCCAACTTGTGTTGCTTAGCTTTTTGTGATCTCAGTACTGACTCTTTCTGGTAGCTTCTCTCTGCCCCTAGAGCCATGGTCTGGGCTGCACCAGCTTCTGTCTGATCTAGCTGGCTTCATCTCACTCCTAATGTACCAATGCCTCATTCCCTCTGTCCCAGCGGTTGGCCAGATCTTTCAGCTTGGTGTTGAACATATCAAGGGAATATCTGGTCAGAGGAATGCCAGTAAAACATTACTTCAGCCAATTGAAGAGAAAATTCCAAATTGTAGGTTAGAGAAAATTTAAAGCAAGGAAAGTTGGAGCAAGGAAAAGAAAGAAAATAAAGTTCTTAATAGGAAGACTTAGATGTTTTCCCTGCCTGCAGGAAAAGAAAAAAAAAAAAAAAGCTTTCAATGAGAATATAATAAACCAATAGATTCGGAAAGAAAATATAAACAAAAGATCTTAAAGGGCCACATTAAAAAATGCCCAATTAACCAGGTCATTTCATTGCTTCAGATACTCTGTACATAAATTAACCACCTCTGGAAACTTCATTAGCAGCCACATCACCACAATTGTATGTACAACTAACTCACAGTTATTTGATGTATGATATTCCCCTGGAAGCTAGAAGGAATAAATCCAGCTTGCAAAGAAGCCGAACTTACTTTTAGGGTGGGGCTTAGGTCCTGAGAAAATCTTGCTTAACACATGGGTGGCAAGAAATAATACAAAAGGAGAAACTTGGGGAGGCCAACTTTGTATCATTAGTTAAGAACAGTTATGTATTGTATATGCATCCAACATAAACACTTGGCTGAGGATGTTATTCCACTGACAGTGTTTGCCTTTCCTTATGGTCATCAGCTGGTGACTACTGCTACTTGGCTGCGAAGCACTTCATCCATAAAGAAAAGCACCATAAGTAATAATGAGTGTGAGTTTGTGTTCGTTGCAAAGCAAGAATTCAGCTTCAACAAGAGTTTTTTTTATCCAATTGAAATGAATCAAACTGTTTAACCTAACTGGGCTTCTATAAATCAGGAGTGTTGTCATATTAGTAATCCTCCTAGATAAGGCATGGCAATGAGGCGCCATGCAAGAGTACAAACGTATAAACACAAAATGAATAGATTCCACTGACCCTCTTCTATTCCACAGCGTTGTACGTCTTCCCTCTATTATCACTATTCAATAAAATTACCACTTAACCACTGACATTAGTAGATCTTTTTAACCATAGAGAGACTGTATTTTTCCTTTCTATGACTTTCTCTTCAGTATTCATATACAACCAGAGAAAGCTCTGATCTTGTGATGATTATGAGTTAATAAAATATAGGGGTGGGGTGGATAATGTACATCCATTGGGAACTGGGTTTTTTGAAATACATATTATAAATATTGAGTAATTTCTTTTAAAAAATGAAGCAGGTATATGTTCTAATTTGAAAGGACTACCAATTTATATCTTTTGTATATATTTCCTTAAATCTCTTTCAGAGAGTTATCCTTAAAATTTAACTCATATATATCTAAATTCACTCTTTGTCTACTTTGACACCTCTATGCAGCTACAATTTTCCCTTTTTTTTCTATACTTACTTAAGGGCAACTTGGTTCAAATGCCCCCAACAGCTTGCCTCTCAAGTTTCCAGATTCTTTCTCATCCAGGAAGGCTTTGTAATTCTTCTATAGATGTATCTGATTTCCTTTCAAAATTACTTTTGCCCTGAATGGCACATTCCTGGCACATACACCACCATTCTCCATCCAAATCCCATGTAGACATTATTGATTGGTCACATCACTCTTTCAACTTCAGGGTCCTTCCCCACGGAGCAGACAGCCACCATCAGCCAGGTAAAGCAAACCTGTGTGTCATCTCTGCCAGAGAAGGTCTGTTGGTCCATTGCCACTATTCTTTTATAGGTGTTATGAAAACAAAAATGCAGACTACAGACACACCCTTATGCTTCCAAGAGAACAGGAGGCTCGTGTCTGTTTCCTTAAAAATTCCCAGTGTCTGCCTTTTTGTTTCATTCTTTATTTTAATAAATAAATGTATGCCTTATAGCAAAAATATACATACATACCCTTTATATGTCTATTATATTTAAAGCGTGTACACATATACCTAAGATATTATTACAACCCCTTAAATTTTAGGGTTTCCTTATTTTGCAGTGGAGTACTATGCTTTCCATGTGTTTCCGAGCGTGTCAACTTTCCTTACAAATCATTTCAAATTTGAGGAAGAAAAGAGTTTAAGCTTTTTTTAAGCGTTAAATTGTTCAACAAGGACATTAGAACTCTTCCAGCCCAACTGTCTGATTTTCCAAAAGAGGGAACTGAGGCTGAGGAAGGCTAAGTGAATCCCCAAAGTCCTACATGCAATAAAAAGTGGAGCCAGGGGAGGAAACCAGGCTTTCTGTTTCTTTGTACACATTGATCTTCTAAATCAATTAAAATTGTGTGCATTTACGAGACAAAGGCTTCCTCACTGAATCGCCTTTTTCTCCAGGTTCCTATGCTGTGTTGGGTCAGTAAGCCTCAGGGATGTCTACACAATTCTCTAGGTCAGTGAGATGGATTCTTTCTCATTTGGATGATGTAGACATTTCTGTGAAGAAGCAAGACTGCTCAACACAAACCTCATAACTCCTGCATTCTATTTTTGACACCTTAACCTAAAGTAATTTCACACTACCTCATAAAACCTTTGAAAACGGAGCATCCACAGATGATATTTTGCACTTACTGAATTCTCTTTTCCAAAAAAAAATACCTCTAAATGTTACATAAGATTGCTGTATTTCCAAATTCAATTCTCCAGTCATCCTCTGTAATTTCTTTTTTCAAAAGAAGTAAAAAGAGAAGACAGGGGAAAGGAGAAAGGGAGAGGATTGACATGGAAAAGGGCTCAAGGGTTTCACTGATGATCTTGACTTCCCTCCTGGACTTAAGAAAGAGAAGCTAACAAGAGTGGCTGTGGGTTTCCCTGGTGGAACAGTGGTTAAGAATTCGCCTGCCAAGGCATGGGACACGGGTTCGAGCCCTGGTCCGGGAAGATCCCACATGCCGCAGAGCAACTAAGCCCGTGTGCCACAACTACTGAGCCCACGCTCTAGAGCCTGTGAGCCACAACTACTGAGCCTGCGTGCTGCAACTACTGAAGCCCGTGCGCCCTAGAGCCCATGCTCCGCAACAAGAGAAGCCACTGCAAGAAGCCCGCGCACCTCAGCGAAGAGTAGCCCCCGCTCACCGTAACTAGAGAAAGCCCGCGCACAGCAACGAAGACCTAACGCAGCAAAAAATAAATTAATTAATTTTAAAAAAAAAAGGAGTAGCTGTGGACAGCTTTGCTCTGACTGTAGATAGAAAAGTATAAGGGAGTACCTCATTTTTGTTCAGTTCAGCTCACTTTCTGCTTGAGCAAAACACATCTGGGTGAGGAAAAATTTAACCTGCCAGTGACCTATAAAGCAAAATCAATTTGTAATAACAGGAAGGTATAGAATACCCAAATTTCCTACTGCAATGAAAACAGGAGTAAAGTAGAAGGTAACACATCACCTAAACTCAAAGATTCTGCAATCTAATTGAGGGAGATAAAACATATGTGCATGAAATACCTTAGAGATAAAAATAAACCGTCAACAATAATGTAATACAATCTGAATGTTTAAATGCCAAGAAAGCAAATAACGAAGTGATCAGAATACAATTCTTAAAGGCTTCCTTGTAGAAACAAACTTAAATATGGTTTTGGATACGGTGACTGACATACAGTGCAAAGCCATTCAAATGTGTGTGCCCGTAAGGATAGACAAACAGGGAAATGGACCTCTGGACCATGAATTAATGCAATCTGCTTTCGTTATCTTTTTTTTTTTTTAACTTTTTTTTAATTAATAGATTTTTCAGAACCGATTTAGGTTTACAGAAAACTGAGCAGAAATTACACAGTTTTCATATGCTATCTAGCCCCACACACCCCCAAACGCACATGCAGAATCTCCTCTATTATTAACATCTTGCATTAGTGTGGGACATCTGTTACAATTGATGAGGCAACATCAATACATTATTATTAACTAAAGTCCATAGTTTACATTAAGGTTCACTCTTGCTGTATATTATATTGATTTTGACAAATATATAATAACATATATCCACCATTATAGTATCATGCAGAATAGATCTACTGCCCTAAAAATCCTCTGTGCTCTGCCCAGTCATTCCTCCCTCTCCCCTAACTCCTGGAAACCACTCATCTTTCATTATCTCCAGAGTTTTGCCTTTTCCAGAATGTCAGATACTTGAAATCATACAGGCTTTTCAGATTGGCCTCTTTCACTTAGCAACATACATTTAAAATTCGTCCAAATTTTTTTTTTTTTTTTTTTTTTTTTTTTTTTTGCGGTACACGGACCTCTCACTGTTGTGGCCTCTCCCGCTGCAGAGCACAGGCTCCAGACACGCAGGCTTGGCGGCCATGGCTCACGGGCCCAGCCACTCTGCAGCATGTGGGATCTTCCCGGACCGGGGCACGAACCCGTGTCCCCTGCATCGGCAGGCAGACTCTCAACCACTGCGTCACCAGGGAAACCCCGTCCACATTTTTTCATGGTTTGATAGCTCATTCCTTTTTATCATCAAATAATATTCCATTATTCCATCCCATAGTTTGTTTATCCATTCACCCACTGAAGGACATTCATAAACTTTTGAATTTAAAAACAAAGTTTTTTCAACTTAAGTTTTTTAACCAATGCATTACTTAGGTAGGAAATACAGTTCTCAGAACACATATTCTTTTCACCTTGAGACTTCTTTGTCTAGGGGAGTATGTTGTCATTTTCTATAACATGATAGTAGGTCATCATTTCTCTCCTTATACTTGTGAGTCATGGACCACCTCACCCTTTTGCTTTCATTCTTTGGTAATGTGCAAGCAAAGCATTTAAAAATATAAAACCAAAAGATGAGAGTTACAAAATTAAGTTCTGAATTTTTAAATTGAACATGGTTATTATCAAACATCTATTGGGGTTTATGTCTTTTCCTTTCCTCTAGAACTACAAGGATGTTTTGTCTTCACAGGAAATCAGACTATAAATCTAAATTTGAAATTATGCCTTTTTCTCTCTTCTTTAGTCACAGTGTTAATTATATCCAAAGAAACAATTTTATGACTTTTTCAAAAGTGACATCCCAGGCTGTTGTTGATTCTCTAAATGGAGCCAAAATGTCACCTGGCATACCTGTGTCTTCCTTTTTGACACCAAATAACATTGATAACCAAATTATTCTAGCAATAATAATTTGAAAAGCCTCCCCCACCTGCCATTTGAAGGAAATTTTCAATGAAAGCCATTTATTTGGCTCCATAATTATGTATACATTGTTGATTTTAAGACAGCACACAGGAGGCTTTGCCAGAAAAATTTTAAAGTTTAAGTAGAAAAAATAATCACAATATCTTTCTGTCATTTGCTGCTTGTATTTGTTTCCTTAAAATGCACAGCTAAATGCTCTCTACACACAGATATCACTTGGTAGGCGGGGTGTATCTTATTACTGGGTTATTTTCCAGTACATTTGGCGTAGTTAAGGTAAAGTGTATTAACTTTCTCTCAAAATAAAGATGAAAACGGAGTTGTAGCGGTTGTGAATGCTTCAGCCATTGTCAGGAAGTTAAGAACTGACAGGAGGTCCAAATAATCAACTCTGCCTGGTGCATATACCGTAGTTTTCCCCTGGGATATCCGGTCTAATCCTACAATGTATCTGACTGGCATGAATGTAGAATTACTTTCAATAAAGATTTTATTTCAAGCTTGGATGATTTCCCCCAAAACATCTTGTCACTAAGGCAAAGTATATCATAGAATATCTGATTTTTTTTTTCCTCCAAGTCAGCTTTTGTGGGTGAAAAATACACATTTCAACTCAAGTACTCAACTCAGGTCAATTCGCTGTAAAAATCACATTTTAACATATCTAGACTGATTAAAGGTTTGCCGCGTTAAAGAAATCGGGGAGCTGTCAAGGAGAACTTACCCTAAAGTCTGCAAATGTAAAGAATAAGTAACACATTTGCTCATCTACAATTTTCACCCCCCCTGCAGTAAACTCCATGCAAAGAGCTAGCGGGACAGATTCCTCCACAAGCTAACACCGAGCTTCTAGAATATTTGTCGTTTTGCAAGTAAGGAATATTTAAAGGTCACACCTTCCAATAAGTATAAGATTGGTTCCAGGCTATAGGAGAAATATGAATGGCCTGGTCATGATCACACTAAAAATAATCTTCCTTTCTCTATTTATCCTTCTCTCTGTCTTTATCCTGTTCTCTTCCTTCCTGATGCCAGATTAAGTCAGCATGTCAGGATAGGGGAACCGTCAGTAGCAGTACACTACTCTATTTTGAATTCACTGCAGTGTTTCACTTGGTGCTTGCTTACATTATTTCAGCCTTGGTGTCACTTTATTTAATTTATGCTTGGTTCATATACACTTAAAAATAGCTTAGGTTACCTATAGTCTCACCCCTTACTCACTAAAAGCACACAAATCACATGGTTTAGTTCTGGTGGGATAGAAGTAATTTTTTAATATATAATAATTATAGCACATTTTACAATGTTTTAAATTCAAAATCCCTCTTATCTCTATTATTATACTTTATGACTAACATATAATATTATGATAAAATGTATGTGCAAGAATGAAAACTCAGCATGGATAACAGCAGATGAAACTTGAGAGAGACACAAAAAGGTCTAGATTTGAGTCATAACAGGTGATTACAGAGGTGTGTGCTGAACAATAGACTCATGAGTTAGCCTGACGTCCATATGTACAAGGACAGATGCAGAAACTGGCACAATTTATTTCTCCACCACACTACAGAATATAAATTCATGTGTGTAAAAGCAAAACAAATAGTTTCTATCTTTAAGCCAAGTATTATAAACATTTTGAAGGGGTTTGTATTTCTGCAGATACATCAAGCATTTTACTTAAAATAGAATTTGATGGTCAGATTTTAGATGGCCAAGAAAAATGGTGTCACTATCTTTAACTTCAACCATCCATAGTATAAACCAGTTAAAAATTACATTTTATTCTAAACTCCTCTCACCAGTTTTGTTCAAACTGGGTACATGTTAGAATCTCATTGTCAGATAATACATGGGAAGGAAAGGCACCCTGCACACTTACAGGCCCTTAACTAGCTCTCAAGAAATATTATCTCTGTTCATCTCTGCCTTCGTGTTCTCATCATCTCGGAGTAGGTATGAAACTCAGGTGTGCCAGAAATGTAAATATTGTGCCACAATTGAAACTAATTTCCCCTGTGAGCCCTATTCATCGAAATGATTTAAATTTAGTCAGTTCGGAGTGTCTTCTAGACACTTCTAGACATTTTCCTGGATCCTTTCTAGTTCTGGAGGGCTACCTATGGCCTCAGCATTTGGTGGGGGGCAGGGAGAGCATCCGTTTATACAGTATTTCAATAAGTATTTACTGAGCACCTAGTACTATGTGCCAAACACTAATCTGGGTCTAGGAATACAGCACTAAACAAAAACAGATAAAGTCCTGGTCCTTAAGATGTTTACATTCTACTAGAGAAAGGTAGTAAAGCAGATAAGCAGGGTAGTAAGGGTCTGGCTTTTGTCACCTGTCCTGGCTTGTCTCCATTTCCTTCTGGTTTTCTGTCATCATCCCCAACTTCCAATTCCAGATCTTGGTTTCAGTCACTGGTCAGACAGACACTGTGGAGTTATCTTATGCCACCCTTGCGTAGATACACCATGCAGTAATTTGTCTTTATTCCTGATACAGTGAACATGAGGAAGTCTGGAATTTTTTTATAACCCTAGGTTTTCCCCAAGGAGGGGAATATGGGTCTATCTGATCTCAGAATCCTCAAACCTTCCAACAGCCCGCATCCCCAGGGAAGGGGGATAAGAAGGACTCAGGATTGGGCCACATTCATGGGACCTCACCAAAGTCTCAGCTCTCTTTTTAACTCTCTTTCTACCTATCCAGAGAAATCTTTCTCTTGTCTGGCAGCAGGGCAGCCTGGCTCTTGATCTACCTTCCAATCTATTGGTTAAGCCATCGCTGCAACTCTGAGTCCAGGGCACTTAGGCCGAGTCCTTTTCAATTCAAATGCCCTAGCTTACAAAAATCCAAAGCACTTTCTCTGCTTTTCGGTTGCACCATCCCTCCACTGAAGACAAAACGCTGCTGATTGAATCTTGGAGAAAAGAAAGAGGCATTAGGAAGGGTGGGGAAGAAACCTCAGTTATTATATACTATCCCACCTCATCTCTAACGATAGTTTGACTTTCCCAGAATGTTCTTTCTTTCGTCATTAATCTGGAAGCCCAAACCAAACCACACTTTAAATGTCATTCACTTTGCCATTCAATACGGGAATCTGGAACATCTCTGAATGCCTCCTGATGGGGAACTTATGTTCTTTTTAAGTGCAGAATGTTTAATAACCTTGATAGATAGTCCCCCTATTTTTCTAGTATACACTTGGAAAAATCTATACCAAATATTAATAATAGTAATAGCTAAGTGATGGACTTATCAGGGATTTTTAGTTTCTATTTTGACTCATCTACATTTTCTAAATTTTCTATAATAACTGTGAATCTTTTGAAGGAGTCTAGTCTATTTTCATAACTCTAATTCGTCGTATGGAGGTGAAATTTGTCTCTGGGCCAATTCCAGGAACTGGATTTACTAGAGGAAAATAGACTTTTTCTTCCATATCACGGCTTTTTGCTTTCAGTCATCGTGGCTTCCCTAATTGTTCTTTTTTCCAAACCAAAACACCATCAGTCCCTGCCCTGTGTCACTGAGGAGCCTGTCACTCTGCTTCACACATTCACCCTGGAGCCTCTATTTGTGCAGCCTCTCAGAGTCAAGTCACTGTGAGAAACATCTAAAGCTTGTTTTTCCTCAGAAAGTAAAATTAAGTGTGGACGAATGAATGCTGACACCCAAACTACAAGTGATTCTCTTTCAGCTATTCTGGGACCTTTTAAATAAGGAAACAATTTTCTAGAAAACTGCTGAAGATTTGATAGATGCCCTTAGCGAAATAGCTGTTCTCTTCACCTATGTGAAAAGAAATTAAAAAAAAAAAAAAAAGAGGTTGATGAATCCTGACTTTGCATATTGATAGTATTCCTTTTAGTTTTATCTAACATCACAAGGCAAATATTTAAGTTCTGTATTTTCCACTAATGTCTTATAATTAGGTGCCTTATTCTGCTTGGCCTAATTAATGCTGATCCATGCACACCCCCAATGTTCTATATAAAATGTTACTAGCTCATACTAGTGTTTTAACTGCCTTATTGGACAAATTCCAAGTAAAGAATAATAAACAGTCTTATATTTTTTTTTTCTTTTCTAAAAATACTCCCAACATGTAATACATTTCCTAACCTTTCTCCCCTAAATCCAGGGCAGTGTCTTCCCAGGATGGTGATATTATCCATGGTTATTGGTAGATCAACAGAGCTCAGGGAGTAAAAATTAAGACTTCTTTTACTGCGGACAAGGTCAAATCTGAATGGCTAAAACCATTTTAAAGCTTAAGAGAAAACAGCTAAGGGAAACAATAGCTGAAACTCTCAACCAATCTCACAAATAGTGCGTTTCTTTTCACAGTGAGAAGTGAATGCTCTCAGAAGTTTAAAACACTGTGTGATTCTGGAGAAAAAGACAATATGTATTCATTTGGTTTTTCTTCCACCTGAACATCCTTCTCATCCCTATAAATATATCCTTGGATGTGAGTTAGGTGATTAAAAAATCAAAATATGTCACCCAAGACTTGTGCCAACTTTCTGACTCACTTCTCTTCCACGTCTGCCTCAGGCCTCAGGCCTCAACATTAAGAAACCCCTTGATTTCAAACCCCAAATTCTTGAATCTTAGTTATTTGTGGAAAGAATATCTATCTCCCAGAGTAATAAAGATCTGCATCTTCATCTAGGTGCTACTGCCGCTT
The DNA here is from genome assembly GCF_964374135.1 of Grampus griseus. Taxonomy (NCBI): domain Eukaryota; kingdom Metazoa; phylum Chordata; class Mammalia; order Artiodactyla; family Delphinidae; genus Grampus; species Grampus griseus. Next base: position 85,983,058 of record NC_139001.1, on the reverse strand, counting down.
AACTACATGGTGTTGATCAAATTATTCAATCTTTCTCAGGCTCCTTTTGTCCATCTGAACATTTTCCTTCCCATCTGAAAAAGAAAAAAAATGGGAAGATTCCTAATGTTTATTAAAGTTATCATGATTTAAACAGCAAAGTACTAGCTAAGAATACACACAGAAATCATCCACAGAGTAAAAATACCAGGTGTGTGTGTCTGTGAGTTGTAGGAAGGTAGCATCACAAATCAATGGAGAATGGAAATTTATTCAAGAAATGTGGTTGGGGGAATCAGCTAGCTTTTGAAGAAAAAGAAGATTGAGATTACCATCACATTTCAAACAGTAAAATATACTGAGATGAATTAGAGGATATGAAATGAAATCATTTTTTAAAGTTAGGAAAAAATATTAATGACATTTATCTGATTTATTTAAATGGATGAATTTTATAATAACAAAAACAATGATAGAAATTCCAAAAGAAAGAGTGCTAGATGTGACCACACAAAATTTAAATAAACAAAATTAAGGAAAAAAAGAATTGGGAGACTATAAGTACAACAAAAGTAATGAAGTATTATGCATCTTAATACATAAAAAACTCACAAATCTATATGTACAAGGATGTTCATTGTAGCATTGTCTGTAACAGCAAAAAATTAGAAGCAACCTAAAAGTCCATCAGCAGGGGAATGGTTAAATAAATTATTTCCATATTATGAAATGTAACAACATTTTTTTTAAAGGGGAGGTATTTTTATATGTACTGACTTGGAAAGATTCCCATGATATATAGTTAAGGGGGAATAAAGCAAATTGTACCATATTATGTACTTTTTTAAAAAGAAAAATATATATATAGATATAGATAGGTAGATGGATAGATAGAAAAGCATCCAGAAGGAACACCCATCTGTTAATTAGAGTTATCATGAAGGAGTTTGACTAGAAAACCAGAGTATTTTACCTTTTTATTCTACATACTCCTGATTAGCACACTGTTAAAGACTATGTGTTAGTTTTGTTATACAAAATAAGTAAGTGGATTAAGTAAACAAATAAAATGATATGCTCTCAATAGGAAAAAGGCAGGTGATATGAACAATTGTTCACAGAAGAAAAAATCCACATGGCTGTTCTTTTCTTAACTTCTTCCCCATTACCTAACTTAAAAGAATACTAAATTCAAACGACAATCATTTTTCACCTATCAAGTTAGCAATTATTTTAAAAAGAATAAAACCAAGTGATAATAATGCTAACAGGACTATGGGTTGTCATGTTACGTATCCCACGTTATCATATTTTAAGAAAAGAGAACCAATATCTTAATCTAGCACAAGTTCTCAAAGTGTGGTCCCGGGACCAGTTGTATCATCTCTAGGAACTTGTGACAAATGCATATCCTCAAGTCCTTCTCCAGAGGTGCTGAACCAAAAATCTGAAGGTGAAGTTCAGCAAACTTGTGTTTCATATGGTTTCCAAATTACTCTCATGCATGGTAAAGTTTCAGAACCATCGATCTAATTGTTACATTTCTACTATTTTACCCTGAGGCAGGGTTTCTCAACAGCAACACTATTGACATTTTGGGCTGGATAAATTCTTTGTTTGGGGGACTGTCCTGTGCATTGTAGAATGTTTAGCAGCATCCTTTGCCTGTACCCACTAGATACCATAGCAACTCAACTCCCCCACCCCGCCCAGTCATGACAATCAGAAATGTCTCCAGACATTGCAAATGCCTAATAGGGGGAGTGGGAGTGGGTAGTTGCCCCATTTGGAAACCACTGCCTAAAGAAATACTCCAAAATGTGGAGAAAGAGTACAAAAAGATTTTTTAATACATCAATTTCACTTATACTAAGAAATCATAGGGTACAGCCCATTCTGTCCCATATAAGATAATGAGTAAAAAATATATACTACTTATATAAAACATGGGAATTGCTCATGATAGAAGTGAAAAACGGTGAATACAAAATTATATAGAAAGTATTTTCTTGAATATGTATGTAAATAAATTACTTATACATTTATATTAAATGCTGGCAGTGTTATTCTCTTGCTCAAAACCCAAGGTTGAATTCCCATCACTGTTAGAATTAAGTCCTAAATCCTTACCAAGTCCCATGAGTCCGCCCACAGCATCTCCTACCTTCTCTGCCTCACTCTCCTCTTCTCTATTCCTAGAACCACCCAGCCCAACTTCACCACTGGGGCTTTCTACCTACTTTTCCCTGCCTGGCGTTTTCCTTCCCTTGGTGTGTGCACATAAGCTGCTCTCTGCCCCAGCGTCCCTTCCTTAGAAAGAACTTCTGAGCACCTTGTCTGCCACATGTGCACTTTCCACCTCTCTACACAGTGGAATAATCTAGGGGCTGTATTATCTACAGCCAGCCAGGCTCCACTCATTCTTGGTAAAGAAGAATCTCTGGGGATGGATTCTAGGCCAGGAGAAACTTTTAAAAGGCTCCCAGCGTCAGTGGAAGAACAACCACTTCTCTTAGTTTTTCTTGAAGTACCTCAGTGCCTGAAATCACACCGTATACTGATTAGTGTATTGTTCGTTGTCTGGTTCCCCCACTAGATTGTATGCTGCATATGGGCAGGGATTTTGTTTTACTCACTGCACCATCCTCAACATCCAGAACAGCGTCAGGCACCTAGCAGGTGTTGAGTAATAGCAGGTCTACTGAGTAACAGATTTTTATGAATGAATAATGGGTACCTTGAGTTACTGTTCACAGTTGCTGGTGTGGTTTTTTCTTTACTAAATTTTCAAATTCTAATAGAATGTATTACTTTATAATCATAACAAAGAAATTAAAGCTGATTTTTAAGTCTACCTTTGAAAATTGTGATATATTTGAAGCACAGTGATTAATACATAAAAGATATTCAACAAATAGTGACTACTGTTAGTGTTCCTTTTGATATTATCTACTATGTAAGGGCTTTGGCTATGATATCCCATTTTATCCATGGTTGTTATCACCTTATAGAATACATATTCCAACCAGAAATAAGCCATTTTGAAGTCTATGGGCTAGTCACTTTTTTTTATTTTATCACTCCTCCTATCTTACTGTTCTGAATATTGCTTTAAAGATACATTAGACTCTCCCTGTAATGGCCAATCAATATAAATATGAAACAAGTGAATAATTGAAAATGTTTCAGTCTTTTGCAATGAAATCAATGCAAAGAGGGTACTCAATAAATGCAAAGAATAAGGCCATGTTACCTGTGAATGTGCGACTGCCATATAAAGTACCTTTTCCATAATGTGCTTTGAAAGAATTACATACACGTAGCTTTAAAGATAATTTAAAAGCAAAAATGTCAGAATATAGCAGTAATTCCTTTTTAGGAGGATAGTTTTTTGCTTACTTTGGAAAACAATAATATGATATTTAAGTATAAAATTGAAGACTTTACAATTAGTTTAAATCAATTAATTTATAAATTTGCATATAAAAAATGACTGAATCACCAGTGAATCACTGCCTTGAAATACATTAGTATTAAATACAAAAACATTTCTGAATGCTCTTCTGCTTTTGCAATATTTGAAAAATTTTCTAACATACAGCCATGACTTTAAGGGAGAAGGTAGAATTCCTGCTAAGTCCCCAATCTTTAAAAAAAAATAAAAAGGCCAGTGTAGACAGCAGTATAGTTTGTGCAAAATGAGAGTAGGCAAGCATATGGTTAGCATGGAACCCCCTCCCCAAAGTAGTTATAGCACATAGGAAACATAAGTTGAGCACATTGAAAATTTATTCTATATTTAACAGCCTCTCTTCACTGAAATGGTCAAAGTCACAATTAACATTTCACATACAGTGGATGAGCTGTATTTTGCAAGTGTGACCTGATGGCAAAAGTACGTTTACCACCGCACTTTCCCCATTCAAGTTAAACCATCCTAAAGTTATGTCTGTTGGAAAATCACAGCAATCCAGAGATAGGGAAGGGAATATTTTTAGTACACCTCCAATAACCTGAGGCTTGTTCTGCAGGCAATTATGTGGCTTTCGACTTGCTTTGCAAGTCACTATGGTAACAGCAAAGCACAAACTTAAAAGGAAGTTTGCATCCGTATATCTGTTTGGAGCTGGACTATTATTAAATGCTTTGGTCTTCTTAATTCAGCATTAATTTTTAGTTTTATAGTAAATCTCTCTTTCATTTTGAATCATTTGGCTGTGATTTTAAGCAACTAAGAAATTCCTTTGAGTTAGCAATTCAGCTCACTTTTGGAAAAACTTACCCAGCATAAGGCTCTGAGGATTTTTTTCTGCCTGGGGTCCAGCATCTATAGCTCTGGATTATAGATTGTTTCTAAAATAATCTAAAATTGATGGATCATTGCTCCGTCCATTTGGGTCCAACAAAAAGTAGCTCTGGTATTTCTTTTCCTTCTTATGCTGTAAACTGTATATCACCTTTTTGATCTCTTGCCAGAAAAATGAATTCTTACCCACTTCAAGATTTTATAAACTTGAATTTACTTAGCGGTATAAGAGTTTCTTTTAAAATGAACACATATCAAGTGCTATTTTGTGAAGAAATTCATAAAATCATAATTATTTTTGTCAGGCTATTTTAAACTAAGCAGTGTTAATAAATAGCCTTTTTCAAAAGAGTTGCAGTTTGGGGTATTTTTCCTATTAGTCAAGCATTCACAGGCACTAAACTTTGAGCTCTTCTTGTGGCTGCAAATCACGTATCTTTGCTATAAGGATTTCTTGGGAGTAATCTAATGGTGAGTAAACAAACATGTAGAGGAATTTCCAAATATTGATCTAAGATCTAAATGTTTTTGCACCTTCTTACCATCCATCAATTTACTGTATGGTAATCTCTCAACCATGTCTCTGCTCTCACCTTTCTCATTCAGATGTGGTCTTTTGCCTTTTGGCCTTTGTTTTGTCCTAAAAAGGGAGCTTCTTTCATTTCTTTGCTGAAAACAGGTTAAATTGTAGCTCAAAATTTACAACACTGTCATGGAGTTTAAGGCCAGATGAAATCTAAGCCCTACCAGAGGGGTGGAACTTGCCAGAAATGACCACAATCTGACCTCTTTAAATTAGCTGCTATGGAGTTCTGAAGCCTGGGTGGCATAGGAGGGTAAAATCCATAATGTTTCAGACTTAGTAGATCCTTAGCAAAGCACACTAGAAGTAACATTTCTTAATGTATGCTGTTTATTGTCTCTCAAGAAAGAGGATCCACAACGTGCAAGTAAGTTAGGGAGCACAAGAGTTACACAAAGATGAACAGGGTTAGTTTTCTGCAGGACTTGTCAGAGCCTTTATTATGCTATTGTGCATTGTAAATTTCCAAGAAGGAAAAATGGCATATAATTTTCTCCAAAACTTTTCTTACTCCAGATTGCTATTTTTATGAAGTATGTCACAGAGATGGTGTTTTGCAGAACTCACTTTAGTGAAAGCTGTCTTGGAAGTACTGCCAAACCCATAGTAAAAATGTATTTGGTTTCTGAATCAGATCCTCCCCTCCAATAATACAACTCAACTGCATTTTAAACTACTGGAAGTACAACTTACTGTTTTTGAGAGTTTTCCATCTTACATACTAGATTGCATTTTTTTCCATGCAGGGCTTTTATTTCTTTCGATAGCCTCTATTTCTCCTCTACATATGTTTTACTAGTTGAAGCCTTCAGAAATAATGACACTTGCAATGCCCAGATAGTCCCCATAGTGAGAGTGGAAATTATGACACCCATTGATCTGAGGTAAAAAACTGAGATTTGAATAATTCCGTAGGATTGTATTCTAGCTGTATTTTGACATTGTGGTTGACTACTTATGTGGTCCTAAATCAACCACTTAACTATTTAAGAGTCTGTTGAGGTACAGCGTAAGTAAGTTCACATTTGAATAGTGAAGTCTATAACAGCATGAATACATCCATAACAGCATGAATACATTTTCCAGACATCCCCAGTTTGGGAGCCTTCTTTGCTAGAAATATCTATCACCACTCTTTACTATAAAGGGGTTTAATCTAATGTGAATGTTGATGTGAGAATATTTTTGTCTATCTACATGAATCATATAGTTCGGTAGTTGGTGACTTCCACCCCAAAATAGTCTTCACCCTCAGCATTTTCTAACCTAAAGATTGATTGATTTCTCAATATACCAACTACTGGTTGGTTGATATTCAGAACATAAATTGCCAATGAAATACATACACACACACACACACACACACAAGCACACGTTTTGTAACAGAGAATAGGCAAGAAAGCATGCATTCTGTATAATACATATCCACATTTTCTTAACATTCTTTCTTAACTACATTTGATTTTTCTAAAAGTTATTGCAAGTAACTTAATTTTCCCAACTTGGAAAAAATTCCAAGCTGCTAAGAAAATTTAACCTGCAGTAATGCAAATATAACAAGAATACAACACTAAGTGTTATTTGGTAAAATCTACATGTAACAAGATTACTTGAAAGCACCCATTAGTTAAAACTGGTTTTATTAAAGTCACATGGAGAGTGTGAAGAGAAATGGACACAAATAACACAGGCTGAGATGGCATGAATGTTCCACATTTACACACGCAGAAGAGCTCAAAGTGAACACTTGTCCATGGGAAATTTAGGAAACCGATGACTTGGCAGAAATCCATTACGGGAGTCCTCTCCCATGATCCACTGGCCAAGAGCGAATCCTTTCCCAGAGGGGGCTCTGACAGCCCGCTGTAGCCTCCTACTCTTCACTCCATTGAAACTCAGCCTTGCTTTCCTCTAGATTTGGTGCTGCTCTGGATTCTCAGATCAGAACTTTTGCTGAGCAGGAAAAATATAAAGAACACTGGGAAAATTAAAAAATAATCTAGTCCCATTTCAGCCTTCTTTTTCTCCTCTCACAGCTCGAGTCCCACCAGCTATATCTTTCCTGTATGCCCTGGAGACCCCTCCAGTCACGCCAGTTCCTCCAGATAGCCTAGACCTCTTCCAGCTTCTACCCCCATAATCTCCAATAATGACAGCCACAACTGTCCCTTCCAATAATCAGCTTTTGGACGTCCCTTGATTTCTAGCCTCACCTTGAGTTTGACACAATTCTGGTTCCCAGCTATACCCCAAATCTCATTGTTCCTGCTATTGACTGAAATTATAGCCATTATTAACTAGGAAACTATATCTCCCATCATCAATCTGTCTTGAGGTCACCCCTTTCTCCTTTCAGTCTCCCTGGACTCCAGGTCCTAATGTTCTTCTTCTCCCCTGTTGGCCCTATATCAGCCATTCACCTTCATACTTAAATAGGCTTTTGCTTTTTTTTTTTTTTTTTGCGGTACGCGGGCCTCTCACTGTTGTGGCCTCTCCCGTTGCGGAACACAAGCTCCGGACGCGCAGGCCCAGCGGCCATGGCTCACGGGCCCAGCAGCTCCGCGGCATGTGGGATCTTCCCAGACCGGGGCACGAACCCGCGTTCCCTGCATCGGCAGGCGGACTCTCAACCACTGCGCCACCAGGGAAGCCCTAGACTTTTGCTTTTAATTTTACCTTCTTCATGCCCCATGCCTTCTGAGCCCTGTTCTCTGATAGATAATTCTTATCAGCCTAGACCTTTGCTACCTATGGGTAATGTTTTTAAAGCAACTTTTACCTAATAGTTAATTAATTGATCACTTATGTTATCTCTCTCCATATTTGTTTAACAAAATTTTAAATTATTATTGTGGCATAGTCAATGAATGAGTTAGCATCCCAAAAAGGTATTACTTTAAATCCAAAAGAGAAAAACTGTCTTCCTTCACAATGGATCATACAAGTGATTTTTATATTCAAGAGGTCTGGGAGAGGCTCAAGAGAGACTTTAAGCCAAGGTGAATAGGTGTATTAAAGAGAAGCAAAGCCCCACTCCATTTGTGCCTACTCCAGGTTAGGAGAGTGTTTTAAAATCATTCTACAGACTTTTGGTAAATGTAGTAGCAAAGTGGCACAGTTTCTTACATTCCAAAGGAAACTCTAAACTTGAAGTCTCTGATAACTCACTGATACTTTAAATGTGAGAATCCCTTCCAGAAACGTAGTATTGCCAACATTACGCACAGGTACAAATGCTTTCCATTTGAAGGAGAAGAAAAGTGAAAATGGGAGGCAGAATATCTTGAATATTCAGTCCAAGTTTAAGAGTAATTTTCCCCACAATAAATCCATTGTAAGCAGGCTGTCAATCACAATGCTACTGTGAGGAATAAAACTCCAGACCCCCTTATGGAAGGACCAATAACCATGTGGAAGATGGTAGAGTGACATGACAGCCCAGTTATTAAGCATAGGAGCCATAACACACCCCAGGGCAATGATGTTTCCACGGGAGCTGCAACCCACCTGCCTGGGTCTGAGCCTCAGCTCTGTGTGATATCAGGCACTTTGCCGCTCTTGGCCTCAGTCTTCTCGTTTGTCAAAAGGGCTTAAATAATAGATACTACCTCATGGGATTGTTATGAAGTTAAATGAGACCCCAAAATTGCTTAGAATAAAATCAACTATATTTCAATTTAAAAATCAAATTAAATAAAAAATAAATAATAGGGACTTCCCTGGCTGTCCAGTGGTTAGGACTCTGCACTTCCACTATGGAATAGGAGTGCGGGTTTGATCCCTGGTCAGGGAACTAAGATCCCGCATGCCTCTGCGGCCAATAAATAAATAAAATTGCTTAGAATAATACTTGATTTTGCTTGATTACTACTGATATTGATCAGGTCAATGACATCTTGCTGACATCTTGTGGGGAGTCACAAACTGAAGGCTTTGGCCCTTCTCAGTCTCTTTCAGGAGAGAGAAGGCATGGGCTCTTGGTCACCGAAATGGTATGTCAGAGATCTGGGTTTGTGGAGAGATGGAAAGAGAGCAAGTCTTCCTTCCTCCTGCCTCCTCTGAGTGGGAACTAGGTAGGCCCAAACAGACCAAACACAGAGTCCGCTAGAGCTCAACCAGTGCCCCAGTGGGCTCTGAGACTGGATGCCCCACTGCCTTGCAGTAAAGTATTCTTTTGCCCCACTTTATTCTCTGAGCTTATATTTCCCTTGGGTCGGTGTTCTGCAGGAATGCAGAGTACAGTATTTCTTAGCACCCTGTCCTTCCATGTGCTCTCCCTATTTCCCTAACGTCACTAAAACCTAATTTTAATATAAAACCAAGGGGGTTCTAATGGTGAGAATAAGCATTTTTTTTTTAAATTTTAAAGTCTCAATTGATAGGAGGGGGCTTTATTTTCTTTTTAAGAGTCCCGTGTTGAAGCAGGCAAGACATTACCAGTAATAAAACCACATCCTAATGTTTCATTGGTATTCCAGCTCTCCACAGTCCTCACATAAGCAAACATTTCTTTGATTCCAGTGGGACTCTTCTCCTGTGCAAATGCTACAGTCTTCTGCATTTTATTGAGATGTGAGCTAAATTGAGTAAAATGGGTGGGGACACTTAGAATTTTGTTATACACCTAAATGTCCCAGAACCTACCCTCTCTACAAAACATATTGCAATTAGCATTTGTCAGGAATACTTTACTCATGCTAATCACTAAAAACTTAATTATTTTTTTGGTCTTTCCATCATGAATTATGTATCTATTGTTCTATTTTTTGTGTGTTTGGCTTCTTATATATTCTGTGCATGTTTCCTCCATTGACTATAACCACTTCACAGGTTGAATCTTGTTAACTCTCCACAGTAATTTTTCTCATTTTTGCTAATTTATTCATTCATTCATTCCACAAACATTTATTAAGCACCCACAATGGCCAGGTATTATGGGGATAGAATCCTCCCCCCAAAAGTCATAGGTTCTATTTCCATATAGTAAAGTACACAGAGTAGAAGATTAAATAATGCTGTGGTCTAGTAGTATTTCTGGAACCTGAATTTTTTTTTTTTTTTTTTTTTGCTTGTGTTGCATTCTGTGTTTTGCCAAAGCCAATCACTGCCCTCATTCTCCTTCTTTAAGTTGAAATTTAACGAAGAAAAAGGATTCAAGAGCACAGAACTTTATAATTCAAAAGTAGCCACAATTTTATTCAAACTCCAATGGGTCTTTTTTTTCTCTCTGTCTCCATAGGATAGTGGCCGAGGCATCCAAGAACCTCATGTCCACACAAAGCCTAGGGATTGTATTTGGACCCACCCTTCTGCGAGCTGAAAACGAGACAGGGAACATGGCGGTGCACATGGTGTACCAGAACCAGATCGCCGAGCTCATGCTGAGCGAGTACAGTAAGATCTTTGGCTCGGAGGAAGACTGACAGACAAGACGAGTTACTGAGTATGTTCACATCTGTCTCGAGGCCTCATATTTTTACGTTTCTGTAAACATATTTCTGAAATATTTTTTTCCATTCAAGTGACAGATGCCTCATTTTGTAAAAACTTAATGATGATTTTGTGTTTAAGTTCCAAACATTTGAATAAAATAGTTGACAGTATTTGCCTATATGTGTTCTACATTAACCCCTTCAGTGTTGTGCATTCCAGCACTTCTAGGCATACATTATGCATGCTCCATGCTATAGAATATTGTTCAGAGGACAGCATATATACAAAAATAGCCTTAATTCGACTCCCGGGCATCGGATGTGTGGTTGTGTATGTGCAGACATGTGAGTGAGTGTGAGTGTGAGTGTGATTGAGAGTGTGGGTATGTGTCCACACAGGTGAGCCTCTTCACTACCCTGGCTGCCTCAGGCCTCTGCCCATACGCCCACGGGTACACGAGTAGAACCAAAAGACGGGAGAAGGCAGAAATGAATACTTTTTAAATAGAACAAAGGAAATCAGGATCTCAACCAAAATAGACATATTTCCTCTTTCAAGAACCTTTTCGTTAAGTGTAAATCTAGTCCAGCTATCCTTGGCGCTAGATGCTGAAATTTACAAATACATGTTGAATGGCATTTTTTCTGAAGAAAAATGGCAGTTCAAAACATTTGCCATTGGATATGTTTTGTTTTGTTTTGTTTTTGCGGTACGCGGGGGCCTCTCACTGTTGTGGCCTCTCCCATTGCAGAGCACAAGCTCCGGACGCGCTGGCTCAGCGGCCATGGCTCACGGTCCCAGCCGCTCCACGGCACGTGGGATCCTCCCGGACCGGGGCATGAACCCGTGTCCCCTGCATCGGCAGGCGGACTCTCAACCACTGCGCCACAAGGGAAGCCCTGGATATGTTTTTTTACATATACTATTTGCAGTCCCATAAACATACTGTCTTATAAATTAGAAGCAAAATTAGTGCCCTGCAATTTTGATCTTTATATTATACAGGAATTGCATGACTATTCATTTTTAATGTTAACATCCATTTTGAATCTTCATCAGACTGTATATCTTCCTTTTCCCTGGCTATGTCATTTTATGTAGAATTTTTATTATGCTTCTGAGGATGCTTTATTGGTGAATTACATTAAATCCATCTAGAAAGAACTTTTTTAAAAAAGGCTTTTTTTCCATATGCCCTAAGGATTACTTGACTGGACTTGGATTGCTTTATCCATTTGATGGTTAATTTCAGTTGTCATGGATAAACAAAAGGGTAACTGTCTAGAATATATCAAACATTGTTTTATTTTGAAAACTGTGTTCTAGCTGAACACATCTCATAGCCGGTTTTGTGAAATTATTCTGCTGATATAAATGTAGACTTATGTTTGACAGCTTTTTAATCAAATTCAAACGGAATAAATAAAGCTAATCCAGTGCGATAAAGAGTAAGTCTAGTTATCGATTTGTTCATAAAATGAAAAATAAAGCATGTAAATAAAACACGTGAAGCACGGATCCAAGAGCAAACACTTAGAGCAGTAAGGAGCTCAGAGGCCTGGGCTGTCTGCGTGGGTGGGGTATACAGTGGAGGGAGAGCGGCTGCTCGAGAGACAGCCAGATGTGCGCAGCTCCAGCATCCACGGAGCTGCCTGAGGAAGGAGAGGTTTCCCTTACCCCTGTTGAATGTCTTCATTTTGGCAATGGCGCCAGTAAGTTGGCTGATGGCCAAGAACACAAGCGACCACAATAAATGCTGAAGTGTGGTTTCATGGAGTGGGACATATACAAATACCACAAAGCCAAGGAAAGTCACATGAGGCAGAACCCCATGATCTAAAGTTGCTGGTAGCAATGAGCTAACAGACTTGCAGCTTTAAGCTCTTCTTTTATTCAGAGTTGTGCTTGTGCCTTTCAGAAAAACATGGAGACATGAAACAAGAGTTTCTGGCATTCACGTCCTCCTCATTTCCGTGACATTTCATATTCTTAATTAGGTCTTCTCCAAGGCTTTCATTGCTTCTTAGTAGTCCGAGTGTTAAACTCTTATCCCTTCCCGTGTCCATCTTTAAAGTAATTCTGGGGGCAACAGCCAGAGAGAAGAAGCGCTAGCAGCCACAGAGACGTGGCACTACCTTCTCTGAGCAGGGACTCACAGCCCCTTGCCTCTGCTGCCTTCCAGATTTATGATCTTCAAAAGCAGCAGCTTCTTGATTTCCAATCTGATGGGATTTAGCCTTATTCAAACCCCAGCTGTGTCCTGTCCCTGCCCACTAAGGGCATTTAATCAAAGACTGTGTTTCCTCTCTGGAAGAAGACTGTTCCAAGGTGCTGAGCCAACGCGCCCATCACAGGATCTGACTTATACACACTAAAGGCATAAAAAAGTTTATGCCGAAAGGTCATTAGCTTCCATAACATCTCAGGGACAGCGATGATGCTCGTTATCCACTGTTCCAAGTTTAAAAGCCAAGATTGTAGGTATACTAGGTTGCCTCGCTGAGGGGTTAGATTTTATAAAACTGATCAACATTCTCCATCAAGAAGACATTTAAAGACAACGAGCATTTCTTAATCCCCTTATCTGATCCAGGTGCAAGTCTAGACTCTGCTGATCGAATACAAAGTAAGGCAAATATTACTACACTAGGCAGTTTCACAGTCTGGTAAGGAAAACAATCACCTAAGGATTAGTTACAGTTCAATACCAGATCAGGCGCTCAGCCCTCCTAGTGACCATGTGGCCCCAGAGTTTAGCACCTCGACACAGAGATGCTCAAAAAGTATTTTTTCCAGTTTTATTCATAAGAAAGTATCTTTGAATGGGTGAATGAGCAGAAGCTGGTACAGAGGTGTTAAAGTTCAGTGGTTGACAAAGAACCAAAAAACAGGTTGTGCCTGGGAGAGTCAGGTGAAGCGTCACTAGGAAGGTAACCCTTTCAATCTGGCCTTGACCCATGAGTAAAACTAACCAAAGAAAAATGTAGAAGACACACTAGGGAGCAGGAATGGCATGAACAGAGTCGTGAAAGACCTAACCCCTCCAAGGAAAAGTAAGAAGCACATGTGAAGCACACGCCTGGCAATTTTGGAGAATAGAGTTGGAGTCAGATACAGGACGTGATGAAATATTTAGATTTTATCCTGCAGGCAAAAGAGATCCAATGGAGGTTGTAAAATGAGAAACTTTGTTTCTTAGAAAGAGAATCTCTAAATTCACCAGTGGGCAGAAGAAAACAAGGTACTTGGAGGACACTGGCATTTTCTCGTGTGTGGCCTTATATGTGTGTGTGTACAGCTTTTAACGTTTTCTAGGAGTGCAAGAGATAATCTTGTAGTCTTAGAAGCATTTATATATTATGATGAATAAATATTTTAAAGAAATCATAACCTTAACATAATGGAAGTCCAAAGCAGTCTGCCTGGAAAATCAGGCTAGTTAGCATGTCCAATTGCAGCACGGCTTTTCCTCCCAGGACACGGGAGCTTGTCCCTCTTTCCTACTCACAGAGCTTCTTGGAGATGGTATTTATTCCATCTTATATGTTGCAGGTCTGACTTTACTTAGCGTGTGCCATATGACAGGATCACCATGCCACAGCTAGTAACTGAAAGCCATGTGATAGTTCTCTCTCTCCAATTAGAAAACAAAGGATCCAATTAAGAGAAATTAGAAAAGCTGTTAAAAGGGAACAATCACTTGCCACTGGTGCTGTCCTTACAGTTGAACACAGCTAGAAATTGACCTGTACTTCTCTGTTCCACATTTATTTTTTGTGAATTATAAGTTTAATCATGCTGTCAATTCCTAATTAAAAGGTCCCGCGAAGATTTTCTGCCCAAAGGACTGTCACTAAGAGTTCTGGGTCAAATTGCTCTGTTGTCAAAAATGAGAAATAAAACCAAAACAATATCAACTCTCTCCTGGGAAACTCAAATCTTAATATGAAAAAAAATAATAAACCAACAAAAAAGAAAAGACTTTCTTCAAACATAATAGTCACATATTATTTCCTCAATTAAAAATGTTTCATCTCATCTTTAGAAAATAGGTGGATCTTTTTCTTTTTCTTCAAACCAAGGGTTGCAAACTAAAATGGGTCTCAGTTTTTCAGTTTATGAAATAGAATCATACTTGCCTTATCTCACCTCTTAAGGCTGTCTAATGGAATCACGTGAAGGAAATTAAAACAGGTAATACACTGTGAAAATAGAAGTTGTCCCATCTACCTCTGTCTGGAGGTAAATGATAGATTTCCAGCTTATTGACTAACAATTAACTTTATGATCTTCTGAAGATGATGAGAAGGCAAGTTGGAACCAGACTCCGAAAGGCCTCGAATGTCATACCAAGAGGTGTTTTTTTTTGCGGTATGTGGCCTCTCACTGTTGTGGCCTCTCCCGTTTGCGGAGCGCAGGCTCCGGACGCGCAGGCTCAGTGGCCATGGCTCACGGGACCAGCAGCTCTGCGGCATGTGGGATCTTCCCGGACTGGGGCACGAACCCGTGTCCCCTGCATCGGCAGGCGGACCCTCAACCACTGCGCCACCAGGGAAGCCCAAGAGGTTTTATATTAAGTCCATAGTCAATTTTGAGACCCTGAAGGTTGTTTAGCAGCGAAGTGACTTTAGCAAAGCTGTGAAGATTCTCCTGGCAACTTTATGAATTACCGTTTGAGGCAGGGAGAAATTATAGGCACCACTGCCAGACAGAAGATCATTGCCATCATACTATTAACACAGATCTGAATTCAGACAGTGGCAGAAGATTCAGAAACCAATACTGAGGAGCACCGTCCTCCTGCATTTCTGAGCGTCACCCGCCACCTCTGAATTACGACTGCTCCGTGCAAAGCAGCATTTGTTGTTACACAGGACTCCTCTAGCAGGCCCCTTTCCAGCTGAATTTTTCTGGGTTGGGGCAGAGCAGATTCTGGTATTCTGACAATGAGTCGACATTTGACAGTAACATCTTAAGATATTTGGACCAAGTCATACCCAAGTCAGAGGAGCACGCCTGCTGCCGCCTTCTTCCACAGCATGCTTCCCAGGTGATCATCAGGTCATTTCTATCTCACCTGCTCTGATGTCTCCCCCTTCTCTCGGGGCAGTGTGCCTTCTCTGGCCACTCAGAGGACCACCAAGAAAAATTTGTCCTGGAATGACTAATTTTTGATTAGCGAACATTTCTTGAGTGCTTGTTAAGAGCCAGGAACTGCACTTCACACATACTGCTGCACTTAATCTTCCTAAGTCTGTGGAGGAAGGTACTACTATTATCCTTGATTTATACTTGAGGAAACTGAGGGGAAAAAACAATGAAGTTACCCGAGTTCACATAGTTAGTAAGTGTCAGGTTAGTGTTTGAAACTAAATAATATGGCTCCAGAGGCCCCTTCCTTAACCACTAGACCATATATGCTCGCTCAATTAGAAAAGAAAAACATTGAAGAAATGTAAGCAGATGAACACCTAAATATTTATACCCCAGATGTGAGTAACTCCTCCCTCCCCTGTTAAAACACCTGATGAGAGTTTCACTTTCACACTAATTTTCATGAAAGAACAAGAGGGATATTATGTATTTCCCCAAAGAAATACAGAGTACCTTTGTTGTTATGAGTAGATGACTAACTCTCATTCATGTTATCGCTATTATAATTTGAATATTCACGTACCATTTCATTTTTCTACGTTGTACCGACCATGTCACTACATTATGGAGAGGACGGCATGGAAGCCTCCTTTCCCACATCTTTAAAAGTGCTTGTTTGGGTGGCTTCTACTCTATGTTACATCATATTATCCTGTGTTGGATTGTATTTGTCAATGTCCTGTTATCATTCATCATATCATACCGCTTAATATTGTAGTGAAATTAAATCTGGCCCTTTAGGGGTCCTGTGCAAGATGAAAAAAAATGGGTCCCCAGCAGTCTTCCTCGTAGATATAATTGAAAAAGAGGCAGGCATCAAAACACGCTGTGTCTCATGCTGCTGGAGAGTGATCCTGAATCACCCAAATGATGAGAATACCACGAACATCTTGTACAAAAAGAGGACAATTATCTGTAGCAGTGTTGTCAAAATGAAAACATCTAGCTGTCTCGGTGAGAGACCTGGCAGAAGGATACACACGCACATGCAGGCGTGCATGTGCGCACGCTCATGCACACACACACACACACACACACACACACACATCCCTTGTAGACTCATCCAGCTGCTTTTTGCTATCTCATGCTTGAAGTGAAGCATGCAGGGTCCACGAAATTCTTAAGCAAGCAGCTGGATTCTATAGAACGCTCCTCATTCAATTAGGAGAGTGCTAGGAAAGCAGTGAGGGAGAGAGGTAACACTAAGCCCAGAGTTGGTACTCAGTATATGCTTGTTGGATGAGCGAACCAAGACAGACACTCAGAACATAAGCAACATTAAATACGACTCTGATCCACCATGGGGTTTCTTATCAGCTAGTCATCACAAGTTCTATGTAGTCTCAACTCACTGGTATCTGTACTGACTCCTAGTCCCGCCTGCAAAGGATCATCAAACAGATAGGCCTGGGGCTTCCCTGGTGGCGCAGTGGTTGAGAGTCCGCCTGCCGATGCAGGGGACACGGGTTCGTGCCCCGGTCCGGGAAGATCCCACATGCTGCGGAGCAGCTAGGTCCGTGAGCTATGGCCGCTGAGCCTGTGCGTCCGGAGCCTGTGCTCCACAACGGGAGAGGCCACAACAGTGAGAGGCCTGCATACCGCAAAAAACCAACAAACAAACAGATAGGCCTTCAACTGCCTCTTTTGAAGTCTAAGTGCACAAGAAATACTTCTCTCCAGTAGCTCAGTGGCGGAGAGTCGGATAAATGCTATAGAGCATAGACTTTTGGACCAATTTACGAAAATCTCAAAAGCCAAGAAATTCGGCAAATACAAAGCATCGGCCTGAAAGATCCACACTTTCCCCGGCACCATTTAAGCTGACACAGTTACTTGAGACACGCACACTCACATTTTAAGAGCAGGACTTGCGCTAACCATTCTCAGATCACTAGCAAAATGTGTTCTGAGTCCACGTTGTGCAGCATGCTTGAAGATGTGTAGATTTTTCCACATCATTTGGTGACCTTTTGCACGGTTTAATTTCTGCCCTTTATTGCTAGACCCTACCTTTTTTTTCCCTCGCAAATATTCCACCAATGGGATTCCCTTCAGTAGTTTAACCCTGGGCTCAGATTCCTCTCCTTCAGCATTTATTTGCGCTGCTGCTGCACTGCTTTGCCGTGACGTGTCCCTCGGTCAAATTCAAGCCTCCCCGATTGAAAGGAAGAGGACAGAGGTGTTCAGCTGCTGAGGAGAGAAACAGAGTCAGGGGACCAGGGGCCAGCCTATGAGGGTCTGAAGGGAAGCCTTAGAACTCCAGCGAGAGGTCAACGGGGAAGGCTCCAGGGAACGATGGTCCAGCTCCGGATGCCTGTTCCTAACGTCTCCTCCCAAATCCAGGTGAAAGGCAGCTTTTAAGTAGGAGGGGGTGAAGAATACAATTGAAACCAAAATTGGTTTGAGCTCACCATTTTTCTAGCTATCAGTTCTAAGGTCACAGTCACTAAAACTGGAAACTTAAAAATGACTTCAAAAAGGCAAACGCTAACTAGATTTCACACTGGATTTCATTTTACTTGGCATTACAGAAAGAATGCAGGTATTAAATAGACTGTTTCCTGTATACAATAAGGTTAATTAGTAGTGAGGGATGGAAAATCAGTGTAGACATAACTCTTTTCGACAGGTATCAAAAATAATCCCCTGATCCCTATAGACCCCAGCTGCATTGAAAGAGGAGCAATATAAAAGATTCTTTAAGCACAAAATTTTCAAACATTCTCCAGGTGTCCGCAGCACCAGTGCAATAGGCCCTGAGCCCCTGGGCAGGCTGCTCTGCGCGCCCTTCCGTTGCTGGAACTTAAAGGCGCAGCTACTCACGCTGAATTTTGAGGCGCAGCATAAAGGCTGTCCATACAAAGCGGCTGGGATCGCAGGCGGAGACAGGAGAACAAAAAGAAGAATATATTGCGGCCTGAATGGGACTTCCCTAAGCTCCTTATCAATAAGGTTAATAAGGGTCTATGCAATTTACTGATCACTAAGATGGAACAAGCCTCCTGGCGCTCCAAAGCTCCGCGTTGGCGCTGGCTTTTAATGCTTTTCACAGCCAATCACATAAAAGCCCCTTTGCCCCGCACCCCAGAGAATAAACTCCGGTTCACCATCCTGGCCTCCATAAAATCGCTGGTCCGTTATTACACTCTACCTGCCCTAGTTAAACAGATGAACAGTTATTTCCTAGAATTTGATCTATGAGGTTCTTTGTAATTGAAGCTGTAGTACTCAGATATTTCTTTAACCAAAAAATGTATTTCTGAAAAACGCGTTTCTTTTTTCTCTGCTTTAATTTTGTTATCCTCAAGCGTATGTATGATATAAAAAAAAATTCCAAACTTCTATCTTCTCTATAAAATACATGTCATATCAAAAAGGTGACAGGAGGGGGGAAAGTAATTAGTGAGTTCACAGAGTTCAGTAGAAAAGTTAAAATGGAGTAACACATTACTTTTTATGTTAAGATTTCACAAGACAAATCTTGCCTGTGTTTTAATTGCATGTGACCCTGGCAGTCCTACTCTGAAATGAAGTGCTGTAAAATTAAAGATGACAGACGCTCAAAACAAGTCTTGTGATCTTGATTAGACTACAAAGACCACACTCTCTCTCTGCTGCAACTCAGATATCATGGACTGTTTTATTTGGGGAATTACTTCATTAATGCCTTCTTTGACTAGACATGTTTATTATTAAAAAAATATATACTGAATATGGTGATATCTTGCATAACTAAATAATTCCCCAAAAGCAAGCTATAAGTGAAGAGTGTTTAAATAACCCTAAGACCTAATTTTTATAGACACTTACACATGAATATATATATATGTGGATGTAGATGTATGTGTTATATATCCATCTTTGCTACATATATTACCTATTCTAACCTAGGATTCTCTATTATAGCTTGAGAAGCAGAGCAGTTAATCTGTCATATCTCCTTATGTGTTCCCAGGCCAACAGAATGTGCAGAACTATACATTATCCTATAAAAACTATTTCTGAGAAACACTGTTGGAATTTTAAACTTTCCAAGCGTCACCTAAGTGGAGGACCGGATTTGACTCACACCTAATATTTCAAAATTATCGCCAAGTCACTCTACCTAAATGACGTCGTAAGACATAGAATAGATGCTTTTACACCCCACTTCTTCCTAATTCAACAAAAGCAAGAAATCTGGGACCAAGTGCTCATGGTATTAGACTCTGTCACCTCTGCATGTTCCTGCAGGCCAGCTAGAGGCCCTGCATTAGTCTCAGGTCCTCTGAGTCAGGGCTTCATCCTTAACATGAGGAGGCCAGTTTAAAATTCATCTCTAGGACCGCCTACCCTCTAAATTTCTATGATTCTCTTATTTTGTCCCATTTCGAGAACGCTATTTTAAATTCATATATTTCATCTTCGGAAACAAAAGATTTATGCTGGTTATATGGATGTTACTATCAACACGGGTATATAGATTCAACCTAGAATCAAAAATTGGAACATCAGTTTTCTAGAGTTCACTTATTTATTGCATATCTGTGATTCCAGGAAAGTCCCTATACATATTCTGTCTCCATTTCTTTAAATTTAAAATACATATAGCAATTTCTCTCCTACCTAACATCAGGGCTACTGTGAGAATAAAATATGAGAATGTATATAAAAACTCCTTGAAAAATATATGAGGTAAGGCTTCCTAATCAGTAGTATTTTTAGTACAATTATTCGATCAGTGGTCTTCAGTGTACACAAAAGGCTTTTTCACTTACAAACCGAATAGTCCTTTAACCTATAAGACTGTGTCTTCAAGCGGCCTACATACTTGCCTTTAAAATGAAATCTGTGTCCCTGTAGAGTTTCTCCACACTAAGGTCAAAAATCCTCAGGTGTGGGATGTGTTGTGTCTCTCATATGAGAGATTTAATTCACCAGAAGAAGGAGGGTTAGGAACATGTGAAAACATTTATTAGAATCTAGCTGATGGGCTTTCCTGGTGGCACAGTGTTTGGGAGTCCGCCTGCCAATGCAGGGGACACGGGTACGTGCCCCGGTCCGGGAAGATCCCACATGCCGCGGAGCGGCTGGGCCCGTGAGCCATGGCCGCTGAGCCTGTGCGTCCGGAGCCTGTGCTCTGCAATGGGACAGGCCACAACAGTGAGAGGCCCACGTACCGCAAAAAAAAAAAGAATCTAGATGAGCATAGTGTTGAGAAGTTGTATTCTGCTAAGAAAACTGGAGTTATACACCCTGTCTCTGCATCTGCCTCTGCCTCTGTGTTTCTTTCTCTGCTTCTCTTTGTCTTCCTAGCTCTGTGCTTCTCCTCTGTCTCTCTGTCTCTCTTTATTCCCACTCCCCACTCTCACACCCAGAGCAGGAATCTTAACCTAAAATTCATGGTTCCCTCAACCCCCTGGGCTTTGACAGATACATGAACTCTCAGAACTTTCAGACTAGATTGTTTGTGCATTTCCCTCGACTTAAAGTCTGGAGTTTTCATTAGATTCTCAGTGAAGTCTGTGATTAGGGTTTACTGTTCTAGATTCACTTCCCAGCATAACAGTGCTACTATCTTTTATCTGAAACTAAGAATGGGTCACTTCAGTCAAATCCTAAGGTCTACCAGGCCCCAAGGGGTCTTCATGGCTTTCTGTCTGGTTGCCTGACGGGACGGGCTGGTCCAAGGAGTGAAATATAGATCCAACAAAATCAATTAGTGCACATCGAAAAATGATGCTGCATTCCTTAGAGGACCTCCCACTTACAATTGATGAAAATAGTAAATAGGGGCACCCATGAAATTGATACTTTGCCTGTTATTCAAAGGAAGATATTTAGTATTTTAAGAATAAATCCAGTAGTAACACAAACAGTCCATTCTCACAATGCCCACTTTTAAACTGTGCCAGAAACATGTCCGATGCCTGCATGGTACTTCTACACCATTAGCTGCCACAAATCAAAGGAAATGTCATTGCTTTTAATAGGATTACATAGAACCCAGTCACAAGCAGGAAGACTAGCTTTAGTCTGAGTGGCCAGTAATTTGGATGTTTAACTAGATGATTGGCTGCCAAATTGACAGGTCATCCACACTGAACTAGCCACTATTCCATGAATTTTCATGACTAGGATCACAATGGTTCATTTGCATGTGTGAAATTCTGCTGTGAAGTTGGCTTTTGAACTGGCTAGCTCAGCCAAAGATGTGTTTCCCAGTGCCATGCATTAGTGCCCTAGAAATACCATCACATGAGGGTAGCATAGATCTTCCCAAATCCTGCTATTAAAACACAGTCTACAGCTAGAACAGCAAATCAACAAAAATGGCAACAACTGGGATGTCAAGAATACAGGGGAAAATTTGAACGTTAGAAAACGAAGATTAGTACCAAAAATGAGCATTGGATGAGGAGAGAAAAGTTTAAAGTCTTTAAGTTGTAATAACAGTTTTGGGTTTGCCCAGGACTATTACTAAGAGTAACTTCCTACCCAGTGAGCATTCAGTGAATATTGAGGTATCATTGTTATGATCATTAACAAACATCGGTTTACCACCAATTTTGTATAATACAGTGGGACAGACCTGAGGGCAACAACACAAGCCCCATGAGACAAAGTATTCCCCTTAAGGGACTTATGATCCAGTTATAGGTGAAAAGACATGAGGCCAAAAAATAAAACTTATAACAGCTCACATTTATTATTGACTTACCACATGCCAGTTATCTTGCAACAGGACTGTGATATAGCAGTGATTTCATGAATATTTCAAAGATGAGGAAATGTAAACTTAGAAAGGTTTACATCATTGCCCAAGGGAAAAGAGCTAGGAAGTGGTTTTAAACCAGGTATGTCTACCTTTAGAGAAATATTCTTAGTTCCTCCATATTAAAAAGAGAAGAAGTCTAAAATATACTCACTGCAACATATAATAGAAAAACCATGTAAATATCTACTAATATAAAATTGAATAACTAAGCAAGGGAACATTTATATGATGAGGTGTTATGAAGACATTTAAAATCTATGTGTACGAACACTACTGACAAGAGAAATTTTGTTAAGAGGAAAAACAAGTTATGAAATCATAGGTACAGTGTGATGCCACTGTTGTTATATATCCTGTAATGTATATGTACACACACAACAGACTATTAGCAGTGCTTATCTTTGGGTTGTGAGATTATCAGTAATTAATTTTCTTCCATTGTGCCTGGCACATCCCCAAGTTTTTGCTTTGAGCATTTGTTACTTTCATAATTAGAAAAAGAGCAAATACAATTTTAAATATACATAAGTGGTAATCTGAGACTGTATATGATCATTGATACAGACAATAAGAGCTGAGAAATTTCAAATGATATCATATTAAACAAGAGCCTGAAGAAATCAAGGAGGCTCCAAGATGGCAATGGCTCTTGAAGGAGGGCAGATCGAGAAAAGAGGAAGGCATCAAGGCGAGGTTGTAACATGAGCAAAGGCCCAGAGGCAGAAATTGCGAAGATGCATTTGGAGAATAAGACATGTTTGGCTACAATGGAGAGTTCTAACAGGGGAGGGTTCAGAGCAGCAATTGACTTTACATCTTTTATGGACCATGTTTTAAAAGGCGGAACTAAGTAAAACTTGGATGCCCTTATGTGACAACATTTCTAGGACACAAAAGCATAGAGCACCAGACGTGTCCCTTGGCTTAGAAACCCCGTTCGCAAGCCAGCTTCACAGTGGAATTTCACACATGAGAAGATAGGTAAGGGCCAAATTTTGGAAGCCCTGAAACGCCAAGCAAGCAAGTTGGACTTTATCCTGAAGGCAGTGGGGAACCTCTGAAGTTTGAAGTAGGAGGATAATGAGAGCAAAAACATTTTAGTAAAATTAATCTGACAGCACAGGGTAAGTGGATTGGAAGGGAAACAGTTACATGTCTCTTGTCATATGCTTCTTCATGCTGATTTTTTTTCTGTGAAGATCTTTCTCAGTTAGGATTATAAACTCCTTGAGAAGAAAAGCCATGTCTTATATTTCTTTGTATCTCTGGCATTCCCGGGCGACAGAGGAGGCATTAAACCGTGGGTCAAGGTGCCAGCTTTGGCTTCAGAGAGTCCTCGGTGGGATTCCCAGCTCCTTAAAGGAGTAACCTGACCTCTCTTGCCTCAGGGTGCTCACCTGTAAAATGGGAACAGTAACACACACTCCATAGGACTGTGGTGAGGATTAAGCGAGATGATGAAATTGTGTGTACAAAGCCCTTGATTGGAAGTGTGTACACCTTGATAACTCTTGTTCTAGCAATCACGATTATGCCTAAAAATATTATCAAGTTTGTGGATGAAGATAATGATGTTGATGTTTGATTGTGACTCTCTAACTTAGACACTGAGTGGAAGAGTGTGTGCCAAATATAAGTGAGAAGGCAATTATTCCATGGGTGAGGTTGGGCACTGGAAAGTTTCGAAGGGCAAAGACTGAGCCATGGAAACTACGACATACAGAAGCCAGCAGGATCGGTGTTTGTAAGCCAAAATAAGTCTGGAGCAAGTTATAAAAGAGGTAGTTGGCTGGCATAGGCTCACTGTAATAACAAGTGATATCTGTGAGAAGCATGGGCCTCCCAGGAGAATGAACAATGATGTCTGGCAGCAGCTTGTCCAAAGAAACCTTCCCATTTCTGCTAACCAATATCATCACAATGTAACCTTCCTTCACAGTGTCCCCTCCTTGTAGTTAGATGAGGCAGATACGTCCATGGCTGAGATGAAAATGCCCTGAGCTCTTAGAGAGATAACAGATTCTAGGCCTTGGACCGGAAATGCACAAGATGACTCTGGAGCTTCTGGTCCGGCCCAAAGACAAGAAAGCCACCAAACACTAGTGGGATCCTGTCAAAAGGGCACAAAAGCCAATTTGAAGAGATTCCCACTGGCCTAAAATGGGATAACTTAAGCACCAGAATGTATAATAATTGCAACGGATTGAAAGATACCAAATTTATTTTTTTTAATCAAATAATAATACCAATAAAAGAAACAAAAATTCACAGTTCACCGAAAAAGGAGTACCTAGAAAATAGAACAGTACTCTGAAAAGTGATGTGTAAAGGAAACAAATCAAGTATTTATTCTGACTCTCTTCTATCAGTAGTATTTCAGGATAGCCAAGTAGTTGATGAGGAAAAAAAATATTTTACAGAAGAATTGTAACTAAGAATGCAGAAGGAATTTTACACATAATTCCAAAGTAGATAGAATAGTGTATTAAACTCCAAGTAGTCATTGCCTAGATTTAACAAGTACTAACATTTTTCTAATCTTATCTCATCTATCTGCCATTTTTTTCCCTTGAGTATTTTAAAGCAAATCCCAGACATCATCTCATTTCAACTGCAAATTTTTTAAAAGAGAGATACCTGAAAAGCTACCATTACACAGTTACAGCATCCAGAAATTATGCTGAAGGTAAAATAAAACTATATCAGATAGAAGTGGCTTTTCATTAATTATCTCACCTAACCATCAATCAACTCACAGAACATTTAAGAAGTATAAAAGATAAATCAGTTTGTGAACAAGATTGGGTGACGGATTACTGTGACTGACCATTGCTCTCAAATGGACTTGATACCTAGAGAAGCAAAAGAAACCACCAGAAATTATTCCAGTGGAGAAGAGTAAACAGGCCCTAGTGCATTTTAATTTATTTGACAATAGAGAAGAGCTTTATTTACCTTTCTAAGTAAATCTGAGGCTTGATAACATTCCTGCTATTCCCACCATGAGGTGACCCTTAAGTATATCCATGAAGAAATAAAAAAAGAGAGGCCACAAAGGAGACATATGTAATCTCAGAAATTTTCCATCCTATGATCTAATCTCTCCTTCCCATTTAGGTGATTTATTTAAAACTTCTACAAGTGAATCCACTCCCCCAGGTGAGCACAAAGTGACTTATAGAACTGCCCTCTATATCCACGAAATTGATTTTTTTGTTAGCTTTTAAATTCTTCAAAATCCTGAGGAAGGCTTTGAAAAAGCCTGTGGTGTTACAGTTCCTGTTGGTATCATTATTCTGGCTGATATACATCTGTTTTAAAGCCCACAAGCTGACATTCTGATGAATCAAACAAAATGACATCTCAGCAGTAAATGAGAGAAAACATACACATATCTATGTTCATGTAAAGTGTTATTTTCCATTGATTTAAGTTGATAGTTTCCATGTCTCAATTTTTAAAAATTTTCTCTTTCCTGTATTTTCAGTATCATGGCTACAACTTAAAAAAGAAATCAAACCTTTCTTGCCCACTCTTATTTACATCTAAACTATGTTCTTTATCTGCCTTCATTACAAAAACCTCTATTCCCAATCAGCAGTGAAAAACAAAATACTATCTACATACTTCCATTAAAAAAAGCATGGTCACACATTTCTCAGTGTCCTGATGGGATCCAGCATGATGGTCTGAATACCAGAATTATAACACACAAAGAGAGAGAAAAAGCAGCAACATACTTGCTTTGGGACACGTAGACAGATCATTTCCCTAAAATATTTTCCCCTTTTTTTTTTATGGCATGATGCCTGAAATTCACAGTCATCATGGGGGTGGGAGGCAAATGAGACAGGCCTTTTAAGTCAGGGAGTGTGGGATCGACATGTACACACTGCTATATTTAAAATGGATAACCAGCAAGGACCTACTGTACAACACAGGGAACTTTGCTCAATATCATGTAACAATCTAACGGGGAAAAGAATTTGAACAAGAAGAGATACATGTATACGTATAACTGAATCACTTTGCTGTACACCTGAAACTAACACAACAGTGTTGATCAACTATACTCCAATATAAAATAAAAAGTTTAAAAAATAAAATAAAGGAAATATGAAAATAGAAGAAAAAAATGAAAATGTACCACTTGTTACAGCTAAGATATTGGCCCTTGTACATTAATGAATACAGTCACCCCAATTTGTCTTTCTCACCAGGAAGCAATAAGGCTGACTCGTCTTTTTTTTTTTTGCGGTATGCGGGCCTCTCACTGTTGTGGCCTCTCCCGTTGCGGAGCACAGGCTCCGGACGCGCAGGCTCAGCGGCCATGGCTCACGTGCCCAGCGGCTCCGCGGCATCTGGGATCTTCCCGGACCGGGGCATGAACCCGCGTCCCCTGCATTGGCAGGGGGACTCTCAACCACTGCGCCACCAGGGAAGCCCGGCTGACTCGTCTTTAAGGGAGTGTTGGTAAGTGGGAGCTACTGGGAATAGTACCTAGGATGGGTACTGGAGGGCGGGCTCCAGCACCTCAGACCAGCACGGAAAACTCAGTGGTGGGGTACGTGAGTGAGGTGAGGGACAGGGTCCCACATGGGGGATAGATGTCAAAACATGTCATTCACTCAAGAAATTTACAGGTAGAAACACTGCGCTAGCTACATAGAGTGACAAAAAAATAATAATATAATAGCTCCTAAGAAAATAAATCTTGTCTATTTCACAAAGCTCAGCCGTGGTTAGTGCAAATCCAAAATTTTATGAGTACAGTTCTTAACAGTACGTATCTGTTGCTTCAAATTTACCCCACTTTCGTTTGATATCTTTTGCCAAACTCTCTTAAGACATACACATCCCCCATGTACATATATACATACATATCTGTATACTTATACATAGATATATACATACACACATATGTGTGTATGTGTGTGTGTAACTAAAATAAAATTTCGACTCTGTTTTTACTGTTTTTCATCCATGAAATTCCAGTTTGTAGCAGGGGTACTGGGTACTAAATAATACGACTCCCCATCTCATCTCTTAGAGTTGAAACTCAGCTCTGTTTAAATATGTCTTTCATGAAAGGGATAGATCATTGACCAAGTACATGAGTGAAAGGAAGGCAGCTTTTAAATCTGAAGCAAAACCTGAAATGAAAAATCTAGAAGTTAAAGAGTCACTTTGCAGTCAAACAGCAATAGGCAAAGTTGTAGAATAGAAAACCCCCAGCTTTGGGTCAAATAAACTTAGCTCTGACCTCTACCTCCATCGTCTGCTGGCTGCATGGCCTGGCACAAGTTTTAATCTTCTCACCTGTAAAAAAAGGGGTGGTAATATCCACCTCAATGAGTTGCATGAACGAGCACTGATGAGATAGTGTACAAAGAGTCCCTAAGATGTAGTGTGTCCTCAATAAATGACATTTGTTATTTTTGCCACTCTTATGTCAGGAGAAAAAAAGAAAAAGCCAACCCTGGAGGAACAGAGGAGAGATATTTGAGTTAGTGCACAGATGTTTTCCGTCCTATTTCCACATTCCACACCCCTTCAGTCTGACCCAAAAACACAGACGCCAGCCAGAAGGAAGCCCACCCAAGAATCATAAAGATAGATGCCAAATTGAATTAGTTAACCCCTGATTTAAATACAAGGACATTATATTTTATGAATCAATTCCTTAAGTTCCCCTCAGACCACAGGTATATAAAGCCCTTAACTAAGTTTATTTTTAATGTTGAAAGTACAGTAATTATAAAGAAAAAGATAATAAACATGCATCAACCCACCCAACTGCAGAATGTTAGCACTTTGTCAAATTTGCTTCAGACTTTTTAAATAAAAGAAATGAAACTTTGTGGATAAAATTGAAGTCTCCTTTGTTCGCTGCCTGAGTCCCATTCCCTTCCCATCTCAGAAGTAACCATGATAATGAATACGGAATGGCTCCGTCCAGAAAGTCAGTGTTTTCTACTTTTACCACATAAGCTGCATATGTAAACAAGACATGCATATGGAGTTTTACATTTTTATACATGGATACAGTATACATTATTCTGAAACTTACTTTTTTGCTTTCATTTTGTTCTTAAGATCTGGCCATGATGATACATACAGATTAGTTCACTCATATTAAATACTACAGAGTCATCATTTTTTTAACCAAGGGAATTCTGCTTGAAGAAGAAAAAACTAAACTCAGTACTTTTTATGAGACTCGTCAGGATATACATTTACCATTCCAGAGTTATTTCTGCTCTCCCCTCTCTTGCAGGCATGTCTCCTTGTACCTGTGAATTGCTGATGGGCAATACTAATTATAATTCATTCAACCTATATTTATTGCAAGCCTTGCATGGGAAAGGCACTGTTTTAGGTGGTGGGAATAGAAGAGATGAAATCAGACAAGATTCCCACCCTTAAGTAGTTTATGGTCTACTGGAAGAGACAGACAACACACGGTTATTCAAATAATAAGCAGGATAATCTCAGCTTGTAATAACTTCTCTCAAAAAATGAAGACAATCATGTTATGAGGGTGAGAGGAGTGGTGGTAAGAGATTTACTTTAGATAGGGTGGTCCAAGAAAGGAATGGTTACAGTTGAATGGAAATTTTAGGAACAAACAAGAAGAAGGCAATGTGTGATGAAACCAGGGATGAGCATTTCAGGCAAAGGCAACAAAAAGTACATCGATGAGCTCTCTCGCCCTGTTTATGACACAGAAAGGAGAGCAATACGGCGGGAATATATTGAAACAGGTAGTGAGTGTTATGTGATGATACAAAAAGGAGGGATGCAGTCCCATGAGGAATTATAAGGAGTTCAGGTTTTCATCTAAGTGATACTGGCAGCCTGCAAACACTGTAATCAAGGGAGCTACACGATCTGATTTAGAGGCTTAACTGATCGTTTTAGTTTCTGGGTAGAGAGTGGATTATAAGAGTATAAAAATGGGAGCAGGGAGACCAATCAGAACACCATCTCAGCAGACCAAGTAAGAGATAATGACAGTGCGGACAAAGAATGTGGCAGTGGAGATGGGGGAAAAAATAAAGAGATTTGAAATATCTTTGGGGGTTATAATCAAAAAGAGACACTGATAGGTTGACTCTAGAAGATGAAGGAAAAGAAGGAATCAAGGAGGACTCCTAGGTCTAAGGTGCTGGGTGCGGGTGCCCTTTGTTGAAAGGAGGAAGGTTGGGAAAGAAAATGGTTTAGTCCAGGAAAAATCAAGACTTCTGTCTTAAACACATTTAGTTTGCGATGACTAGATGCCAATATATATCCAAGGGGACATCTTGAGTAGTCAGTAAGCATTTGGGCCTCATGGGAGAAGTTAACACCAGAGATATAAATATAAGTATGTAGGCATCATATAAAACTGTGGGACTAGATGAAATCACTTAGGGAGAGAAGGTAAATGAAGATGAAACAGTACAGGATGGATCCTGGGAGGACTCCAATATTCAGAGAGGGAATAAGAAAGAAGGAGTCATTGAGAAAAGACTGAGAATGAGTAACCGAAAAGGTAAGAAAAACCCCAGGGGAATCTGGTGTCAAGGAAACTAAAGAAGGATGTGTTTCATGACAAGGGTATTTTTAATGGCGTGGAGAGGATGAGATCCAGATTGAAGAGCGTGAAGAGTGAATAGGAGGTGAAGACGTGGATAGATAGAGAGTAGATAATTTTTAGAGAAATGTTGCTTTGAAGGGTGGCAGAGACATGAAGCACTAAAAGGACTGTGTGGTCATTAGAGATTTTTCATAATGTGAGAAAAGAAATTGGTGGTGCAGAGAGAGAACAGCAGGAATTAGGTCTTCAAGAAGGTAGCAGAAGAGTATGTATATACGTATACATAAACATACATATATATGTGTATATATACATATATGTGTGTGTATATATACCTATGTATGTATAGCATTATGTATTTTTTTCTTCCATGTTAAAAAGAAGAAAGACGGATATATGTAAAGTTGGGTTTCTATGTTAGGTTGTGGGAACGTAAGGAGTGTGTATCTCTGATTACTTCCATTTCTTTTTCAGTGGCTGTCAGACAGTGTCATCAGACGAGAATGAGGGATTGCAGAGAGCATGTAGGCTATTTTAGGTGAGAAGACATGAAGGAAATTGTTTTTAAGAAAACAGAAAAAGGAGTCACTAGGGAAATCTCGCAATGCTGAGTGTAAGCTTTGCTTCATTTGTTCACTGCTCTATCTCTGGCTCTAAGCACATGAGTGTTCCATAAAAAACCTGTTGGGTGAAAAAATAAACAAGTAAATGAAGGAATGAATAAACTAGGAGAAGAGAAGATGAACATTTGAGTTGTATCAGGGTGGATTTTGCCACACTAGTACGATGGGGGAAGCAGGAGCAACGTGGTCGAGAGGCAGTGAGCACAGTAATGGATCTTTATATCAGGTGGGTATCTAAACGGGGTAAAGGTAAAAGAAAATGATGATTTATTTGGTTAGTGAATTGGTGTTTTGAAGGAAAAGTGCTTCTGTAAATATAATACATCAAATGAGCTAAAACATAGGAGAGGGTGGGCAGAAGGATGACTAAATTAAGATTTTGGAGATGATGCAGGTGCTGTGACAGAAAGGTCACAGAGGACTCCATCAATGAAATCGGGTGAGAAAATTATTATTACAAGCAAGAAGGTCTAGGAGCTATGAGGCCAGGCTGGGGAACAGGTCATCCGTGTGGTTATTAAAAGTTTGCAAATCGTTATGAGTGGGAGGGGAGAAGGCAAACAATGGGGCAGGAGTGGCAGAGAACCAGAAGTATCGGGCAGCAAAAGCAGATGGCTTATCCTTCACAGCACGACCTTCGGGAAAGCCAGAAAGCAATGGTGTAAAGGTGGCAGTGGAGAGCAAGCGGAACGTATTCCCCACCTCTTGGTCCTGAGTTGGGTAAAATTAGAGGGGAAAAAAAAATCTCTACTTGAAAGGATAGCAGGGCAAGTGTCCTCAAGGAGGCCAGTGTTTGATTAAAGTAAGGAGGCCAGGAGAACACTCAGAGGAAAGACTGCCACTGCAGGAAACATTGCTGTCACCTCTTTGGAGCTCCAGACACCCAGTCAAAGGGTATGGGGGAGGGGTGGGTAACTGTTAAATCAGAGATGAGTAGAGCTGAATGGGAATGAAAATCTTGGACCAATGGCGGACGGGGCCCCTTAGACTGTGGTGGAATAGGGATTGGAGGTCAATGGCATTCATCCCGATTGTCTCTTGGAAGAATGGGGAGAAGCTTTGAGCTGTAGTCTGAGCTCTTAGCAGGGCTATTTCACACCTTATTCTTTCTCCTCAAACCTCCACTCTACCCTCTCTCTCGGTTGATGATCTCACTTATTTCACTGAGAAAAGGACTCAGTGAAGCAATCAGAAGAGAGCTACCATCTCTTTCCGTTCGCATCTCTTTTC